>NC_074672.1:33062399-33362399 GCF_029448725.1 Salvelinus fontinalis | reverse complement strand
GAAGAGCAGGGCGGTGGGGTAGTAGGTCAGCACAGAGCTGTTGTCCCTCATCGGGAGCTCAGCAAGAGGATAGCACTCTGGTATGACTGCTGAGAGGGGGGGGGGGGGGGGTGTTATAAATGTTTAGAGAGAGCTGGAGTGGGTGAGAAAGAGTCCGTTAGTATCTAATTACACAGGTAACTTGTTTTCCATCTCAGTGTCTTGTTACAGTCAAACTCAGCGTTCAATGCAGCCCTGTTCCAGCCATATGACTCGATTAGCAAACTTCCCAATTCACCATGGGCACTTGCCACAAAGAGATGGGCCACAACTCTTTCACACACACACACACTTAAATGCACCAATAGAAAATGTGAACCCTTTCCTGTTAAGCGTCTTGTGCACCTTGTTACACACTAGGTGCCAAGGTTGACAACCGTATTCACACACTAGCCATTATTGTCGGCCTGCCTCTCTGGCTCCTCACCAAATAGGCCTATTAAGCCAACCTCATCTCATAGACCAGACTTAATATTGTAAATGTAAATCCGGGAAACTCAAATAAATATAATATGTTAAGTTTGGTATGGTTACATAAGACAGAAGGTTACTTAAGGCAAAAACGAAAGTAGGTTGGTCGGTTGTGGTGGACGCAACTACTTAGTTCTTTGCAACTATTTAGCAAGTTAGCTAACCTTTCCCCTAACCCTTTTCCCCCTAACCTTAAACCTAGCTAATGTTAGCCACCTAGCTAACGTTAGTAACGCTAATGTTGGCAACAAAAAATTGGAATTCATTACATTATCATACATTTAGCAAATTCGTAACATACATACGAAATGGATGATGACGTCCACGTAAGATACTATTTGAAGTATCCCGGATTTACTTTTACTATGTTACATCTACTCCTGAGTCCGGGTTGCAGCAACGCTATTTCCGCAGTTTATTGACACCGGATCGCCAAAACACTGGAGGGGACGTGATCCCGACTGTTAAACGGGTTCATGAGGATGTATCAACGGAAAACGGTCTATTTTTTTAGTTGAGCGCTCACCAAGGTGAATTCATGACATCGAACCGTTATGAGGTGCACTTGCTGCTAGGCTACACTACTTAAAATCTAGGCTAAGCTCGATTAAAATATACATGTGTTCTCATAGTCATTTTAACAAAAATAGCTCACAACTTTGTGCAGAATTAGAAGTTTTGATTTAAACAATTTACCATTCTGGCTTTCCAACTCGCTGTAATTTGGCCTCTTGTTGGTGAAATACTTCTTGACAAGGAATGACCGAGGCATCTTTGCACGCCTGGAATATTTCTGTTTTTGCAGATGAAGAGTGACTTCTGCTCTTTCCTTGCAGGGTGGTGCCCGTCTCCCAAACCTCTCAGGGAAGGAATTGAATCACAGCGTTCCAAGACACTTCACTATGCACCACTCAATGCAGCACACAGAAGCTGTCCACTCCAAAAGTCCAAAGATACTTTCTTGTTTCCAAAGAGGCGCAGTTGTTGATAAAGGGATGATTCAATCGACCACCAGATAAAAGATAAGTTGGAGCAGGGAGTCTGTCCCCTGATATAGCAGCTGAGGGGGGAGAGGGGGTGGACAAGGATATCCCCGCCTTAAGACACACCCGCCCCAAAATACGCACCACTAGGATCCTTGCTGACCGCAGGTGCCCGATCGATGATGGACGCACTTGGCTTGCAGACCAGAATCTATTCACATTACAATCCAAAATTGCTAATTGATTGCAGACGAAGCGCATTCCGAAGAAGATTATGCAAATACTTAAATGTCCTGTTGTCACCTGTCTGCACTGGTGCGAAAGGCCACTGATGATGACTAATTCGGCTTGCTACATCAAAAGAAAAAATATTTAGTAGAAATTACGTTTAAAACAGTATTATAGAATGCATACACAATTTCCTATTTCTTTACTTCTTTTTTAAATCACTAATTACCCTCAAAATGTTGTATTTATTTAAAAACAATAGACAGGCCTAATTGAATCAGAATGTTATCTTCAAAACACCGTTTATAAACCCACGAGAGTTTGTTGAACGCTCTCAGGTGACATTCCATGTAGCCCGCCTAATGGAAATAGGCCTAGAATAAACGCGGTTCCTCAGATAATTGCTCCTAACTGAAGCTGGAGCGTCCTCTGTTGGAACAAAGCAACACGGCCACTGAAACTATAATGTGTGTCACTGAACACCTTATCATGAACTATTAGTTTAACAACAATTCAGATGTAGGCCAACTTTTTATATCGTCAATTATGCACAACTGCGTGTTTTTACGGAGCCATTAAGGGGGTATGGGGCTATGTGTTATAGCCTATGCCATGTCAACTGTGCTTTGGTTAAAAATGGACTCCAACCTCCCTGAATTATCCACGTACAATGGCAGCATTTACGCACACACAGGCAAGGAGACATTTGTATTAACGCGCTGCAGACAAGCGCACCGTTCTCCTCTTTCCACACAAAGGAGCGTGCTCTTCATTCATGCTCTCCACTGCAGGAGCTCTGCGGGAAACCACCCGACTTGCATGAAAAGAGGCGCTGTTCTCTCGCATGTGTTCGCAGTGGGACCGGGAGGGAAATTAACCGAGCCGACAGGAACAATATGACGCCGTAAAACCTCGCTAGAGTGCCCAAGGTGCCATGAAATTCACTGACCGGGTCAACCCCCAGAAGAGGTTACACACAGAGACACTGTTTGACACTTCTGTGTGCCATATATTTAATTGGTTTGTGTCAGGGTGTTGCCTAAGTAAGTCGAACTTTGTAAAACAAAAACTGTTCAAGGCAACAGTTAAACATGTAAATAAAATGAGGCCTGTAATTCAATGTAGTTTATGCCTTGTTAGTTAGTAGGTTAGACGTCCACAGCTACCTAGGCCGGATACAATCAGATAACTGGTGGTGTTGAGGTGCCAGTCGCCCTGCCCATTAGGCGTGAATGTAACGGTTCTAAGTGGCCCTGTTTAACATAACGATAGGGGGACCAAATGGCATATGCCATCTTGCGCGGGGTGAGGGGTGTACACCTGTCTATAGGCGCCATTGTTCTCGAACCCAGGAATGTCACGGCAACAGCATGCCTGATGGTTCACACGTCGTTAGCGCGCTCGTTCACACCGACGCCGTGCAGACTGGGGGTCATGGGGGCAAGGCCGCTGTACAACCTAAAAGCTAATAGCGTAGACATACAAGAAAGTAGTAGAACTATACGTCATTCAAATACGACCATTGTAGGTACATATGTGAAGGTACTATTATCCAAAGTGTGCCACACAGAAGCTGCGCTTTTGTGTCAATCAAGGGTACTTTAGGTCACTTGTTGTTTTTTGTCCTTTGTTTTTCAGGTGAAGCTTTTGGGTGCTTTGTAGGCCTACAGTGTGTATGTTTGTGTTTTTGTGTGTGTGCGTAGCCTATGTGGTGGTGGGGGAGGTGTCTTGCTGTCTTGCTTTTAGGAGTTTATCCTTTAGGACTGTATCCTTATGGTAGCCTATATTGTTGTCTTTAATCTGACATCATTAGGAGGTAACTTATTTGCTAAATCAAATCAAATTTTATTATGTTTGTCACATGCTCAGAATATTGTGTTGTGTTGTCCTGGTGACATTGACCTGGTGACATAGAGCGAGAGGGAGCAGATGAAATTATTTTACATTACATTTAAGTCATTTAGCAGACGCTCTTATCCAGAGCGACTTACAAATTGGTGCATTCACCATTTCACCTTTAAATGCGAAATGCTCTCAGTTAAGAACAGATGTCTTCCACTTGTGGCCTGAGGGGGTTGTCAGCCTCTCTTCAGCCTTTCTTCAGCCTCTTTTCAGCCTCTCTTCATCCTCTCTTCATCCTCTCTTCAGCCTTTCTTCAGCCTCTCTTCATCCTCTCTTCATCCTCTCTTCATCCTCTCTTCAGCCTTTCTTCATCCTCTCTTCATCCTCTCTTCAGCCTCTCTTCATCCTCTCTTCATCCTCTCTTCAGCCTCTCTTCAGCCTCTCTTCATCCTCTCTTCATCCTCTCTTCAGCCTCTCTTCATCCTCTCTTCATCCTCTCTTCAGCCTCTCTTCATCCTCTATTCATCCTCTCTCCAGTCTCTCTTCAGCCTCTCTTCAGCCTCTCTTTAGTCTTTCTTCAGTCTCTTCATCCTCTTTTCAGCCTTTCTTCAGTCTCTCTTCAGCCTCTCTTCAGCCTCTCTTCAGTCTCTCTTCTCTATCAACGCCACATGCAACAATTTCAACAATTTTACTTAGTTACAGTTCATATAAGGAAATCATTCAATTGAAATAAATAAATTAGGCCCTAATCTATGAATTTCACATGACTTGGCAGGGGTGCAGCCATGGGTGTGCCTGGGAGGGCATAGGCCCACCCACTTGGCAGCCAGGCCCACCCATTGGTGAGCCAGGTCCAGCCAATCAGAATGAGTTTTTCCCCACAAATTGACTTTATTACAGACAGAAATACTAATCAGCACACCCCCAGACGATCCCACAGGTGAAGAACCCAGTTGTGTATGTCCTGGGTTGGCGTGGTTACACGCGGTTGTGAGGCCAGTTGGACGTACTGCCAAATTCTCTAAAGCAACGTTGGAGGCAGCTGATGGACATTCCTGTAGTCAGCATGCCAATTGCATGCTCCCTTGAAATGTAAGACATGTGTGGTATTGTGTTGTAAAACTGCACATTTTTAAAGTGGTCTTTTATTGCCCCCTGCACAAGGTGCACCTGTGTAACGATAATGTTGTTTAATCAGTTTTTGATATGTCACACCTGTCAGGTGGATGGATTATCTTGGCAAAGGAGAAATGCTCACTAACAGGGATATAAACAAAAATATGCTTTTTGTGTGTGTGAAACGTTTCAGGGATTTTTTTTAGTTCAGCTCATGAAACATGAGACCAACACTTTACATGTGGTGTTTATATTTTTGTTCAGTGTAGATAGGGAACAAAGGTGAAACAGAGGGATAGAGAGGAAACAGAGAGAGATACTCCTGGTGTGCCTTCTCCCTGTACAAGACACTAAAACACTAAATACATGACCAATCATTATGAACATCCACGGTCAGGCCTCCTTGTTGCAGTGGATGCCTGACTGATTGCAGTGGGCACCATTATGTTTAAAAGATTAGGATGTATGGAGAAAAATGGTATATTAAATTGAAAAGAAACTCTGACAGATGGTGATCGTGATGCTCCACGGATTGGATCTTATTACTGACGTTCCGGTCTCACAATCGACCAATCATCAACCTTGATTCAACCTTCGCCATGATGGAACATCAAAGGCTGAGTTCCTTTTCCATTTAGAATCTAGAGAGGCATACAGATGCACAACAAAACAAGATGAACTTGTTATTTTCCATGAATAAGTCAAATAGGGTACCTACATTGGGTTCTTAGAGAAGGCACAATGAGATCAGGGTTTTCAATTAAAATGTCCACTCATTTTATTTTACAATGTAAAAATAATTTGTCCCCTTATGCAGAGCTGACATGACAGACATATGACTATACATTGAGTGTACAAAACATTAGGAACACCTGCTCTTTCCATGACAGGCTGACCAGGTGAATCTTGGTGAAAGCTATGATCCCTTATTGATGTCAGCTGTTAAATCCACTTAAATCAGTGTAGATGAAGGGGAGGATCCAGGTTAAAGAAATATTTCCAAGCCTTGAGACAATTGAGAAATACATTGTCTATGTGTGCCATTTAGAGGGTGAATGGTCAAGGCACATTTTAAATGAGGTATGGTAGTAGGTGCCAGGCGCACCGGTTTGAATATGTCAAGAACTGCAACGCTGCTGGGTTTTTCCACACTCAACAGTTTTCCTTATGTATCAAGAATGGTTCAACACCCAAAGGACATCCAGCCAGTTGACACAACTGTGGGAAACATTGGAGTCAACATAAGCCAGCATCCCTGTGGAACGCTTTCGACACCTTGTAAAGTCCATGCCCCGGCAAATTGAGGCTGTTCTGAGGCCAAAAGGGAGTGCAATTTAATATTAGGAAGGTGTTCCTAATGTTTTGTACACTCACTGTATTTCCATGTAGTGTTTTTTTTGTCTTTACCTTTTTTGTTAATCTTTAATCAATGTGCTCTAAAGTGCTGTTTTAGTCCATTGTTCAGCTACAGTAATAGCCCTGCAATGTGAATGTTCCTATTAGCATGTTAATAGTCTGACTTTTTGTGTTTTGCATTTAAAGACATGCATTTCCAATCACATGTTAACGTGGCAATAGTTCTATTTCTTTGATCAGAAATGATTGGGAGGTAATGAACAACAGATATGGTAAACCAGCTTTTAGCTTGAAGCTAATCTATTGTCAACTCCTGATGAACGCAATAGCTTTGGACTGTCAGTGAATGCTTTCACTGAAGCGTTCATAACCAATGCAAATCAAAATGCAATATACTGAAATGTAGTTTGGACTATATGCACACCTACAAGAAGTCAATAGTACTTTCAATATTTGCATGCGAAAAAATTGACTCCACTAACATTTTTCTTGAAACGCTAAAGTTTTCCAAAGATAATGCTTATAGGACAGCTCCTCCGTGGTCTGTGTAGAAATGTAGGGGGTTGATCATGAGGGACCTATCCACCCTGATTAGAGTGTTGATGATGCGGTCGTTACCACTCACCTCTGTATTGTGTTGTAGAGTAGAGCCATTCCGATGCCTTCCTGCCGTATGGTGTGTGTGTGTGTGTGTGTGTGTGTGTGTGTGTGTGTGTGTGTGTGTGTGTGTGTGTGTGTGTGTGTGTGTGTGTGTGTGTGTGTGTGTGTGTGTGTGTGTGTGTGTGTGTGTATGTGTGTGAGTGTGTGTGTGTATGTGTGTGAGTGTGTGTGTGTGTGTGTGTGTGTTAGTGTGTTAGTGTGTGTGTGTGTGTGTGTTAGTGTGTATGTGTGTGGGAGGGGGGGTGTTGGTTTACCCCAGGACTCAATTACTTGATTAGATAAAGCCATATGGTTGGAGAAATGTATAAAAGCTGTGTTATATCGACAGTATCTCATCCCCATACAGTAGCTACCTGTTTAGGAAATTCACTGAGAGAGTATCTCATCCCCATACAGTAGCTACCTGTTTAGGAAATGCACTGAGAGAGTATCTCATCCCCATACAGTAGCTACCTGTTTAGGAGATTCACTGAGAGAGTATCTCATCCCCATACAGTAGCTACCTGTTTAGGAGATTCACTGAGAGAGTATCTCATCCCCATACAGTAGCTACCTGTTTAGGAGATTCACTGAGAGAGTATCTCATCCCCATACAGTAGCTACCTGTTTAGGAGATTCACTGAGAGAGTATCTCATCCCCATACAGTAGCTACCTGTTTAGGAGATTCACTGAGAGAGTATCTCATCCCCATACAGTAGCTACCTGTTTAGGAGATTCACTGAAAGAGTATCTCTTTTGAACGACCGTTGTCTCCTTTGCCTCAAACAAGAAACAACATTTAGTAGGCATGGCAATGCAAAGCCACTTGACATAAGTTGACATTGGTGATCAAAACATATTGTTATGCCATTGCTATATTACAATGTTATGTCAAAGTGTTGACTAGAGGAAGAGAGATAGAGAGAGAGAGAATCCAATTTTGATAAACTCCCACATCTATTGGGTGAAGTACCACAATGTGAAATCACAGCAGCAAGATTTATGACCCGTTGCCAGAAGAAAAGGGCAACCAGTGAAGAACAAACACCATTGTAAATACAACCTATATTTATGTTTATTTATTTTCACTACAACACTGTACATAGACATAATTTGACATAAGTGTCACGTCCCTGACCTGTTTTCTGTTGTTTGGTTGTGTTTATTGGTCAGGGCGTGAGTTTTGGGTGGGCAGTCTATGTTTTCTGTTTCTATGTTGGTTTTGGGTTGCCTTGTATGGCTCTTAATTAGAGGCAGGTGTTTTGCGTTTTCCTCTAATTGAGAGTTATATTAAGGTAGGTTGTTCTCACTGTTTGTTTGTGGGTGATTGTCTCCTGTGTCAGTATGTTACGCCACACGGGACTGTTCCGGTTTTTGTTAGTTAGTTCGTTTTATGTAGTCTGTTTTCCTGGTTCATGCGTTCTTCACGTTGTATGTAAGTTTGTATCCAGGTCTGTCTACATTCGTTTATTTGTTTTGTAATTATTCAAGTGTTTGTCGTGTTTTTTCCGTTTTGTCTAATAAATCATTATGTATCCACAACCCGCTGCACGTTGGTCAAATCCCTGCTACTCCTCTTCGGATGAGAAGGAGGAAGCCCGTTACAATAAGAAATGTCTTTATTCTTTTGGAACTTCTGTGAGTGTAATGTTTACTGTTATATTTGTATTGTTTATTTCACTTTTGTTTATTATCTATTTCACTTGGTTTGGCAATGTAAACATATGTTTCCCATGCCAAAAAAGCCCTTAAATGGAAATTGAAGAGCTAAAGAGAGAGAGAGAGCTAGCTTAGCTGCCTGGTGTTCTGAGGCTTGCTGACCTAGCAGGGGGAGATAAGGTGTCTTTGAGGAATGTAAAGACAAACCATATGGACACACTCACTCGGCAGGCAGCCCTAAAGCACCACTGGAGTCAGTGGATTAGTCTTTTAGCACCCCTACTCAAACTAAGCTCATTACCTGTGTGTCACTTCACTGTTCCCCATGGGGTTAAACTGCAGTGTGTGTTTGCATGCATGTGTGTGAGGAGAAAGGGTGACCTTTTAGGGTGGATAGAATGGGAAACAGCAGGAAAGCGATTTGGGGGCTCTGTCACCCTCTGTACCTATAGCAGCATACTGGAATAGTTTTGGGTGTACGCGTCTGAGTTTGTTTCACAAACAGTTTACCATTTCACTGTAAGGTCTACTACACCTGCTGTATTTTTTATCATTTTATTAAATGTTTTATTCTACTTTTATTTAACTAGGCAAGTCAGTTAAGAACAAATTCTTATTTACAACGATGCCCTACCAGGGAACAGTGGGATAACTGCCTTGTTCAGGGGCAGAACGACAGATTTTTACCTTGTCAGCTCGGGGATTCAATCTAGCCACATTTCGGTTACTGGCCCAACGCTCTAACCACTAGGCTACCTGCCCAACGCTCTAACCACTAGGCTACCTGCCCAACGCTCTAACCACTAGGCTACCTGCCCAACGCTCTAACCACTAGGCTACCTGCCCAGCGCTCTAACCACTAGGCTACCTGCCCAGCGCTCTAAACACTAGGCTACCTGCCCAACGCTCTAACCACTAGGCTACCTGCCCAACGCTCTAACCACTAGGCTACCTGCCCAACGCTCTAACCACTAGGCGACCTGCCCAACGCTCTAACCACTAGGCGACCTGCCCAACGCTCTAACCACTAGGCTACCTGCCCAACGCTCTAACCACTAGGCTACCTGCCCAACGCTCTAACCACTAGGCTACCTGCCCAACGCTCTAACCACTAGGCCGCCCCAGGTAGCCTAGTGTATTCGGCGCATGTGACAAATAAAATGCAATTTGATTTGATAAGTGAGACACACTTGGAAGTTTTTCCACATTTTCTAAGGCCTCATCCTATATGTAATGCGCTTATTTCTAATATCTTCAGGAAAATCACCACAACGTCAACACAGACAGAGCAAGCAGACACAGAGGAGAAAATGGCAGGAATGCATTTCTTACAGAGAATAACATGCCACTGTTACATGATGACAAACAAATGAAATATACCAGTTGATACATTTAATGAGGCTCTGTTGGACACAGATGTGTACGGATATCTATTGCAACACCAGTGGAAGAGGTATTGCAGCAACACAGCACAAGGCAACATCCATCTCTTCTATTTGTGTAAGGAGATCCAATCTGCATGTGAATGACTTTGTACACCACTCACTCACTCAATCAATCAATTCTTGAGGTAGTCTCTAGTGTCACTCCAGAATGGTCTGGTATATTTTGCTGGGAACAAACACAAAAATACAGTGTGTTTGTGTGTATGTATGTATATGTGTGTGTGTGTGTGTGTGTGTGTGTGTGTGTGTATGTGAGTGAATGAGTGCGATAAAGAAAGACAGACTGACAGTGAGAGAACTACAGACATCATGGATCACACTTATGTACTGTCATGGTAACAACTGATCTGCGTGACTATGGGGGTGGATTGTATGGGGGTGGACTGAGGACAGTGTGTGTGTGTCCTTCGTGGCATCTCTCTGTAATAGAACGGATGTGGGCACATCCTGGAAAAGCTTTGTACAGAGCCGCAGGGTTTGGGTTGGTGTGTGTCATCTTCCCCTTCATCATCAAAATGGCCTTCACTTGTGTGGTGGGCCTTTTCTTTTTCAACCTCCACAGCCCAGTGTGGAAGGCCAGGCTGAGGCTAGGGACGGCGGTGCACTGCTGGGGGAGACGGAAGCCAGGGGTGGGGGTGCACTTGAAAACCAGTCTCTAATGACATACTGAATAAAATGACAATCTACAAAGACACAAATCATTTTGGGGGAAGCATCTGTTTTCAAATTTCAGTATATATACAGTATATATATTTGTATATCTGTATATATATTTTTTTTTACAATTAGCATAATTATATTCATAAATGCTGTTCATAAAAATGGCCTTTTTAGAAAGTGCATCACAGGGCACACACATCTAGCCTATAGGCCAGGTCTATAAAACGTTTAAAATGTAAATTCTGTTTCTGGTAGGCCATATTTTGTGCTATGAATGAGTTAAATAAATTGAAGGATTTATAGATTAAATAATTTAGTTGATTTAGTATTGCCATGATGACCAGTAATAAGGTTAACAGAGAGTGTATGGTTATTCATTGATGAAGAAAAACACGATCACTTTGGTGTGAAAAAAATCTAGTTTTGGCAGTCACCCACAAGTAGTTATTTCCTGTTATTTCCTGAATACATTTCAGAAGTACACGCGGAAAGCAGGAGCGCGCATTAATAACGGGGCGCGCACCAGTGACTCCGTTTGATTGATTCATCAGCCCGCTGGTGCTCGTTCACGACGCTGAGGAAAGGACGCGGATGCAGACTATTGGATGCCCTAATGAGAAGGTGAGATTCTCAATAATATTTATTTTGTGGTTGATCATTTTTGGTTATTTATTGTAATCTTAATCATGATTCAAATTTGATATAACACATTTTAGAGCATAATTAGAGGATTATTAAATCAGAAAACATTTCAAATGCATATGCATGAAATATTAACCTAAGATATTGATGTTGAAATAAGAAACATTTGCTAATGGATTCTTTGTGTCAGTCAGTCAGTCAGTCAGAAAGCAAACACTTATTATTGTCTCTATAGAAAATATTGTTGTTGTCACATCCTGACCATAGAAAACCTTTATTTTCTATGGTAGAGTAGGTCAGGGCGTGACTAGGGGGGTTAGTTTAGTTTATATTTTCTATTTGGGGTTCTAGGTTGTTTTTTCTATGTTGGGGTTTTGGTATGATTCCCAATTAGAGGCAGCTGGCTATCATTGTCTCTATTTGAGGATCATACTTAAGTAGCATTTTTTCCACCTGTGTGTTATGGGATATTGTTTGGAGTTAGTGCACATCTGTAGTCACGGCTTGTTTGTTTGTTTTGTTTCACTATTAATAAAGTATGTTGAACTCTACATTCGCTGCGCCTTGGTCCATCTCTACAAACGAACGTGACAGTTGTTTTTTCGTGCTTTGATTATTGGTTATTGCTAATCCATATTTGCCACTGCATTTAGCTCAGCATAAAACATGTTTTGCATTCATATCACTGAGTACCATTATTTAAACAGGTAAGTCAATTGAGAATCAATTTTGCATCAGTAACTGGTGTGTTTTTTTTTTGACATAGAAGATCTGTTCATAGATGAAGACTTTATCTATTCACCTGTTGATCCACTTCCTTTATTCACTTCCTCGTTTATCCTACAATACCTTCTAACATGGAGGACTTGGAAACCTTAAACCACAATTGTTCTAGGTTCGCAACAGATTTCGGTCAGGTTCTCAACGTCTCCTTTATGTTCTGTCCTTTACAATAACGTTGAGTAACGGGGTCAGTCACACCATCTTCCTGGGCTCCTGCCGTTTCCGGACCCCTCCGGGGGTACCTGTAGGCCTCTCGGGCCACAGTGGACCTAGCAGTGGGGGTACTGCTCATCACACAGAGATACAGGCACCACTGGCGGGAAGAGAAGGTGTGTAGGTCTTCTAACATTCTGATTAAGGTCACATCATTTTCTAATGTTCTGATGTTTTATTAAACAGTATGATGTTCTCTTCATTTGTTCTATCATTCTGTGATCCCTGGCTGGTTCCCGTCCACAGAACCACAGCCACAGGGGGTTGGTCCCTGTTTCCTGATAGGACCCATATTCGCTGGGTGTGCGTTAGTTTCAGTGACCACCATCTTCCTGCTGTCAGTGGAGAGGGGTATAACGGTGCTGAAACCCCTGCATAAGAACCTAGTGGTGACCAGAGAGAGGACTCTGTGGCTGATCGCCCTCTCCTGGCTGTTCTGCTTCCTCCTGGCTGTCTCCCCTCTTCCTCAGATGCGATGATATCACTCTGGAGTACAACCTCTGCAGCAAGATGTGTAACTACGCAATATTATCAAGAACATAAGGTTAGTACAGGAGGCTGAGTTGGAGTTGTCTTTTGTTTGTCTGTTTGCTCTCTCTATCTCCCCCTCTCTCCCTCCCTTCAATTCAAGGGGCTTTATTGGCATGGGAAACATATGTTAACATTGCCAAAGCAAGTGAAGGAGATAATATACAAAAGTGAAATAAACAATAAAAATGAACAGTAAACATTACACTCCAAAAGAATAAAGACATTACAAATGTCATATTATGTGTGTATATATACAGTGTTGTAACGATGTGCAAATGGTTAAAGTACAAAAGGGAAAATAAATGAACATAAATATGGGTTGTATTTACACTGGTGTTTGTCCTTCGCTGGTTACCCTTTTCTTGTGGCAACAGTACACAAATCTTGCTACTGTGATATTTCACCCAATAGTATTTCACCCGGGAGTTTATAAAAATTGGGGTTCTTCAAATTTTTTGTGTCTTTAATCTGAGAGAAATATGTGTCTCTATGGTCATACATTTGGTAGGAGGTTAGGAAGTGCAGCTCAGTTTCCACCTCATTTTGTGGGCAGTGTGCACATAGCCTGTCTTATCTTGAGAGCCAGGGTTGCCTTTCTCAATAGCAAGGCTATGCTCACTGAGTCTGTACATAGTCAAAGCTTTCCTTAAGTTTGGGTCAGTCACAGTGGTCAGGTATTCTGCCACTGTACTCTGTTTAAGGCCAAATAGCATTCTAGTTTGCTTTTTTTTGTTAATTCTTTCCAATGTGTCAAGTAATTATCTTTTTGTTTGGTTGGGTCGAATTGTGTTGCTGTCCTGGGGCTCTGTGGGGTCTGTTTGTGAACAGAGCCCCAGGACCAGCTTGCTGAGGACTCTTCTCCAGGTTCATCTCTCTGTAGGTGATGGCTTTGTTATGGAAGGTTTAGGAATCGCTTCCTTTTAGGTGGTTGTAGAATTTAACGTCTCTTTTCTGGATTTTGATCATTAGCGGGTATCGGCCTAATTCTGCTCTGCATGTATTATTTGGTGTTGTACATGGAGGATATTTTTGCATAATTCTGCATGCAGAGTCTCAATTTGGTGTTTGTCCCATTTTGTGAATTCTTGTTTGGTGAGCGGACCCCAGACCTCACAACCATATAGGGCAATGGGTTCTACAGAGATGCTACTTCTGGTTAGACAAGGGGAGGTGGTGTGTCTTTGTCAATAACAGCTGGTGCGCGATGTCTAATAAAGAAGGCTCGAGGTATTGCTCACCTGAGGTAGAGTACCTTAGTGTAGTCTACAGCTTATAATATCTACCAAGAGTTCTCATCTAAATTATTCGTAGCTGTCTATTTACCACCACAGAACGGATGCTGGCACTAAGACCACTCTCAACCAACTCTATGGCCATAAGCAAAGAAAATGTTTACCCAGAAGTGGCGCTCCTAGTGGCCGGGGACTTTAATGCAGGCAAACTTAAATCAGTTTTACCAAATGTGCAACCAGAGAAAAAAATCCTAGACCATCTTTACGCCACACACAGAGATGCATACAAAGCTCTCCCCCGCCCTCCATTTGGCAAATCTGACCATAATTCTATCCTCCAGATTCCTGATTACAAGCAAAAGCTGAAAATACCAGTGACTCGCTCAATACGGAAGTGGTCAGATGACACGGATGCTAAACTACAGAACTGTTTTGTTAGCACAGACTGGAATATGTTGCTGGATTCATCCAATGGCATTGAGGAGTACACCACCTCAGTCATCGGCTTCATCAATAAGTGCATCGACGTCGTCCCCACAGTGACTATGTACATATCCCAACTGGAAGACAGGCAACATCCCCATCGAGCTAAAGGCTAGAGCTGCCGCTTTCAAGGAGCGGGATACTAATCCAGACGCTTATAAGAAGTCCTGATATGCCCTCAGACGAACCATCAAACAAGCAAAGCGTCAATACAGGATTAAGATTGAATCCTACTACACCGGCTCTGACGCTCGTCAGATGTGGCAGTGCTTAAACTACACTGATCAAAAAAATAAAGGGAACACTTAAATAACACAATGTAACTCCAAGTCAATCACACTTCTGTGAAATCAAACTGTCCACTTAGGAAGCAACACTGATTGACAATAAATTTCACATGCTGTTGTGCAAATGGAATAGACAAAAGGTGGAAATTATAGGCAATTAGCAAGACACCCCCTAAAACAGGAGTGATTCTGCAGGTGGTGACCACAGACCACTTCTCAGTTCCTATGCTTCCTGGCTGATGTTTTGGTCACTTTTGAATGCTGGCGGTGCTCTCACTCTAGTGGTAGCATGAGACGGAGTCTACAACCCACACAAGTGGCTCAGGTAGTGCAGTTCATCCAGGATGGCACATCAATGCGAACTGTGGCAAAAAGGTTTGCTGTGTCTGTCAGCGTAGTGTCCAGAGCATGCAGGCGCTACCAGGAGACAGGCCAGTACATCAGGAGACGTGGAGGAGGCCGTAGGAGGGCAACAACCCAGCAGCAGGACCGCTACCTCCGCCTTTGTGCAAGGAGGTGCACTGCCAGCGCCCTGCAAAATGACCTCCAGCAGTGAACGCGTGAAGTTACCACGTTCATCTGACAAAAAATAGTATGTAAGTATTAACACCATGGGACCACGCAGCCGTCATACCGCTCAGGAAGGAGACGCGTTCTGTCTCCTAGAGATGAACGTACTTTGGTGTGAAAAGTGCAAAGCAATCCCAGAACAGCAAAGGACTTTGTGAAGATGCTGGAGGAAACCGGTACAAAGTATCTATATCCACAGTAAAACAAGTCCTATATCGACAACCTGAAAGGCCGCCCAGCAGGAAGAAGCCACTGCTCCAAAACCGGCATTTAAAAAAGCCAGACCACGGTTTGCAACTGCACATGGGTACAAAGATCGTACTTTTTGGAGAAATGTCCTCTGGTCTGATGAAAGAAAAATAGAACTGTTTGGCCATAATCACCATCGTTATGTTTGGAGGAAAAAGGGGGAGGCTTGCAAGCCGAACATCATCACGACCGTGAAGCACGGGGGTGGCAGCATCATGTTGTGGGGGTGCTTAGCTGCAGGAGGTGCTGGTGCACTTCACAAAATAGATTGCATCATGAGGTAGGACATTTATGTGGATATATTGAAGAGAAATCTCAAGTCATCAGTCAGGAAGTTAAAGCTTGGTCGTAAATGGATCTTCAAATGGACAGTGACCCCAAGCATACTTCCAAAGATGTGGCAAAATGGCTTAAGGACAACAAAGTCAAGGTATTGGAGTGGCCATCACAAAGCTCTGACCTCAATCCTATAGAAAATTTGTGGGCAGAACTGAAAAAGCGTGTGCGAACAAGGAGGCCTACAAACCTGACTCAAACCTGACAAACCTGAGAGCTCTGTCAGGAGGAATGGGCCAAAATGCACAACTTATCGTGGGAAGCTTGTGGAAGGCTACCTGAAACATTTGACCCAAGTTAAACAATTTAAAGGCAATGCTACCAAATACTAATTGAGTATGTAAACTTCTGACCCACTGGAAATGTGATGAAATAAATAAAAACTGCAATAAATCCTTTCTGACATTTCATAGAAATGTGTTTTTTTCCTATATTAACCGCACACTTGTTCTTTGTACATGGATTTTATAATGTTGTATGTTTTTCCCCCAACACCACCTTCCATCAATTTGTATAGCAGACCCTCATGCCAAATTGAGTCGAAGGCTTTTTTGAAATCAACAAAGCATGAGCAGACTTTGCCTTTGTTTTAGTTTGTTTGTTTGTCAATTAGGGTGTGCAGGATGAATGCGTGGTCTGTCATATGATCATTTGGTAAAAAGCCAATTTTGACATTTGCTCAGTACATTGTTTTCACTGAGGAAATGTACGAGTCTGGTGTTAATGATAATGCAGAGGATTTTCCCAAGGTTGCTGTTGACGTATATCCCACGGTAGTTATTGGGGTCAAATTTTTCTCTACTTTTGTGGTTTGGGGTGATCAGTCCTTGGTTCCAAATATTGGGGAAAATGCCAGAGCTAAGGATGATGTTAAAGAGTTTTAGTGTAGCCATTTGGAATTTGTTGTCTGCTTTTTTGGGTTGGAGGGTTTTTATTTTGTCTTGTAGTTCATTTAAGGTAATAGGAGAATCCAGTGGGTTCTGGTAGTCTTTAATAGTTGATTCTAAGATTTGTATTTGATCATGTATATGCTTTTGCTGTTTTTCTTTGTTATAGAGCCAAAAAGATTGGAGAAGTGGTTACCCATACATTTCCATTTTGAATAGATAATTCTTTTTTTTGTGTGTTTTCCAATTTTCCTAGAAGTGGTTTGTCTATGGATTCTTAAATTACATTGAACTGATTTCTGACATGCTGTTCCTTTTTCCATAGTGTATTTCTGTATTGTTTTAGTGATTCACCATAGTGAAGGCGTAGACTCAGGTTTTCTTGTTTCTTTGTTTTTGGTAGGACTGGTTTTTCAATTCCTTTTAGGTTTTGCATTCTTCATCAAATCATGTCATTGTTAATTTTCTTCAGTTTTCTGTTTGACATTTTTAGATTTGATAGGGAAGCTGAGGTCAAATACTGTGAAGATTTGCTACTGCCAAAATTACACCTTCACTATTACAGTGGAACGTTTGTCCAGGAAGTTGTTAAAAAGGGATTGAATTTGTTGTTTCCTAACTGTTTTTGGTAGGTTTCCACACTACATTCCTTCCACCTATAGCATTTCTTAATATTACTCAGTTACTTTGGCTTTGATGCCCCATGACTGAGTATTGCTCTGTTCAAGTAGACTGATTTTTGCTGTGGTCTGATAGGGGTGTCAGTGGGCTGACTGAATGCTCTGAGAGACTCTGGGTTGAGGTCAGTGATAGTGGTCTACAGTACTACTGCCAAGAGATGAGCTATAGGTGTACCTACAATAGGAGTCCCCTCGAAGCCTACCATTGACTATGTACATACCCAGCATGCGACAGAGCTGCAGTAGTTGGGACCTGTTTTTGTTGGTTATGTTGTCATAGTTGTGCCAAGGGGGGCACATGAGGGAGGGAATTCTGTCACCTCCAGGCAGGTGTTTGTCCCCCTGTGTGCTGAGGGTGTCAGGTTCTTGTCCGGTTCTGGCATTTAGGTCGCCACAGACTAATACATGTCCCTGGGCCTGGAAATGATTGATTTCCCCCTCTAAGATGGAGAAGCTGTCTTCATTCAAATATGGGGATTATAGTGGGGGGGGGGTATAGGTAGCACACAGGAGGTATATTTCTCTGTTAAAATCATTTCCTTTTGCATTTCTAGCCAAGTGTAAAATATTCCTGTTTTGATTAATTTAATGGAGTGAGTTAGGTCTGCTCTATATCAAATTAGCATACTCCCCCGAGTCCCTTCCCTGTTTCACACCTGGTAGTCTCTCTGTCTCTCAGTGAAATGACTGGGGAGATGATGAGAAACAAACTGATGCCAGCTGGTCCTGGGTTTTAATAAAACCTCTTCCAGTCATGTCTAATATACTGTGAAAGACTTTATGTAACAGGTGCTTCAGATTCACTGCTTTTCTCTCTCTCTCACTTATTTTTTATATTAAAATGTATTATCCTAACTTTGCAGGGCAGTCTTGCCTCGTATTTTAATATCTCTCCCTCTCTCTCCCTCTGCTCCAGAGCACCACTGGGGGAGGGTGATGCTTCTCTTCCCTGCCTTCAATATCTCTCTCCTGGGGGCCACCTCAGTCGTCAACCTGGTCACCTTCTCTGCTGTCCGCAGCTTCTGCCACGCCAGGAAGCAAGTGCTCACTAAAGCTCAACACACACACGGGTCTGCCTTTTACAACCTGCGAGCGGCCAAGACCATTCTTATCCTTACAGCCTTCCTCTTATCCTCGGTGGTCCCCGTGGCGGTTCTCGTGGTGGGGAGTGTTCCAGGTGTAGTCTGGTGTCGGTTCTCCCGCTATGCCTTCTGGCTTCTAGCCTGCAGTAGTGGGTGGAATATTCTGATCTACAGCGCACGGGACCATCGGTTCCGTCAGAGGGTGCAGGAGCTGTTCCTGGGGAAAGTGGGCAGCAGGATGCGGGTGCAGAGCTGGGTCGGACCCCTGCACTGGCTCATTGGGGTTGAGGAAGGTCGGGACGCAGTGTGGCAGTCATCAGCAATGTCTTGGCTCCTGACTTTACACTGACATAAATACGCACCTCAGAGATCACCGTCAGACATGAGGTCCCCACGGTCACCAGTCTTAGGAGGACAGGTTAGCTATTTGTTCTAAAAAAATGTAATAAAAAAATCTAACAGTTTATCTAAAAAAAAAAATAAGTAGAGAAGTTGCCATAGCAGTTGGATAGCCAACCGACCTGCAGTAAAAGTCCAAATAAGAAGAGAAATATGAGGTCTAACATATTTAAGGCAGTTGTATGTCCAAAATAAGGTTGGGCGCTGTATGATAGTGATCAGGGATGTTTTGAGCTTTGAAACTCAACGTTTCGGCTCCAGTGCAACTACAATCAGGAAAAAAAGGTGCTAACTAGAACCTAAAAGTGGTCTTACGGCTGTCCCCATAGGAGAACCCTTTTAGTTCCAGCTAGAACCTTTTTGGATTCCATGTAGTGTTTCCAAAAGGGTTAGAGCTGGAACCAAAAAAATAATCTTGCTGGAACCAAAAATGGTTCTCCTATGGGGACAGCCAACGAATCCTTTTTTTCTAAGTGTAGACTGCATGGTTTTATCATGAGCATTGTCTATGGTTTCTATATGATACAAATAATATTGTATTTGTCACATGGACCGCATACAACATGAAATGGTTATTTACGAGCCCTTAACCAACAATGCAGTTTTAAGAAAATAGAGCTAAGAAAATATCTACTAAATTAACTCCAGTTTAAAAAAGGAACACAATAAAATAACAATGAGGCTATATACAGGGGGTGGTACTGAGTCAATGTGCGCAGGGGACAGGTTAGTCGAGGTAATTCATGTAATTTGACAAATTAAAGGAGAACAGCACACTCTAGGAGCTCCGGTGCAATAATTGAATTACCTAATATCCAACGTTTCAACAGACAAGCTGTCTTCATTAGGGTATAATAACAAACACTATGGGGTGACTAGTTCATATAGTGTCAAAGGACACACACAGGTGTCTGTAATCATGGCCGGGTGTGGCCTTATATCATTGGTTAATTCTCATATTAAAATAGCATTCAAAAAACATAAATGGATAGCATACGATCATAGATACAATTTGGCTACATAGGCCTACAAACATTTACAATAGCAAAATCACAATAATCACAAGAATGGCTTCAGATCAAAGTCTACGTTGAGACCAAAGGGAGCAAGGGTCTTTAAATTGAGGTAATTTGTACATGTAGGTCGGGGTAAAGTGACTATGCATAGATAATAAACAGAGAGTAGCAGCAGTGTAAAAACAAAGGGGGGTCAATGCAAATAGTCCAGGTGGCCATTTTATTAATTGTTCAGCAGACTTATGGCTTGGGGGTAGAAGCTGTTAAGGAGCCTTTTGGACCTCTGTGGTAGCAGAGAGAACAGTCTTTGACTTGGGTGACGGGAGTCTTTTACTATTTTTTTCAGCCTTCCTCTGACACCGCCTGGTATATAGGTCATGGATGGCAAGAAGCTTGGCCCTAGTGATGTACTGGGCTGTACGCATTACCCTCTGTAGCACCTTATGGTTGAATGCTGAGCAGTTGCCATGCCAGGTGGTGATGCAACTGGGCTGGATGTTCTCGATAGTGCAATTGTAACACTTTTTGAGGATCTGGGGACGCATGCCAAATCTTTTCAGTCTCCCGAGGGGGAATAGGCGTTGTCGTGCCCTCTTCACGACTGTCTTGGTGAGTTTGGACCATGATAGTTTGTTGGTGATGTGGACACCAAGGAACTTGAAGCTCTCGAACCGCTTCATACAGATAAGATATAGCTGAATTCTAACTTGATGCTTTCACAAAGCGATGTAAACTCAATGAACTGCTATTTCCTTGTACGGAGGACGGTGACATTCAGAATGTTGTAATTGTGTGAGTGTTGATTCAATGTACATTCAAATGAGTCACTGGCTGTGGAAGAAATGACATATTAAGCACATCATAAAACAACCAATTTCAGGTGGGAGGGAAGTTCCTCTTGTTTCTATCTCCTCTGGTAATCATTTGTCTGGTCAGATGAGAGATGGACTGATGCTAGCTGATCCTGTTAGTATACAACTCAGCTAGCCTGATAGGTAGCATCTAATAGTTTGTGAATTCACTTGAATAACAGAAGCTTGTAAGTCAGCCTTGACTTTTTATTCGTTGCATCTTGTCTTTCTCTCTCAATTTAATTTCATGTTTAAAAATTGTATTACAATGTATATTACTGCCTTAATTTTTGCTGCACCCCAGGAAGAGTAGCAGCTGCCTTGGCAGATCCTAATGGGGATCCATAATAAATACCAAATCAAAGGCCTTTATTGGCATTGGAAACATGTTTACATTGCCAAAGTAAGTGAAATAGGTAATACATACAAGTGAAATAAACAATCAGAAATTAACAGTAAACATTACACTCACAAAAGTTTCAAAATAATAGAGACATGTCAAATGTTATATTTTGGCTCTGTACAGTGTTGTGAAAATGTGGAGAATTTCTCTCTGTCTCTCTCTCTCTGGCTGTCTTACGCTCACTCTCTTTCTCCTATTTCTCTCTTTATTTCTTGCAAAAACTTAATTACTTTTGCTTTGCTGAACAGCTTTGACTAGTGCCTAGTGTGTGTGTGCGAGCATGTGTATCCTATACATATGTCCATTGCAGGTTTTGCTTTGGTTATTGCTCCAGGGTAAAGCCCGCTATAACACATAGGTTTAACAAAATCTAAATGTATTCTAGCATTTAAATAGGATTGCGGACAAGGCCCTCATGCTTCAGCAGCTTGTTACAGCTTGATGAGGATTCATTGATTGTTTTGATGCCAAGGAAAAACACCACCCAAGGAGGAAAGGAGATACACCCTCTAAGGTCTTTGTCCAGTTCTTCTGGTAAAAGAGACTATCTCAACAAGACTTCTGAAAAATCACAGCACCCCATGACTAGCCTGGTTGACACTCGATCCACGTAACTACACAGCGAGTTGAAAACTTGGGGAGCTGGTGTCAGACTACCCCACGGCAACTTATTTGACAAATATTGTATTACATAACATGCCTATGGATGTTGCTAAAGACAAAGATAAATACATAATTTTCCATGTCTTATGTCCAGTGTTGTTTGGTTCAGAGGTCACCCGACCTGACCTGGTCTCACATGGGTTGTCACGCCCTGATCTGTTTCACCTGATCTGTTTCATTGTCTCCACCCCCTCCAGGTGTCACTTATTTTCCACAGTGTATTTTCCTGTCTCTCTGTGCCAGTTCGTCTTGTATGTTTCCAAGTCAACCAGTGTTTCTAGTCCTCCTGGTTTTGACCCTTGCCTGTTTCTGGACTTTGTACCCGCCTGCCTGACCACGAGCCTGTCTGCCACTCTGTACGTCCTGGACTCTAATCTGGTTTTGACCTTTTTGCCTGTCCACGACCATTCTCTTACCTACTCCTTTGAATTAATAAACTTTGTAAGACTCCAAACATCTGCCTCCTGTGTCTGCATTTGGGTCTCGCCTTGTGCCTTGATATGGGTAGGTTATACAGCCCAAACACATTAACTTCTGCTTTCTGGAGATCTACAGTAACTGAAGATAAGAGAAATGATTACCAAGGGCCAGATTCCTATTGGGGGTCAAGTGATATCCATCTGAGGCCTGAGGTTATCTTGACAGGAAGACCACTAACTCCACTTCAAAGTATCTTGATCCATATCTGGGCTGCTGTGATGCTGGGACTGCATGCAGGACTTATGCAGCAGGATGTAATGCCGTGTAATGGGGTTCGACAGCAACAGAGCAACAGAGCAACAGAGCAACAGAGCAACAGAGCAACACAGCAACAGAGCAACAGAGCAACAGAGCAACAGAGCAACACAGCAACAGAGCAACACAGCAACACAGCAACAGAGCAACACAGCAACACAGCAACACAGCAACACAGCAACAGAGCAACAGAGCAACAGAGCAACAGAGCAACAGAGCAACACAGCAACACAGCAACAGAGCAACACAGCAACACAGCAACACAGCAACACAGCAACAGAGCAACACAGCAACACAGCAACAGAGCAACAGAGCAACAGAGCAACAGAGCAACAGAGCAACACAGCAACAGAGCAACACAACAACAGAGCAACACAGCAACACAGCAACAGAGCAACACAGCAACACAGCAACACAGCAACAGAGCAACACAGCAACAGAGCAACAGAGCAACACAACAACAGAGCAACACAGCAACACAGCAACACAGCAACACAGCAACAGAGCAACAGAGCAACACAGCAACACAGCAACACAGCAACACAACAACAGAGCAACACAGCAACACAGCAACACAGCAACACAGCAACACAGCAACACAGCAACACAGCAACACAACAACACAGCAACACAGCAACACAACAACAGAGCAACACAGCAACACAGCAACACAGCAACACAGCAACACAACAACACAGCAACACAGCAACAGAGCAACACAGCAACACAGCAACACAGCAACACAGCAACACAGCAACACAACAACAGAGCAACACAGCAACACAGCAACAGAGCAACAGAGCAACACAGCAACACAGCAACACAGCAACACAGCAACAGAGCAACACAACAACAGAGCAACACAGCAACAGAGCAACACAGCAACACAGCAACAGAGCAACAGAGCAACACAACAACAGAGCAACACAGCAACACAGCAACAGAGCAACACAGCAACACAGCAACAGAGCAACAGAGCAACACAGCAACACAGCAACAGAGCAACACAGCAACAGAGCAACAGAGCAACACAACAACAGAGCAACACAGCAACACAACAACACAGCAACAGAGCAACAGAGCAACAGAGCAACACAGCAACACAGCAACAGAGCAACACAGCAACACAGCAACAGAGCAACAGAGCAACAGAGCAACACAGCAACACAGCAACACAGCAACACAGCAACAGAGCAACACAACAACAGAGCAACACAGCAACACAGCAACACAGCAACAGAGCAACACAGCAACAGAGCAACACAGCAACACAGCAACACAGCAACAGAGCAACAGAGCAACAGAGCAACACAGCAACAGAGCAACACAGCAACACAGCAACAGAGCAACACAGCAACACAGCAACACAGCAACAGAGCAACAGAGCAACACAGCAACAGAGCAACACAGCAACACAGCAACAGAGCAACACAGCAACACAGCAACAGAGCAACTGAGCAACACAGCAACACAGCAACTGAGCAATGCAGCAACAGAGAAAAATCATAATATCATATTTGTTTTATGTTCTTCGAAGTGGAAATGACAGATGAATATGCATCACCATTATTCAGCTTTGCAGAATTTATGAATGTCTAAGAGGGTTAGAATTCTGGTTGCCTGTGTTTCAGGCATAAATCATTTGAAAGTCTAATTACAGAGAGAACAGGGAGAAAGGAGAGGCCACTTCACATTATTTAGAGATACACTATTGCCTGGAATATAGAGCTCTGTAAAGGGTCTCCATCTATTGGCCAATTGTGTAGCTGAATTGAAGTGGGCGTTTTCTGCCATTGAACCACAAGAGAGCGATAGAAGGCTAGTTATTTTTACATTACATTTAAGTCATTTAGCAGACGCTCTTATCCAGAGCGACTTACAAATTCGTGCATTCACCTTATGACATCCAGTGGAACAGCCACTTTACAATAGTGAAGTGTAGTTATGTGACGTCTCAGGCCAGCGGATGGCCAGGAACATAATCAATCACAAACGGGAAATTAATTCAAACCGAGGATAACACAGATTCCTAGTGTAGTATAAATCTAAATAATTGTATTAAGTTGATCTGATTCCTTTAACTTGGTGAGTGTTTATTACCTGAGACCTTTCTAGACAACCCAGACAACATACAGGGAGCGGCCTTCTTACAATGGCTAATGATACCTCACACACACACACACACACACACACACACACACACACACACACACACACACACACACACAGGCAAGCACACACACACAGGCAAGCACAGTCACACACAGAAAGTACTGAACGCGAATGATGAGACACTGTGGAATGTGTATGTTGTGCCTTGCCCTAACATTAAAAGAGCAACATTGTGCAATGCTGACCAACAGACTTCAAACAGTAGACAGACTGAATGTTATGACCCTTCCCCTGACGACAGTATGCCTACACCTGTCTCCCCTGACGACAGTAGGCCTACACCTATCTCCCCTGATGACAGTAGGCTTACACCTATCTCCCCTGACGACAGTAGGCCTAGCACACCTATCTCCCCTGATGACAGTAGGCCTACCACACCTATCTCCCCTGACGACAGTAGGCCTACCACACCTATCTCCCCCGACGACAGTAGGCCTACCACACCTATCTCCCCTGACGACAGTAGGCCTACCACACCTATCTCCCCTGACGACAGTAGGCCTACCACACCTATCTCCCCAGACGACAGTAGGACTACCACACCTATCTCCCCAGACGACAGTAGGCCTACCACACCTATCTCCCCCGACGACAGTAGGCCTACCACACCTATCTCCCCCGACGACAGTAGGCCTACCACACCTATCTCCCCTGACGACAGTAGGCCTACCACACCTATCTCCCCAGACGACAGTAGGCCTACCACACCTATCTCCCCCGACGACAGTAGGCCTACCACACCTATCTCCCCCGACGACAGTAGGCCTACCACACCTATCTCCCCCGACGACAGTAGGCCTACCACACCTATCTCCCCCGACGACAGTAGGCCTACCACACCTATCTCCCCCGACGACAGTAGGCCTACCACACCTATCTCCCCCGACGACAGTAGGCCTACCACACCTATCTCCCCTGACGACAGTAGGCCTACCACACCTATCTCCCCTGACGACAGTAGGCCTACCACACCTATCTCCCCTGACGACAGTAGGCCTACCACACCTATCTCCCCTGACGACAGTAGGCCTACCACACCTATCTCCCCTGACGACAGTAGGCCTACCACACCTATCTCCCCAGATGACAGTAGGCCTACCACACCTATCTGACTGAGTCACATACTGTACAACCACAAACTAAACCATGCTGTTTTTACTGAGTAATATAAAAACAAACATGCATCTACAGCACCTTCAGAAAGTATTCGTACACCTTGACTTATTCCACATTTTGTTGTGTTACAGCCTGAATTCAAAATAGATTCAATATATTTTTTTTTCTCACCCATTTAGCCTCAATACCCCATAATGACAAAGTGAAAACATCTTTTAGAAATGTTTGCAAATTATAGAACATTTAATACAGAAATATCTAATTTATGACTGAGGGACCTTACAGATAATTGTAACACAACAAAATGTGTAAAAAGGCAATGTGACCGTATGAATACTTTGTAAAGGCACTGTATGTCTTCAAGTTTGTGTCGGACATTATGTTTGAACCTGCTAGTAGGCTACATGGTGTTTGTATTGCCTTTATCCTGTCTAATAAACGCATCTAGCAGGCATAACCTTGCATTGTAAATGGATAGTTATTTGATGAAACATTTAATTTAGCCTTTACTACCATAGCCCATAGTAATGCATTGAATAGCATGTGTACATTGCAAAACAGACAGTTCAAAACAAATCGTAAGAAATAAGGTTTGGAAGTGTCTGTCCCATATCTGAGAGATATAAGACAACTTATAGTCAATGGTCCCCTCCTACGCTCCCTCGCTCTTTCTGTTGAATCGAACTGTTGAATCTAACTGGTGAATCAGACTGTTGAATCACCCATTCCCACAATGGTCAATTAACCGCACACGGAGACAAGAGTAAAGCCCCTTTCTCTCTCTCTCTATCTCTCTCTCTCTCTGAATTCACAGTAAAAATAGAATAGATACTAATTTACCTCTCCATAATTTTCTGTCATGTCTCTGGTGTTCATTGTCAGAGGATAGAGAGAATCATATGCTCACATCAATCGTCTATATTCTAGAATGGCATTACAATCTACCTACATCTATAACCCTGGGTAGCGGCAGGGTAGCCTAGTGGTTAGAGCGTTGGACTAGTAACTGAAAGGTTGCAAGATTGAATCCCTGAGCTGACAAGGTAAAAATCTGTTGTTCTGCTCCTGAACAAGACAGTTAACCCACTGTTCTTAGGCCGTCATTGAAAATAAGAATTTGTTCTTAACTGACTTACCAGGTTAAATAAAGAAAAAAGGAAAACAAACAAGAATGTTATTATAATGTCTCTACAGCTTTAACCCTAAACTGCAGGAAGTGTCTCTATGTTGAAAAGAAAACTCCCTTTTGGGTGCTACAATACTGTCTTTATCGATTCCCCACAATCATTACACATTCTGAATGTGAGTATTACCTTTGTAACATAGCAGATTGCGGCCCGGTTGAGGCTTCATGTCGAAAGCTACGACCTGGTTGAAAGCTTTAAGTGACCAAATGTACTTGGCGAAGTGGGTCAGTCAGTCACAGGAAGGACAGTACGATGATCCCCCCAGCATACTCCAGTTCCATGGAGGATAGGATGTCCTGTACAACTGTCCACACTAAAGCTAGGACACTGATCTACGGTCAGTTGAGCTTTCATCTTTCTAACAGTTAAACTTGGGATTTGGAGATGGTAAACTGATCCTAAATCTGGGTAAATTCTACCCAGAGCCCAAAAGAACATGGTGTCCTTTTCACATATGTTTTGCTTGTTTACGTCTCTTCTTCTTGTCCTTGTTGGGTTATTGTGGTTGTTGTGTCCTTGTTGGGTTATTGTGGTTGTTGTGTCCTTGTTGGGTTGTCGTGTCCTTGTTGGGTTGTCGTGTCCTTGTTGGGTTGTCGTGTCCTTGTTGGGTTGTCGTGTCCTTGTTGGGTTGTCGTGTCCTTGTTGGGTTGTCGTGTCCTTGTTGGGTTGTCGTGTCCTTGTTGGGTTGTCGTGTCCTTGTTGGGTTGTCGTGTCCTTGTTGGGTTATCGTGTCCTTGTTGGGTTATTGGGTCCTTGTTGGGTTATTGGGTTGTTGTGTCCTTGTTGGGTTGTTGTGTCCTTGTTGGGTTGTTGTGTCCTTGTTGGGATGTCGTGTCCTTGTTGGGATGTCGTGTCCTTGTTGGGATGTCGTGTCCTTGTTGGGTTGTCGTGTCCTTGTTGGGTTGTCGTGTCCTTGTTGGGTTGTCGTGTCCTTGTTGGGTTGTTGTGTCCTTGTTGGGATGTTGTTGGGTTGTTGTGTCCTTGTTGGGATGTTGTTGGGTTGTTGTGTCCTTGTTGGGTTGTTGTGTCCTTGTTGGGTTGTTGTGTCCTTGTTGGGTTGTTGTGTCCTTGTTGGGTTGTTGTGTCCTTGTTGGGATGTCGTGTCCTTGTTGGGTTGTTGTGTCCTTGTTGGGATCTCGTGGTTGTCGTGTCCTTGTTGGGTTGTCGTTTCCTTGTTGGGTTGTCGTGTCCTTGTTGGGTTGTCGTGTCCTTGTTGGGTTGTCGTGTCCTTGTTGGGTTGTCGTGTCCTTGTTGGGTTGTTGTGTCCTTGTTGGGTTATTGTGTCCTTGTTGGGTTGTTGTGTCCTTGTTGGGTTGTTGTGTCCTTGTTGGGTTGTTGTGTCCTTGTTGGGTTGTCATGTCCTTGTTGGGTTGTTGGGTTGTTGTGTCCTTGTTGGGTTGTTGTGTCCTTGTTGGGTTGTTGTGTCCTTGTTGGGATGTCGTGTCCTTGTTGGGATCTCGTGGTTGTTGTGTCCTTGTTGGGATGTTGTGTTGTCGTGTCCTTATTGGGTTGTTGTGTCCTTGTTGGGTTGTTGGGTCCTTGTTGGGTTATTGTATCCATGTTGTGGTTGTCGTGTCCTTGTTGGGTTGTTGTGGTTGTCGTGTCCTTGTTGGGTTGTTGTGGTTGTCGTGTCCTTGTTGGGTTGTTGTGGTTGTCGTGTCCTTGTTGGGTTATTGTATCCATGTTGTGGTTGTCGTGGCCTTGTTGGGTTGTTGTGGTTGTTGTGTCCTTGTTGGGTTGTCGTGTCCTTGTTGTGGTTGTCGTGTCCTTGTTGGGTTGTTGTGGTTGTTGTGTCCTTGTTGGGTTGTTGTGTCCTTGTTGGGTTATCGTGTCCTTGTTGGGTTATCGTGTCCTTGTTGGGTTGTTGTGTCCTTGTTGGGTTGTTGTGTCCTTGTTGGGTTGTTGTGGTTGTTGTGTCCTTGTTGGGTTGTTGTGTCCTTGTTGTGGTTGTTGTGTCCTTGTTGGGTTGTTGTGTCCTTGTTGGGTTGTTGTGGTTGTTGTGTCCTTGTTGGGTTGTTGTGTCCTTATTGGGTTGTTGTGTCCTTGTTGGGTTGTTGTGGTTGTCGTGTCCTTGTTGGGTTGTCGTGTCCTTGTTGGGTTGTTGTGGTTGTTGTGGTTGTTGTGTCCTTGTTGGGTTGTTGTGGTTGTTGTGTCCTTGTTGGGTTGTTGTGTCCTTGTTGGGTTGTCGTGTCCTTGTTGGGTTGTCGTGTCCTTGTTGGGTTGTCGTGTCCTTGTTGGGTTGTCGTGTCCTTGTTGGGTTGTCGTGTCCTTGTTGGGTTGTCGTGTCCTTGTTGGGTTGTCGTGTCCTTGTTGGGTTGTCGTGTCCTTGTTGGGTTGTTGTGGTTGTCGTGTCCTTGTTGGGTTGTTGTGGTTGTCGTGTCCTTGTTGGGTTGTTGTGGTTGTCGTGTCCTTGTTGGGTTGTTGTGTCCTTGTTGGGTTGTTGTGTCCTTGTTGGGTTGTTGTGTCCTTGTTGGGTTGTTGTGTCCTTGTTGGGTTGTTGTGTCCTTGTTGGGTTGTTGTGTCCTTGTTGGGTTGTTGTGGTTGTCGTGTCCTTGTTGGGTTGTTGTGGTTGTCGTGTCCTTGGTGGGTTATTGTGGTTGTCGTGTCCTTGTTGGGTTGTTGTGGTTGTCGTGTCCTTGGTGGGTTGTTGTGGTTGTCGTGTCCTTGGTGGGTTATTGTGGTTGTCGTGTCCTTGGTGGGTTATTGTGGTTGTCGTGTCCTTGGTGGGTTATTGTGGTTGTCGTGTCCTTGTTGGGTTGTTGTGGTTGTCGTGTCCTTGTTGGGTTGTTGTGTCCTTGTTGGGTTGTTGTGTCCTTGTTGGGTTTTTGTGTCCTTGTTGGTTTATTGTGTCCTTGTTGGGTTGTCGTGTCCTTGTTGGGTTGTCGTGTCCTTGTTGGGTTGTCGTGTCCTTGTTGGGTTGTTGTGTCCTTGTTGGGTTGTTGTGTCCTTGTTGGGTTGTCGTGTCCTTGTTGGAATGTTGTGTCCTTGTTGGGTTACTGTGTACTTGTTGGGTTGTTGTGGTTGTCGTGTCCTTGTTGGGTTGTTGTGGTTGTTGTGTCCTTGTTGGGTTGTCGTGTGCTTGTTGGGTTGTTGTGTCCTTGTTGTGTTGTTGGGTTATTGTGTCCTTGTTGGGTTGTTGTGGTTGTCGTGTCCTTGTTGGGTTATTGTGTCCTTGTTGGGTTATTGTGTCCTTGTTGGGTTGTTGTGTCCTTGTTGGGTTGTTGTGGTTGTCGTGTCCTTGTTGGGTTGTTGTGTCCTTGTTGGGTTGTTGTGTCCTTGTTGGGTTATTGTGTCCTTGTTGGGTTATTGTATCCATGTTGTGGTTGTCGTGTCCTTGTTGGGTTGTTGTGGTTGTTGTGTCCTTGTTGGGTTGTCGTGTCCTTGTTGTGGTTGTCGTGTCCTTGTTGGGTTGTTGTCGTCTCCTTGTTGGGTTGTTGTGTCCTTGTTGGGTTATCGTGTCCTTGTTGGGTTGTTGTGGTTGTCGTGTCCTTGTTGGGTTGTTGTGTCCTTGTTGGGTTGTTGTGTCCTTGTTGGGTTGTTGTGTCCTTGTTGGGTTATTGTGTCCTTGTTGGGTTGTTGTGTCCTTGTTGGTTTATTGTGTCCTTGTTGGGTTATTGTATCCATGTTGTGGTTGTTGTGTCCTTGTTGGGTTGTTGTGGTTGTCGTGTCCTTGTTGGGTTATTGTGTCCTTGTTGGGTTGTTGTGTCCTTGTTGGGTTGTTGTGTCCTTGTTGGGTTATTGTGTCCTTGTTGGGTTATTGTATCCATGTTGTGGTTGTTGTGTCCTTGTTGGGTTGTTGTGGTTGTCGTGTCCTTGTTGGGTTATTGTGTCCTTGTTGGGTTATTGTGTCCTTGTTGGGTTGTTGTGTCCTTGTTGGGTTGTTGTGTCCTTGTTGGGTTGTTGTGTCCTTGTTCGGTTGTTGTGTCCTTGTTGGGTTGTTGTGTCCTTGTTGGGTTGTCGTGTCCTTGTTGGGTTGTTGTGGTTGTCGTGTCCTTGTTGGGTTGTTGTGTCCTTGTTGGGTTGTTGTGTCCTTGTTGGGTTATTGTGGTTGTTGTGTCCTTTTTGGGTTGTCGTGTCCTTGTTGGGATGTTGTGTCCTTGTTGGGTTATTGTGTCCTTGTTGGGTTGTTGTGGTTGTCGTGTCCTTGTTGGGTTATTATGTCCTTGTTGGGTTATTGTGTCCTTGTTGGGTTATTGTATCCTTGTTGGGTTGTTGTGTCCTTGTTGGGTTGTCGTGTCCTTGTTGGGTTGTCGTGTCCTTGTTGGGTTGTTGTGGTTGTTGTGTCCTTGTTGGGTTGTTGTGTCCTTGTTGGGTTGTTGTGTCCTTGTTGGGTTGTTGTGTCCTTGTTGGGTTGTTGTGTCCTTGTTGGGTTGTTGTGGTTGTTGTGTCCTTGTTGGGTTGTCGTGTCCTTGTTGGGTTGTTGTGTCCTTGTTGGGTTGTCGTGTCCTTGTTGGGTTGTTGTGTCCTTGTTGGGTTGTCGTGTCCTTGTTGGGTTGTTGTGTCCTTGTTGGGTTGTTGGGTTATTGTGTCCTTGTTGGGTTATTGTATCCATGTTGTGGTTGTCGTGGCCTTGTTGGGTTGTTGTGGTTGTCGTGTCCTTGTTGTGGTTGTCGTGTCCTTGTTGTGGTTGTCGTGTCCTTGTTGGGTTATCGTGTCCTTGTTGGGTTGTTGTGGTTGTCGTGTCCTTGTTGGGTTGTTGTGGTTGTTGTGTCCTTGTTGCGTTGTTGTGGTTGTCGTGTCCTTGTTGGGTTATTGTGTCCTTGCTGGGTTGTTGTGTCCTTGTTGGGTTGTTGTGGTTGTCGTGTCCTTGTTGGGTTGTTGTGGTTGTCGTGTCCTTGTTGGGTTGTCATGTCCTTGTTGGGTTATCGTGTCCTTGTTTGGTTGTCGTGTCCTTGTTTGGTTGTCGTGTCCTTGTTTGGTTGTCGTGTCCTTGTTGGGTTGTCGTGTCCTTGTTGGGTTGTTGTGGTTGTTGTGTCCTTGTTGGGTTGTTGTGTCCTTGTTGGGTTGTTGGGTTGTCGTGTCCTTGTTGGGTTGTCGTGTCCTTGTTGGGTTGTCGTGTCCTTGTTGGGTTATCGTGTCCTTTTTGGGTTGTTGTGTCTTTGTTGGGTTGTTGTGTCCTTGTTGGGTTGTTGTGTCCTTGTTGGGTTATCGTGTCCTTGTTGGGTTGTTGTGGTTATCGTGTCCTTGTTGGGTTGTTGTGTCCTTGTTGGGTTGTTGTGGTTATCGTGTCCTTGTTGGGTTGTTGTGGTTGTTGTGTCCTTGTTGCGTTGTTGTGTCTTTGTTGGGTTGTTGTGTCCTTGTTGGGTTATTGTGTCCTTGTTGGGTTGTTGTGTCCTTGTTGGGTTGTTGTGGTTGTCGTGTCCTTGTTGGGTTGTTGTGGTTGTTGTGTCCTTGTTGGGTTGTTGTGGTTGTCGTGTCCTTGGTGGGTTGTTGTGGTTTTCGTGTCCTTGTTGGGTTGTTGTGGTTGTCGTGTCCTTGGTGGGTTATTGTGGTTGTCGTGTCCTTGGTGGGTTGTTGTGGTTGTCGTGTCCTTGTTGGGTTGTTGTGGTTGTTGTGTCCTTGTTGGGATGTTGGGTTGTCGTGTCCTTATTGGGTTGTCGTGTCCTTGTTGGGTTGTTGTGTCCTTGTTGGGTTGTTGTGTCCTTGTTGGGTTTTTGTGTCCTTGTTGGTTTATTGTGTCCTTGTTGGGTTGTCGTGTCCTTGTTGGGTTGTCGTGTCCTTGTTGGGTTGTTGTGTCCTTGTTGGGTTGTTGTGTCCTTGTTGGGTTGTCGTGTCCTTGTTGGGTTGTTGTGTCCTTGTTGGGTTGTCGTGTCCTTGTTGGGTTGTTGTGTCCTTGTTGGGATGTTGTGTCCTTGTTGGGTTACTGTGTACTTGTTGGGTTGTTGTGGTTGTCGTGTCCTTGTTGGGTTGTTGTGGTTGTTGTGTCCTTGTTGGGTTGTCGTGTGCTTGTTGGGTTGTTGTGTCCTTGTTGTGTTGTTGGGTTATTGTGTCCTTGTTGGGTTGTTGTGGTTGTCGTGTCCTTGTTGGGTTATTGTGTCCTTGTTGGGTTATTGTGTCCTTGTTGGGTTGTTGTGTCCTTGTTGGGTTGTTGTGGTTGTCGTGTCCTTGTTGGGTTGTTGTGTCCTTGTTGGGTTGTTGTGTCCTTGTTGGGTTATTGTGTCCTTGTTGGGTTATTGTATCCATGTTGTGGTTGTCGTGTCCTTGTTGGGTTGTTGTGGTTGTTGTGTCCATGTTGGGTTGTCGTGTCCTTGTTGTGGTTGTTGTGTCCTTGTTGGGTTGTTGTCGTGTCCTTGTTGGGTTGTTGTGTCCTTGTTGGGTTATCGTGTCCTTGTTGGGTTGTTGTGGTTGTCGTGTCCTTGTTGGGTTGTTGTGTCCTTGTTGGGTTGTTGTGTCCTTGTTGGGTTATTGTGTCCTTGTTGGGTTGTTGTGTCCTTGTTGGGTTGTCGTGTCCTTGTTGGGTTGTTGTCGTGTCCTTGTTGGGTTGTTGTGTCCTTGTTGGGTTATCGTGTCCTTGTTGGGTTGTTGTGGTTGTCGTGTCCTTGTTGGGTTGTTTTGTCCTTGTTGGGTTGTTGTGTCCTTGTTGGGTTGTTGTGTCCTTGTTGGGTTATTGTGTCCTTGTTGGGTTATCGTGTCCTTGTTGGGTTGTTGTGTCCTTGTTGGTTTATTGTGTCCTTGTTGGGTTATTGTATCCATGTTGTGGTTGTTGTGTCCTTGTTGGGTTGTTGTGGTTGTCGTGTCCTTGTTGGGTTATTGTGTCCTTGTTGGGTTGTTGTGTCCTTGTTGGGTTGTTGTGTCCTTGTTGGGTTATTGTGTCCTTGTTGGGTTATTGTATCCATGTTGTGGTTGTTGTGTCCTTGTTGGGTTGTTGTGGTTGTCGTGTCCTTGTTGGGTTATTGTGTCCTTGTTGGGTTATTGTGTCCTTGTTGGGTTGTTGTGTCCTTGTTGGGTTGTTGTGTCCTTGTTGGGTTGTTGTGTCCTTGTTCGGTTGTTGTGTCCTTGTTGGGTTGTTGTGTCCTTGTTGGGTTGTCGTGTCCTTGTTGGGTTGTTGTGGTTGTCGTGTCCTTGTTGGGTTGTTGTGTCCTTGTTGGGTTGTTGTGTCCTTGTTGGGTTATTGTGGTTGTTGTGTCCTTGTTGGGTTGTCGTGTCCTTGTTGGGATGTTGTGTCCTTGTTGGGTTATTGTGTCCTTGTTGGGTTGTTGTGGTTGTCGTGTCCTTGTTGGGTTATTGTGTCCTTGTTGGGTTATTGTGTCCTTGTTGGGTTATTGTATCCTTGTTGGGTTGTTGTGTCCTTGTTGGGTTGTCGTGTCCTTGTTGGGTTGTCGTGTCCTTGTTGGGTTGTTGTGGTTGTTGTGTCCTTGTTGGGTTGTTGTGTCCTTGTTGGGTTGTTGTGTCCTTGTTGGGTTGTTGTGTCCTTGTTGGGTTGTTGTGGTTGTTGTGTCCTTGTTGGGTTGTCGTGTCCTTGTTGGGTTGTTGTGTCCTTGTTGGGTTGTCGTGTCCTTGTTGGGTTGTTGTGTCCTTGTTGGGTTGTCGTGTCCTTGTTAGGTTGTTGTGTCCTTGTTGGGTTGTTGTGTCCTTGTTGGGTTGTCGTGTCCTTGTTGGGTTGTTGTGTCCTTGTTGGGTTGTTGGGTTATTGTGTCCTTGTTGGGTTATTGTATCCATGTTGTGGTTGTCGTGGCCTTGTTGGGTTGTTGTGGTTGTCGTGTCCTTGTTGTGGTTGTCGTGTCCTTGTTGTGGTTGTCGTGTCCTTGTTGGGTTATCGTGTCCTTGTTGGGTTGTTGTGGTTGTCGTGTCCTTGTTGGGTTGTTGTGGTTGTTGTGTCCTTGTTGCGTTGTTGTGGTTGTCGTGTCCTTGTTGGGTTATTGTGTCCTTGCTGGGTTGTTGTGTCCTTGTTGGGTTGTTGTGGTTGTCGTGTCCTTGTTGGGTTGTTGTGGTTGTTGTGTCCTTGTTGGGTTGTTGTGTCCTTGTTGGGATCTCGTGGTTGTCGTGTCCTTGTTGGGTTGTCATGTCCTTGTTGGGTTATCGTGTCCTTGTTTGGTTGTCGTGTCCTTGTTTGGTTGTCGTGTCCTTGTTTGGTTGTCGTGTCCTTGTTGGGTTGTCGTGTCCTTGTTGGGTTGTTGTGGTTGTTGTGTCCTTGTTGGGTTGTTGTGTCCTTGTTGGGTTGTTGGGTTGTCGTGTCCTTGTTGGGTTGTCGTGTCCTTGTTGGGTTGTCGTGTCCTTGTTGGGTTATCGTGTCCTTTTTGGGTTGTTGTGTCTTTGTTGGGTTGTTGTGTCCTTGTTGTGGTTGTTGTGTCCTTGTTGGGTTATCGTGTCCTTGTTGGGTTGTTGTGGTTATCGTGTCCTTGTTGGGTTGTTGTGTCCTTGTTGGGTTGTTGTGGTTATCGTGTCCTTGTTGGGTTGTTGTGGTTGTTGTGTCCTTGTTGCGTTGTTGTGTCTTTGTTGGGTTGTTGTGTCCTTGTTGGGTTATTGTGTCCTTGTTGGGTTGTTGTGTCCTTGTTGGGTTGTTGTGGTTGTCGTGTCCTTGTTGGCTTGTTGTGGTTGTTGTGTCCTTGTTGGGTTGTTGTGGTTGTCGTGTCCTTGGTGGGTTGTTGTGGTTTTCGTGTCCTTGTTGGGTTGTTGTGGTTGTCGTGTCCTTGGTGGGTTATTGTGGTTGTCGTGTCCTTGGTGGGTTGTTGTGGTTGTCGTGTCCTTGTTGGGTTGTTGTGGTTGTTGTGTCCTTGTTGGGATGTTGGGTTGTCGTGTCCTTATTGGGTTGTCGTGTCCTTGTTGGGTTGTTGTGTCCTTGTTGGGTTGTTGTGTCCTTGTTGGGTTTTTGTGTCCTTGTTGGTTTTTTGTGTCCTTGTTGGGTTGTCGTGTCCTTGTTGGGTTGTCGTGTCCTTGTTGGGTTAATGTGTCCTTGTTGGGTTGTTGTGTCCTTGTTGAGTTGTCGTGTCCTTGTTGGGTTGTTGTGTCCTTGTTGGGTTGTCGTGTCCTTGTTGGGTTGTTGTGTCCTTGTTGGGATGTTGTGTCCTTGTTGGGTTACTGTGTACTTGTTGGGTTGTTGTGGTTGTCGTGTCCTTGTTGGGTTGTTGTGGTTGTTGTGTCCTTGTTGGGTTGTCGTGTGCTTGTTGGGTTGTTGTGTCCTTGTTGTGTTGTTGGGTTATTGTGTCCTTGTTGGGTTGTTGTGGTTGTCGTGTCCTTGTTGGGTTATTGTGTCCTTGTTGGGTTATTGTGTCCTTGTTGGGTTGTTGTGTCCTTGTTGGGTTGTTGTGGTTGTCGTGTCCTTGTTGGGTTGTTGTGTCCTTGTTGGGTTGTTGTGTCCTTGTTGGGTTATTGTGTCCTTGTTGGGTTATTGTATCCATGTTGTGGTTGTCGTGTCCTTGTTGGGTTGTTGTGGTTGTTGTGTCCTTGTTGGGTTGTCGTGTCCTTGTTGTGGTTGTCGTGTCCTTGTTGGGTTGTTGTCGTGTCCTTGTTGGGTTGTTGTGTCCTTGTTGGGTTATCGTGTCCTTGTTGGGTTGTTGTGGTTGTCGTGTCCTTGTTGGGTTGTTGTGTCCTTGTTGGGTTGTTGTGTCCTTGTTGGGTTATTGTGTCCTTGTTGGGTTATTGTGTCCTTGTTGGGTTATCGTGTCCTTGTTGGGTTGTTGTGTCCTTGTTGGGTTATTGTGTCCTTGTTGGGTTATTGTATCCATGTTGTGGTTGTTGTGTCCTTGTTGGGTTGTTGTGGTTGTCGTGTCCTTGTTGGGTTATTGTGTCCTTGTTGGGTTGTTGTGTCCTTGTTGGGTTGTTGTGTCCTTGTTGGGTTATTGTGTCCTTGTTGGGTTATTGTATCCATGTTGTGGTTGTTGTGTCCTTGTTGGGTTGTTGTGGTTGTCGTGTCCTTGTTGGGTTATTGTGTCCTTGTTGGGTTATTGTGTCCTTGTTGGGTTATTGTGTCCTTGTTGGGTTGTTGTGTGCTTTTTGGGTTGTTGTGTCCTTGTTGGGTTGTTGTGTCCTTGTTGGGTTGTTGTGTCCTTGTTGGGTTGTTGTGTCCTTGTTGGGTTGTCGTGTCCTTGTTGGGTTGTTGTGGTTGTCGTGTCCTTGTTGGGTTGTTGTTGGGTTGTTGTGTCCTTGTTGGGTTATTGTGGTTGTTGTGTCCTTGTTGGGTTGTCGTGTCCTTGTTGGGTTGTTGTGTCCTTGTTGGGTTATTGTGTCCTTGTTGGGTTGTTGTGGTTGTCGTGTCCTTGTTGGGTTATTGTGTCCTTGTTGGGTTATTGTGTCCTTGTTGGGTTGTTGTGTCCTTGTTGGGTTGTTGTGTCCTTGTTGGGTTATTGTGTCCTTGTTGGGTTATTGTGTCCTTGTTGGGTTATTGTGTCCTTGTTGGGTTATTGTGTCCTTGTTGGGTTGTTGTGTCCTTGTTGGGTTGTTGTGTCCTTGTTGGGTTGTTGTGTCCTTGTTGGGATGTTGTGTCCTTGTTGGGTTATTGTGTCCTTGTTGGGTTATTGTGTCCTTGTTGGGTTATTGTGTCCTTGTTGGGTTATTGTGTCCTTGTTGGGTTATTGTGTCCTTGTTGGGTTGTTGTGTCCTTGTTGGGTTGTTGTGTCCTTGTTGGGTTATTGTGTCCTTGTTGGGTTATTGTGTCCTTGTTGGGTTATTGTGTCCTTGTTGGGTTATTGTGTCCTTGTTGGGTTGTTGTGTCCTTGTTGGGTTGTCGTGTCCTTGTTGGGTTGTTGTGGTTGTCGTGTCCTTGTTGGGTTGTTGTTGGGTTATTGTGGTTGTTGTGTCCTTGTTGGGTTATTGTGGTTGTTGTGTCCTTGTTGGGTTGTCGTGTCCTTGTTGGGTTGTTGTGTCCTTGTTGGGTTATTGTGTCCTTGTTGGGTTGTTGTGGTTGTCGTGTCCTTGTTGGGTTATTGTGTCCTTGTTGGGTTATTGTGTCCTTGTTGGGTTATTGTGTCCTTGTTGGGTTGTTGTGTCCTTGTTGGGTTGTCGTGTCCTTGTTGGGTTGTCGTGTCCTTGTTGGGTTGCCGTGGTTGTTGTGTCCTTGTTGGGTTGTTGTGTCCTTGTTGGGTTGTTGTGTCCTTGTTGGGTTGTTGTGTCCTTGTTGGGTTGTTGTAGTTGTTGTGTCCTTGTTGGGTTGTTGTGTCCTTGTTGGGTTGTTGTGTCCTTGTTGGGTTGTTGTGGTTGTTGTGTCCTTGTTGGGTTGTCGTGTCCTTGTTGGGTTGTTGTGTCCTTGTTGGGTTGTCGTGTCCTTGTTGGGCTGTTGTGTCCTTGTTGGGTTGTCGTGTCCTTGTTGGGTTGTTGTGTCCTTGTTGGGTTGTTGTGTCCTTGTTGGGTTGTCGTGTCCTTGTTGGGTTGTTGTGTCCTTGTTGGGTTGTTGGGTTATTGTGTCCTTGTTGGGTTATTGTATCCATGTTGTGGTTGTCGTGGCCTTGTTGGGTTGTTGTGGTTGTCGTGTCCTTGTTGTGGTTGTCGTGTCCTTGTTGTGGTTGTCGTGTCCTTGTTGGGTTATCGTGTCCTTGTTGGGTTGTTGTGGTTGTCGTGTCCTTGTTGGGTTGTTGTGGTTGTTGTGTCCTTGTTGCGTTGTTGTGGTTGTCGTGTCCTTGTTGGGTTATTGTGTCCTTGCTGGGTTGTTGTGTCCTTGTTGGGTTGTTGTGGTTGTCGTGTCCTTGTTGGGTTGTTGTGGTTGTTGTGTCCTTGTTGGGTTGTTGTGTCCTTGTTGGGTTGTTGTGGTTGTTGTGTCCTTGTTGGGTTGTTGTGGTTGTCGTGTCCTTGTTGGGTTGTCGTGTCCTTGTTGGGTTGTCGTGTCCTTGTTGGGTTATCGTGTCCTTGTTGGGTTGTCGTGTCCTTGTTTGGTTGTCGTGTCCTTGTTGGGTTGTCGTGTCCTTGTTGGGTTGTTGTGGTTGTTGTGTCCTTGTTGGGTTGTTGTGTCCTTGTTGGGTTGTTGGGTTGTCGTGTCCTTGTTGGGTTGTCGTCTCCTTGTTGGGTTGTCGTGTCCTTGTTGGGTTGTCGTGTCCTTGTTGGGTTGTCGTGTCTTTGTTGGGTTGTTGTGTCCTTGTTGGGTTATCGTGTCCTTGTTGGGTTGTTGTGGTTATCGTGTCCTTGTTGGGTTGTTGTGTCCTTGTTGGGTTGTTGTGGTTATCGTGTCCTTGTTGGGTTGTTGTGGTTGTTGTGTCCTTGTTGCGTTGTTGTGTCTTTGTTGGGTTGTTGTGTCCTTGTTGGGTTATTGTGTCCTTGTTGGGTTGTTGTGTCCTTGTTGGGTTGTTGTGGTTGTCGTGTCCTTGTTGGGTTGTTGTGGTTGTTGTGTCCTTGTTGGGTTGTTGTGGTTGTCGTGTCCTTGTTGGGTTATTGTGTCCTTGTTGGGTTGTTGTGTCCTTGTTGGGTTGTTGTGGTTGTCGTGTCCTTGTTGGGTTGTTGTGGTTGTTGTGTCCTTGTTGGGTTATTGTGTCCTTGTTGGGTTATTGTGTCCTTGTTGGGTTGTTGTGTCCTTGTTGGGTTATTGTGGTTGTTGTGTCCTTGTTGGGTTATTGTGTCCTTGTTGGGTTGTTGTGGTTGTTGTGTCCTTGTTGGGTTGTTGTGGTTGTTGTGTCCTTGTTGGGTTATTGTGTCCTTGTTGGGTTGTTGTGTCCTTGTTGGGTTATTGTGTCCTTGTTGGGTGGTTGTGGTTTTCGTGTCCTTGTTGGGTTGTTGTGGTTGTTGTGTCCTTGTTGGGTTATTGTGGTTGTCGTGTCCTTGTTGGGTTGTTGTGGTTGTTGTGTCCTTGTTGGGTTGTTGTGGTTGTTGTGTCCTTGTTGGGTTGTTGTATTTGTTGTGTCCTTGTTGGGTTGTTGTGGTTGTCGTGTCCTTGTTGGATTGTTGTGGTTGTTGTGTCCTTGTTTGGTTGTTGTGGTTGTTGTGTCCTTGTTGGGTTGTTGTGTCCTTGTTGGGTTGCTGTGGTTGTTGTGTCCTTGTTGGGTTGTTGTGTCCTTGTTGGGTTGTTGTGTCCTTGTTGGTTTATTGTGTCCTTGTTGGGTTATTGTGTCCTTGTTGGGTTGTTGGGTTGTTGTGTCCTTGTTGGGTTGTTGTGTCCTTGTTGGGTTTTTGTGTCCTTGTTGGTTTATTGTCTCCTTGTTGGGTTGTCGTGTCCTTGTTGGGTTATTATGTCCTTGTTGGGTTGTCGTGTCCTTGTTGGGTTGTCGTGTCCTTGTTGGGTTGTCGTGTCCTTGTTGGGTTGTTGTGTCCTTGTTGGGATGTTGGGTTGTCGTGTCCTTGTTGGGTTTTTGTGTCCTTGTTGGGATGTTCGGGTTGTCGTGTCCTTGTTGGGTTGTTGTGTCCTTGTTGGGTTGTTGTGTCCTTGTTGGGTTGTTGGGTCCTTGTTGTGGTTGTCGTGTCCTTGTTGGGTTGTTGTGTCCTTGTTGGGTTGTTGGGTTATTGTGTCCTTGTTGGGTTATTGTATCCATGTTGTGGTTGTCGTGTCCTTGTTGGGTTGTTGTGGTTGTTGTGTCCTTGTTGGGTTATTGTGTCCTTGTTGGGTGGTTGTGGTTTTCGTGTCCTTGTTGGGTTGTTGTGGTTGTTGTGTCCTTGTTGGGTTATTGTGGTTGTCGTGTCCTTGTTGGGTTGTTGTGGTTGTTGTGTCCTTGTTGGGTTGTTGTGGTTGTTGTGTCCTTGTTGGGTTGTTGTGGTTGTTGTGTCCTTGTTGGGTTGTTGTGGTTGTCGTGTCCTTGTTGGATTGTTGTGGTTGTTGTGTCCTTGTTTGGTTGTTGTGGTTGTTGTGTCCTTGTTGGGTTGTTGTGTCCTTGTTGGGTTGTTGTGTCCTTGTTGGGTTGCTGTGGTTGTTGTGTCCTTGTTGGGTTGTTGTGTCCTTGTTGGGTTGTTGTGTCCTTGTTGGTTTATTGTGTCCTTGTTGGGTTATTGTGTCCTTGTTGGGTTGTTGGGTTGTTGTGTCCTTGTTGGGTTGTTGTGTCCTTGTTGGGTTTTTGTGTCCTTGTTGGTTTATTGTGTCCTTGTTGGGTTGTCGTGTCCTTGTTGGGTTATTATGTCCTTGTTGGGTTGTCGTGTCCTTGTTGGGTTGTCGTGTCCTTGTTGGGTTGTCGTGTCCTTGTTGGGTTGTTGTGTCCTTGTTGGGATGTTGGGTTGTCGTGTCCTTGTTGGGTTTTTGTGTCCTTGTTGGGATGTTCGGGTTGTCGTGTCCTTGTTGGGTTGTTGTGTCCTTGTTGGGTTGTTGTGTCCTTGTTGGGTTGTTGGGTCCTTGTTGTGGTTGTCGTGTCCTTGTTGGGTTGTTGTGTCCTTGTTGGGTTGTTGGGTTATTGTGTCCTTGTTGGGTTATTGTATCCATGTTGTGGTTGTCGTGTCCTTGTTGGGTTGTTGTGGTTGTTGTGTCCTTGTTGGGTTATTGTGTCCTTGTTGGGTTGTTGTGGTTGTCGTGTCCTTGTTGGGTTGTCGTGGTTGTTGTGTCCTTGTTGGGATGTTGGGTTGTCGTGTCCTTGTTGGGTTGTTGTGTCCTTGTTGGGTTGTTGGGTCCTTGTTATGGTTGTCGTGTCCTTGTTGGGTTGTTGTGTCCTTGTTGGGTTATCGTGTCCTTGTTGGGTTGTTGTGGTTTTCGTGTCCTTGTTGGGTTGTTGTGGTTGTTGTGTCCTTGTTGGGTTGTTGTGGTTGTTGTGTCCTTGTCGGGTTGTTGGGTTGTCGTGTCCTTGTTGGGTTGTTGTGTCCTTGTTGGGTTGTCGTGTCCTTGTTGGGTTGTCGTGTCCTTGTTGGGTTATAGTGGTTGTCGTGTCCTTGTTGGGTTGTTGTGTCCTTGTTGGGTTATTGTGGTTGTCGTGTCCTTGTTGGGTTGTTGTGTCCTTGTTGGTTTATTGTGTCCTTGTTGGGTTATCGTGTCCTTGTTGGGTTATCATGTCCTTGTTGGGTTATTGTGTCCTTGTTGGGTTGTTGTGTCCTTGTTGGGTTATTGTGTCCTTGTTGGGTTATTGTGTCCTTGTTGGGTTATTGTGTCCTTGTTGGGTTATTGTGTCCTTGTTGGGTTGTTGTGTCCTTGTTGGGTTGTTGTGTCCTTGTTGGGTTATTGTGTCCTTGTTGGGTTATTGTGTCCTTGTTGGGTTATTGTGTCCTTGTTGGGTTATTGTGTCCTTGTTGGGTTGTTGTGTCCTTGTTGGGTTGTCGTGTCCTTGTTGGGTTGTTGTGGTTGTCGTGTCCTTGTTGGGTTGTTGTTGGGTTATTGTGGTTGTTGTGTCCTTGTTGGGTTATTGTGGTTGTTGTGTCCTTGTTGGGTTGTCGTGTCCTTGTTGGGTTGTTGTGTCCTTGTTGGGTTATTGTGTCCTTGTTGGGTTGTTGTGGTTGTCGTGTCCTTGTTGGGTTATTGTGTCCTTGTTGGGTTATTGTGTCCTTGTTGGGTTATTGTGTCCTTGTTGGGTTGTTGTGTCCTTGTTGGGTTGTCGTGTCCTTGTTGGGTTGTCGTGTCCTTGTTGGGTTGCCGTGGTTGTTGTGTCCTTGTTGGGTTGTTGTGTCCTTGTTGGGTTGTTGTGTCCTTGTTGGGTTGTTGTGTCCTTGTTGGGTTGTTGTAGTTGTTGTGTCCTTGTTGGGTTGTTGTGTCCTTGTTGGGTTGTTGTGTCCTTGTTGGGTTGTTGTGGTTGTTGTGTCCTTGTTGGGTTGTCGTGTCCTTGTTGGGTTGTTGTGTCCTTGTTGGGTTGTCGTGTCCTTGTTGGGCTGTTGTGTCCTTGTTGGGTTGTCGTGTCCTTGTTGGGTTGTTGTGTCCTTGTTGGGTTGTTGTGTCCTTGTTGGGTTGTCGTGTCCTTGTTGGGTTGTTGTGTCCTTGTTGGGTTGTTGGGTTATTGTGTCCTTGTTGGGTTATTGTATCCATGTTGTGGTTGTCGTGGCCTTGTTGGGTTGTTGTGGTTGTCGTGTCCTTGTTGTGGTTGTCGTGTCCTTGTTGTGGTTGTCGTGTCCTTGTTGGGTTATCGTGTCCTTGTTGGGTTGTTGTGGTTGTCGTGTCCTTGTTGGGTTGTTGTGGTTGTTGTGTCCTTGTTGCGTTGTTGTGGTTGTCGTGTCCTTGTTGGGTTATTGTGTCCTTGCTGGGTTGTTGTGTCCTTGTTGGGTTGTTGTGGTTGTCGTGTCCTTGTTGGGTTGTTGTGGTTGTTGTGTCCTTGTTGGGTTGTTGTGTCCTTGTTGGGTTGTTGTGGTTGTTGTGTCCTTGTTGGGTTGTTGTGGTTGTCGTGTCCTTGTTGGGTTGTCGTGTCCTTGTTGGGTTGTCGTGTCCTTGTTGGGTTATCGTGTCCTTGTTGGGTTGTCGTGTCCTTGTTTGGTTGTCGTGTCCTTGTTGGGTTGTCGTGTCCTTGTTGGGTTGTTGTGGTTGTTGTGTCCTTGTTGGGTTGTTGTGTCCTTGTTGGGTTGTTGGGTTGTCGTGTCCTTGTTGGGTTGTCGTCTCCTTGTTGGGTTGTCGTGTCCTTGTTGGGTTGTCGTGTCCTTGTTGGGTTGTCGTGTCTTTGTTGGGTTGTTGTGTCCTTGTTGGGTTATCGTGTCCTTGTTGGGTTGTTGTGGTTATCGTGTCCTTGTTGGGTTGTTGTGTCCTTGTTGGGTTGTTGTGGTTATCGTGTCCTTGTTGGGTTGTTGTGGTTGTTGTGTCCTTGTTGCGTTGTTGTGTCTTTGTTGGGTTGTTGTGTCCTTGTTGGGTTATTGTGTCCTTGTTGGGTTGTTGTGTCCTTGTTGGGTTGTTGTGGTTGTCGTGTCCTTGTTGGGTTGTTGTGGTTGTTGTGTCCTTGTTGGGTTGTTGTGGTTGTCGTGTCCTTGTTGGGTTATTGTGTCCTTGTTGGGTTGTTGTGTCCTTGTTGGGTTGTTGTGGTTGTCGTGTCCTTGTTGGGTTGTTGTGGTTGTTGTGTCCTTGTTGGGTTATTGTGTCCTTGTTGGGTTATTGTGTCCTTGTTGGGTTGTTGTGTCCTTGTTGGGTTATTGTGGTTGTTGTGTCCTTGTTGGGTTATTGTGTCCTTGTTGGGTTGTTGTGGTTGTTGTGTCCTTGTTGGGTTGTTGTGGTTGTTGTGTCCTTGTTGGGTTATTGTGTCCTTGTTGGGTTGTTGTGTCCTTGTTGGGTTATTGTGTCCTTGTTGGGTGGTTGTGGTTTTCGTGTCCTTGTTGGGTTGTTGTGGTTGTTGTGTCCTTGTTGGGTTATTGTGGTTGTCGTGTCCTTGTTGGGTTGTTGTGGTTGTTGTGTCCTTGTTGGGTTGTTGTGGTTGTTGTGTCCTTGTTGGGTTGTTGTATTTGTTGTGTCCTTGTTGGGTTGTTGTGGTTGTCGTGTCCTTGTTGGATTGTTGTGGTTGTTGTGTCCTTGTTTGGTTGTTGTGGTTGTTGTGTCCTTGTTGGGTTGTTGTGTCCTTGTTGGGTTGCTGTGGTTGTTGTGTCCTTGTTGGGTTGTTGTGTCCTTGTTGGGTTGTTGTGTCCTTGTTGGTTTATTGTGTCCTTGTTGGGTTATTGTGTCCTTGTTGGGTTGTTGGGTTGTTGTGTCCTTGTTGGGTTGTTGTGTCCTTGTTGGGTTTTTGTGTCCTTGTTGGTTTATTGTCTCCTTGTTGGGTTGTCGTGTCCTTGTTGGGTTATTATGTCCTTGTTGGGTTGTCGTGTCCTTGTTGGGTTGTCGTGTCCTTGTTGGGTTGTCGTGTCCTTGTTGGGTTGTTGTGTCCTTGTTGGGATGTTGGGTTGTCGTGTCCTTGTTGGGTTTTTGTGTCCTTGTTGGGATGTTCGGGTTGTCGTGTCCTTGTTGGGTTGTTGTGTCCTTGTTGGGTTGTTGTGTCCTTGTTGGGTTGTTGGGTCCTTGTTGTGGTTGTCGTGTCCTTGTTGGGTTGTTGTGTCCTTGTTGGGTTGTTGGGTTATTGTGTCCTTGTTGGGTTATTGTATCCATGTTGTGGTTGTCGTGTCCTTGTTGGGTTGTTGTGGTTGTTGTGTCCTTGTTGGGTTATTGTGTCCTTGTTGGGTGGTTGTGGTTTTCGTGTCCTTGTTGGGTTGTTGTGGTTGTTGTGTCCTTGTTGGGTTATTGTGGTTGTCGTGTCCTTGTTGGGTTGTTGTGGTTGTTGTGTCCTTGTTGGGTTGTTGTGGTTGTTGTGTCCTTGTTGGGTTGTTGTGGTTGTTGTGTCCTTGTTGGGTTGTTGTGGTTGTCGTGTCCTTGTTGGATTGTTGTGGTTGTTGTGTCCTTGTTTGGTTGTTGTGGTTGTTGTGTCCTTGTTGGGTTGTTGTGTCCTTGTTGGGTTGTTGTGTCCTTGTTGGGTTGCTGTGGTTGTTGTGTCCTTGTTGGGTTGTTGTGTCCTTGTTGGGTTGTTGTGTCCTTGTTGGTTTATTGTGTCCTTGTTGGGTTATTGTGTCCTTGTTGGGTTGTTGGGTTGTTGTGTCCTTGTTGGGTTGTTGTGTCCTTGTTGGGTTTTTGTGTCCTTGTTGGTTTATTGTGTCCTTGTTGGGTTGTCGTGTCCTTGTTGGGTTATTATGTCCTTGTTGGGTTGTCGTGTCCTTGTTGGGTTGTCGTGTCCTTGTTGGGTTGTCGTGTCCTTGTTGGGTTGTTGTGTCCTTGTTGGGATGTTGGGTTGTCGTGTCCTTGTTGGGTTTTTGTGTCCTTGTTGGGATGTTCGGGTTGTCGTGTCCTTGTTGGGTTGTTGTGTCCTTGTTGGGTTGTTGTGTCCTTGTTGGGTTGTTGGGTCCTTGTTGTGGTTGTCGTGTCCTTGTTGGGTTGTTGTGTCCTTGTTGGGTTGTTGGGTTATTGTGTCCTTGTTGGGTTATTGTATCCATGTTGTGGTTGTCGTGTCCTTGTTGGGTTGTTGTGGTTGTTGTGTCCTTGTTGGGTTATTGTGTCCTTGTTGGGTTGTTGTGGTTGTCGTGTCCTTGTTGGGTTGTCGTGGTTGTTGTGTCCTTGTTGGGATGTTGGGTTGTCGTGTCCTTGTTGGGTTGTTGTGTCCTTGTTGGGTTGTTGGGTCCTTGTTATGGTTGTCGTGTCCTTGTTGGGTTGTTGTGTCCTTGTTGGGTTATCGTGTCCTTGTTGGGTTGTTGTGGTTTTCGTGTCCTTGTTGGGTTGTTGTGGTTGTTGTGTCCTTGTTGGGTTGTTGTGGTTGTTGTGTCCTTGTCGGGTTGTTGGGTTGTCGTGTCCTTGTTGGGTTGTTGTGTCCTTGTTGGGTTGTCGTGTCCTTGTTGGGTTGTCGTGTCCTTGTTGGGTTATAGTGGTTGTCGTGTCCTTGTTGGGTTGTTGTGTCCTTGTTGGGTTATTGTGGTTGTCGTGTCCTTGTTGGGTTGTTGTGTCCTTGTTGGTTTATTGTGTCCTTGTTGGGTTATCGTGTCCTTGTTGGGTTATCATGTCCTTGTTGGGTTGTTGTGTCCTTGTTGGGTTATCTTGTCCTTGTTGGGTTGTCGTGTCCTTGTTGGGTTATTGTGTCCTTGTTGGGTTGTCGTGTCCTTGTTGGGTTGTTGTGTCCATGTTGGGTTGTTGTGTCCATGTTGGGTTGTTGTGTCTTTGTTGGGTTGTCGTGTCCTTGTTGGGATGTTGTGTCCTTGTTGGGTTTTTGTGTCCTTGTTGGGTTTTTGTGTCCTTGTTGGGTTATTGTGTCCTTGTTGGGTTGTTGTGGTTGTCGTGTCCTTGTTGGGTTGTCGTGTCCTTGTTGGGTTGTCGTGGTTGTTGTGTCCTTGTTGGGTTGTCGTGTCCTTGTTGGGTTGTCGTGTCCTTGTTGGGTTGTTGTGTCCTTGTTGGGTTATTGTGTCCTTGTTGGGTTATTGTATCCATGTTGTGGTTGTCGTGTCCTTGTTGGGTTGTTGTGGTTGTTGTGTCCTTGTTGGGTTGTCGTGTCCTTGTTGTGGTTGTCGTGTCCTTGTTGGGTTATCGTGTCCTTGTTGGGTTGTTGTGGTTGTCGTGTCCTTGTTGGGTTGTTGTGTCCTTGTTGGGTTGTTGTGGTTGTCGTGTCCTTGTTGGGTTGTTGTGGTTGTTGTGTCCTTGTTGGGTTGTTGTGGTTGTCGTGTCCTTGGTGGGTTGTTGTGGTTTTCGTGTCCTTGTTGGGTTGTTGTGGTTGTCGTGTCCTTGGTGGGTTATTGTGGTTGTCGTGTCCTTGGTGGGTTGTTGTGGTTGTCGTGTCCTTGTTGGGTTGTTGTGGTTGTTGTGTCCTTGTTGGGATGTTGGGTTGTCGTGTCCTTATTGGGTTGTCGTGTCCTTGTTGGGTTGTTGTGTCCTTGTTGGGTTGTTGTGTCCTTGTTGGGTTTTTGTGTCCTTGTTGGTTTTTTGTGTCCTTGTTGGGTTGTCGTGTCCTTGTTGGGTTGTCGTGTCCTTGTTGGGTTGTTGTGTCCTTGTTGGGTTGTTGTGTCCTTGTTGGGTTGTCGTGTCCTTGTTGGGTTGTTGTGTCCTTGTTGGGTTGTCGTGTCCTTGTTGGGTTGTTGTGTCCTTGTTGGGATGTTGTGTCCTTGTTGGGTTACTGTGTACTTGTTGGGTTGTTGTGGTTGTCGTGTCCTTGTTGGGTTGTTGTGGTTGTTGTGTCCTTGTTGGGTTGTCGTGTGCTTGTTGGGTTGTTGTGTCCTTGTTGTGTTGTTGGGTTATTGTGTCCTTGTTGGGTTGTTGTGGTTGTCGTGTCCTTGTTGGGTTATTGTGTCCTTGTTGGGTTATTGTGTCCTTGTTGGGTTGTTGTGTCCTTGTTGGGTTGTTGTGGTTGTCGTGTCCTTGTTGGGTTGTTGTGTCCTTGTTGGGTTGTTGTGTCCTTGTTGGGTTATTGTGTCCTTGTTGGGTTATTGTATCCATGTTGTGGTTGTCGTGTCCTTGTTGGGTTGTTGTGGTTGTTGTGTCCTTGTTGGGTTGTCGTGTCCTTGTTGTGGTTGTCGTGTCCTTGTTGGGTTGTTGTCGTGTCCTTGTTGGGTTGTTGTGTCCTTGTTGGGTTATCGTGTCCTTGTTGGGTTGTTGTGGTTGTCGTGTCCTTGTTGGGTTGTTGTGTCCTTGTTGGGTTGTTGTGTCCTTGTTGGGTTATTGTGTCCTTGTTGGGTTATTGTGTCCTTGTTGGGTTATCGTGTCCTTGTTGGGTTGTTGTGTCCTTGTTGGGTTATTGTGTCCTTGTTGGGTTATTGTATCCATGTTGTGGTTGTTGTGTCCTTGTTGGGTTGTTGTGGTTGTCGTGTCCTTGTTGGGTTATTGTGTCCTTGTTGGGTTGTTGTGTCCTTGTTGGGTTGTTGTGTCCTTGTTGGGTTATTGTGTCCTTGTTGGGTTATTGTATCCATGTTGTGGTTGTTGTGTCCTTGTTGGGTTGTTGTGGTTGTCGTGTCCTTGTTGGGTTATTGTGTCCTTGTTGGGTTATTGTGTCCTTGTTGGGTTATTGTGTCCTTGTTGGGTTGTTGTGTCCTTGTTGGGTTGTTGTGTCCTTGTTGGGTTGTTGTGTCCTTGTTGGGTTGTTGTGTCCTTGTTGGGTTGTTGTGTCCTTGTTGGGTTGTCGTGTCCTTGTTGGGTTGTTGTGGTTGTCGTGTCCTTGTTGGGTTGTTGTTGGGTTGTTGTGTCCTTGTTGGGTTATTGTGGTTGTTGTGTCCTTGTTGGGTTGTCGTGTCCTTGTTGGGTTGTTGTGTCCTTGTTGGGTTATTGTGTCCTTGTTGGGTTGTTGTGGTTGTCGTGTCCTTGTTGGGTTATTGTGTCCTTGTTGGGTTATTGTGTCCTTGTTGGGTTATTGTGTCCTTGTTGGGTTATTGTGTCCTTGTTGGGTTGTTGTGTCCTTGTTGGGTTGTTGTGTCCTTGTTGGGTTATTGTGTCCTTGTTGGGTTATTGTGTCCTTGTTGGGTTATTGTGTCCTTGTTGGGTTATTGTGTCCTTGTTGGGTTGTTGTGTCCTTGTTGGGTTGTTGTGTCCTTGTTGGGTTGTTGTGTCCTTGTTGGGTTGTTGTGTCCTTGTTGGGTTGTCGTGTCCTTGTTGGGTTGTTGTGGTTGTCGTGTCCTTGTTGGGTTGTTGTTGGGTTATTGTGGTTGTTGTGTCCTTGTTGGGTTATTGTGGTTGTTGTGTCCTTGTTGGGTTGTCGTGTCCTTGTTGGGTTGTTGTGTCCTTGTTGGGTTATTGTGTCCTTGTTGGGTTGTTGTGGTTGTCGTGTCCTTGTTGGGTTATTGTGTCCTTGTTGGGTTATTGTGTCCTTGTTGGGTTATTGTGTCCTTGTTGGGTTGTTGTGTCCTTGTTGGGTTGTCGTGTCCTTGTTGGGTTGTCGTGTCCTTGTTGGGTTGTCGTGGTTGTTGTGTCCTTGTTGGGTTGTTGTGTCCTTGTTGGGTTGTTGTGTCCTTGTTGGGTTGTTGTGTCCTTGTTGGGTTGTTGTGGTTGTTGTGTCCTTGTTGGGTTGTTGTGTCCTTGTTGGGTTGTTGTGTCCTTGTTGGGTTATTGTGTCCTTGTTGGGTTATTGTGTCCTTGTTGGGTCATTGTGTCCTTGTTGGGTTATTGTGTCCTTGTTGGGTTGTTGTGTCCTTGTTGGGTTGTTGTGTCCTTGTTGGGTTGTTGTGTCCTTGTTGGGTTGTTGTGTCCTTGTTGGGTTGTCGTGTCCTTGTTGGGTTGTTGTGGTTGTCGTGTCCTTGTTGGGTTGTTGTTGGGTTATTGTGGTTGTTGTGTCCTTGTTGGGTTATTGTGGTTGTTGTGTCCTTGTTGGGTTGTCGTGTCCTTGTTGGGTTGTTGTGTCCTTGTTGGGTTATTGTGTCCTTGTTGGGTTGTTGTGGTTGTCGTGTCCTTGTTGGGTTATTGTGTCCTTGTTGGGTTATTGTGTCCTTGTTGGGTTATTGTGTCCTTGTTGGGTTGTTGTGTCCTTGTTGGGTTGTCGTGTCCTTGTTGGGTTGTCGTGTCCTTGTTGGGTTGTCGTGGTTGTTGTGTCCTTGTTGGGTTGTTGTGTCCTTGTTGGGTTGTTGTGTCCTTGTTGGGTTGTTGTGTCCTTGTTGGGTTGTTGTGGTTGTTGTGTCCTTGTTGGGTTGTTGTGTCCTTGTTGGGTTGTTGTGTCCTTGTTGGGTTGTTGTGGTTGTTGTGTCCTTGTTGGGTTGTCGTGTCCTTGTTGGGTTGTTGTGTCCTTGTTGGGTTGTCGTGTCCTTGTTGGGCTGTTGTGTCCTTGTTGGGTTGTCGTGTCCTTGTTGGGTTGTTGTGTCCTTGTTGGGTTGTTGTGTCCTTGTTGGGTTGTCGTGTCCTTGTTGGGTTGTTGTGTCCTTGTTGGGTTGTTGTGTCCTTGTTGGGTTATCGTGTCCTTGTTGGGTTGTTGTGGTTGTCGTGTCCTTGTTGGGTTGTTGTGGTTGTTGTGTCCTTGTTGCGTTGTTGTGGTTGTCGTGTCCTTGTTGGGTTATTGTGTCCTTGCTGGGTTGTTGTGTCCTTGTTGGGTTGTTGTGGTTGTCGTGTCCTTGTTGGGTTGTTGTGGTTGTTGTGTCCTTGTTGGGTTGTTGTGTCCTTGTTGGGTTGTTGTGGTTGTTGTGTCCTTGTTGGGTTGTTGTGGTTGTCGTGTCCTTGTTGGGTTGTCGTGTCCTTGTTGGGTTATCGTGTCCTTGTTGGGTTATCGTGTCCTTGTTGGGTTGTCGTGTCCTTGTTTGGTTGTCGTGTCCTTTCTGGGTTGTCGTGTCCTTGTTGGGTTGTTGTGGTTGTTGTGTCCTTGTTGGGTTGTTGTGTCCTTGTTGGGTTGTTGGGTTGTCGTGTCCTTGTTGGGTTGTCGTGTCCTTGTTGGGTTGTCGTGTCCTTGTTGGGTTGTCGTGTCCTTGTTGGGTTGTCGTGTCTTTGTTGGGTTGTTGTGTCCTTGTTGGGTTATCGTGTCCTTGTTGGGTTGTTGTGGTTATCGTGTCCTTGTTGGGTTGTTGTGTCCTTGTTGGGTTGTTGTGGTTATCGTGTCCTTGTTGGGTTGTTGTGGTTGTTGTGTCCTTGTTGCGTTGTTGTGTCTTTGTTGGGTTGTTGTGTCCTTGTTGGGTTATTGTGTCCTTGTTGGGTTGTTGTGTCCTTGTTGGGTTGTTGTGGTTGTCGTGTCCTTGTTGGGTTGTTGTGGTTGTTGTGTCCTTGTTGGGTTGTTGTGGTTGTCGTGTCCTTGTTGGGTTATTGTGTCCTTGTTGGGTTGTTGTGTCCTTGTTGGGTTGTTGTGGTTGTCGTGTCCTTGTTGGGTTGTTGTGGTTGTTGTGTCCTTGTTGGGTTATTGTGTCCTTGTTGGGTTATTGTCCTTGTTGGGTTGTTGTGTCCTTGTTGGGTTATTGTGGTTGTTGTGTCCTTGTTGGGTTATTGTGTCCTTGTTGGGTTGTTGTGGTTGTTGTGTCCTTGTTGGGTTGTTGTGGTTGTTGTGTCCTTGTTGGGTTATTGTGTCCTTGTTGGGTTGTTGTGTCCTTGTTGGGTTATTGTGTCCTTGTTGGGTGGTTGTGGTTTTCGTGTCCTTGTTGGGTTGTTGTGGTTGTTGTGTCCTTGTTGGGTTATTGTGGTTGTCGTGTCCTTGTTGGGTTGTTGTGGTTGTTGTGTCCTTGTTTGGTTGTTGTGGTTGTTGTGTCCTTGTTGGGTTGTTGTGGTTGTTGTGTCCTTGTTGGGTTGTTGTGGTTGTCGTGTCCTTGTTGGATTGTTGTGGTTGTTGTGTCCTTGTTTGGTTGTTGTGGTTGTTGTGTCCTTGTTGGGTTGTTGTGTCCTTGTTGGGTTGTTGTGTCCTTGTTGGGTTGCTGTGGTTGTTGTGTCCTTGTTGGGTTGTTGTGTCCTTGTTGGGTTGTTGTGTCCTTGTTGGTTTATTGTGTCCTTGTTGGGTTATTGTGTCCTTGTTGGGTTGTTGGGTTGTTGTGTCCTTGTTGGGTTGTTGTGTCCTTGTTGGGTTTTTGTGTCCTTGTTGGTTTATTGTGTCCTTGTTGGGTTGTCGTGTCCTTGTTGGGTTATTATGTCCTTGTTGGGTTGTCGTGTCCTTGTTGGGTTGTCGTGTCCTTGTTGGGTTGTCGTGTCCTTGTTGGGTTGTTGTGTCCTTGTTGGGATGTTGGGTTGTCGTGTCCTTGTTGGGTTTTTGTGTCCTTGTTGGGATGTTCGGGTTGTCGTGTCCTTGGTGGGTTGTTGTGTCCTTGTTGGGTTGTTGTGTCCTTGTTGGGTTGTTGGGTCCTTGTTGTGGTTGTCGTGTCCTTGTTGGGTTGTTGTGTCCTTGTTGGGTTGTTGGGTTATTGTGTCCTTGTTGGGTTATTGTATCCATGTTGTGGTTGTCGTGTCCTTGTTGGGTTGTTGTGGTTGTTGTGTCCTTGTTGGGTTATTGTGTCCTTGTTGGGTTGTTGTGGTTGTCGTGTCCTTGTTGGGTTGTCGTGGTTGTTGTGTCCTTGTTGGGATGTTGGGTTGTCGTGTCCTTGTTGGGTTGTTGTGTCCTTGTTGGGTTGTTGGGTCCTTGTTATGGTTGTCGTGTCCTTGTTGGGTTGTTGTGTCCTTGTTGGGTTATCGTGTCCTTGTTGGGTTGTTGTGGTTTTCGTGTCCTTGTTGGGTTGTTGTGGTTGTTGTGTCCTTGTTGGGTTGTTGTGGTTGTTGTGTCCTTGTCGGGTTGTTGGGTTGTCGTGTCCTTGTTGGGTTGTTGTGTCCTTGTTGGGTTGTCGTGTCCTTGTTGGGTTGTCGTGTCCTTGTTGGGTTATAGTGGTTGTCGTGTCCTTGTTGGGTTGTTGTGTCCTTGTTGGGTTATTGTGGTTGTCGTGTCCTTGTTGGGTTGTTGTGTCCTTGTTGGTTTATTGTGTCCTTGTTGGGTTATCGTGTCCTTGTTGGGTTATCATGTCCTTGTTGGGTTGTTGTGTCCTTGTTGGGTTATCTTGTCCTTGTTGGGTTGTCGTGTCCTTGTTGGGTTATTGTGTCCTTGTTGGGTTGTCGTGTCCTTGTTGGGTTGTTGTGTCCATGTTGGGTTGTTGTGTCCATGTTGGGTTGTTGTGTCTTTGTTGGGTTGTCGTGTCCTTGTTGGGATGTTGTGTCCTTGTTGGGTTTTTGTGTCCTTGTTGGGTTTTTGTGTCCTTGTTGGGTTATTGTGTCCTTGTTGGGTTGTTGTGGTTGTCGTGTCCTTGTTGGGTTGTCGTGTCCTTGTTGGGTTGTCGTGGTTGTTGTGTCCTTGTTGGGTTGTCGTGTCCTTGTTGGGTTGTCGTGTCCTTGTTGGGTTGTTGTGTCCTTGTTGGGTTATTGTGTCCTTGTTGGGTTATTGTATCCATGTTGTGGTTGTCGTGTCCTTGTTGGGTTGTTGTGGTTGTTGTGTCCTTGTTGGGTTGTCGTGTCCTTGTTGTGGTTGTCGTGTCCTTGTTGGGTTATCGTGTCCTTGTTGGGTTGTTGTGGTTGTCGTGTCCTTGTTGGGTTGTCGTGTCCTTGTTGGGTTGTCGTGTCCTTGTTGGGTTGTTGTGGTTGTCGTGTCCTTGTTGGGTTGTTGTGTCCTTGTTGGGTTATTGTGTCCTTTTTGGGTTGTTGTGGTTGTCGTGTCTTTGTTGGGTTGTTGTGGTTGTTGTGTCCTTGTTGGGTTGTTGTGGTTGTCGTGTCCTTGTTGGGTTGTTGTGGTTGTCGTGTCCTTGTTGGGTTGTTGTGTCCTTGTTGGGTTGTTGTGTCTTTGTTGGGTTGTTGTGTTGTTGTGTCCTTGTTGGGTTGTTGTGGTTGTCGTGTCCTTGTTGGGTTGTTGTGGTTGTTGTGTCCTTGTTGGGTTGTTGTGTCCTTGTTGGGTTGTTGTGTCCTTGTTGGGTTGTTGTGTCCTTGTTGGGTTGTCGTGTCCTTGTTGGGTTGTTGTGGTTGTTGTGTCCTTGTTGGGTTGTTGTGTCCTTGTTGGGTTATCGTGTCCTTGTTGGGTTGTTGTGTCCTTGTTGGGTTGTCGTGTCCTTGTTGGGTTGTTGTGGTTGTTGTGTCCTTGTTGGGTTGTTGGGGTTGTTGTGTCCTTGTTGGGTTGTTGTGTCCTTGTTGGGTTGTTGTATCCATGTTGTGGTTGTTGTGTCCTTGTTGGGTTGTTGGGGTTGTTGTGTCCTTGTTGGGTTGTCGTGTCTTTGTTGGTTTATTGTGTCCTTGTTGGGTTGTTGTGGTTGTCGTGTCATTGTTGGGTTGTCGTGTCTTTTTCGGGTTGTCGTGTCTTTGTTGGGTTATTGTGTCCTTGTTGGGTTGTTGTATCCATGTTGTGGTTGTTGTGTCCTTGTTGGGTTGTTGGGGTTGTTGTGTCCTTGTTGGGTTGTCGTGTCCTTGTTGGGTTGTTGTGGTTGTTGTGTCCTTGTTGGGTTGTTGTGGTTGTCGTGACCTTGTTGGGTTATTGTGTCCTTGTTGGGTTGTTGTGTCCTTGTTGGGTTTTTGTGTCCTTGTTGTGGTTGTCGTGTCCTTGTTGGGTTGTTGTGTCCTTGTTGGGTTGTTGTGTCCTTGTTGGGTTGTTGTGGTTGTTGTGTCCTTGTTGTGGTTGTTGTGTCCTTGTTGGGTTGTTGTGGTTGTTGTGTCCTTGTTGGGTTGTTGTGTCCTTGTTGGGTTGTTGTGTCCTTGTTTGGTTGTTGTGTCCTTGTTGGGATGTTGTGTCCTTGTTGGGTTTTTGTGTCCTTGTTGGTTTATTGTGTCCTTGTTGGGTTATTATGTCCTTGTTGGATTGTTGTGTCCTTGTTGGGTTATCGTCTCCTTGTTGGGTTGTCGTGTCCTTGTTGGGTTGTTGGGTTGTCGTGTCCTTGTTGGGTTGTCGTGTCCTTGTTGGGTTGTCGTGTCCTTGTTGGGTTGTCGTGTCCTTGTTGGGTTGTTGTGGTTGTTGTGTCCTTGTTGGGTTGTTGTGTCCTTGTTGGGTTGTTGTGTCCTTGTTGGGTTGTTGTGTCCTTGTTGGGTTGTTGTGTCCTTGTTGGGATGTTGTGTCCTTGTTGTGTTATTGTGTCCTTGTTGGGTTGTTGTGGTTGTCGTGTCCTTGTTGGGTTATCATGTCCTTGTTGGGTTGTTGTGTCCTTGTTGGGTTATTGTGTCCTTGTTGGGTTATTGTGTCCTTGTTGGGTTATCGTGTCCTTGTTGGGTTATCGTGTCCTTGTTGGGTTGTTGGGTTGTCGTGTCCTTGTTGGGTTGTTGTGTCCTTGTTGGGTTGTCGTGTCCTTGTTGGGTTGTTGTGGTTGTTGTGTCCTTGTTGGGTTGTTGTGTCCTTGTTGGGTTGTTTTGTCCTTGTTGGGTTGTCGTGTCCTTGTTGGGATGTTGTGTCCTTGTTGGGATGTTGTGTCCTTGTTGGGTTTTTGTGTCCTTGTTGGGTTGTTGTGGTTGTCGTGTCCTTGTTGGGTTGTCGTGGTTGTCGTGTCCTTGTTGGGTTATTGTGTCCTTGTTGGGTTGTTGTGGTTGTCGTGTCCTTGTTGGGTTGTCGTGGTTGTTGTGTCCTTGTTGGGATGTTGTGTCCTTGTTGGGTTGTCGTGTCCTTGTTGGGTTATCGTGTCCTTGTTGTGGTTGTCGTGTCCTTGTTGGGTTATCGTGTCCTTGTTGTGGTTGTCGTGTCCTTGTTGGGTTGTCGTGTCCTTGTTGGGTTGTCGTGTCCTTGTTGTGGTTGTCGTGTCCTTGTTGGGTTATCGTGTCCTTGTTGGGTTGTCGTGGTTGTCGTGTCCTTGTTGGGTTGTTGTGGTTGTCGTGTCCTTGTTGGGTTGTCGTGTCCTTGTTGGGTTGTCGTGGTTGTCGTGTCCTTGTTGGGATGTTGGGTCGTTGTGTCCTTGTTGGGTTGTCGTGTCCTTGTTGTGGTTGTCGTGTCCTTGTTGGGTTATCGTGTCCTTGTTGGGTTGTCGTGGTTGTCGTGTCCTTGTTGGGTTGTTGTGGTTGTCGTGTCCTTGTTGGGTTGTCGTGTCCTTGTTGGGTTGTTGTGTCCTTGTTGGGTTGTCGTGTCCTTGTTGGGTTGTCGTGTCCTTGTTGGGTTGTTGGGTTGTCGTGTCCTTGTTGGGTTGTCGTGTCTTTGTTGGGTTGTCGTGTCCTTGTTGGGTTGTTGTGTCCTTGTTGGGTTGTTGTGTCCTTGTTGGGTTGTTGTGTCCTTGTTGGGTTGTTGTGTCTTTGTTGGGTTATTGTGTCCTTGTTGGGTTGTTGGGTTGTCGTGTCCTTGTTGGGTTGTCGTGTCCTTGTTGGGTTGTTGTGGTTGTCGTGTCCTTGTTGGGTTGTCGTGTCCTTGTTGGGTTATTGTGTCCTTGTTGGGTTGTTGGGTTGTCGTGTCCTTGTTGGGTTGTCGTGTCCTTGTTGGGTTGTTGTGGTTGTCGTGTCCTTGTTGGGTTGTTGTGTCCTTGTTGGGTTTTTGTGTCCTTGTTGGGTTTTTGTGTCCTTGTTGGGTTATTGTGTCCTTGTTGGGTTGTTGTGGTTGTCGTGTCCTTGTTGGGTTGTCGTGTCCTTGTTGGGTTGTCGTGGTTGTTGTGTCCTTGTTGGGTTGTCGTGTCCTTGTTGGGTTGTCGTGTCCTTGTTGGGTTATTGTGTCCTTGTTGGGTTGTTGGGTTGTCGTGTCCTTGTTGGGTTGTCGTGTCCTTGTTGGGTTGTTGTGGTTGTCGTGTCCTTGTTGGGTTGTTGTGTCCTTGTTGGGTTTTTGTGTCCTTGTTGGGTTTTTGTGTCCTTGTTGGGTTATTGTGTCCTTGTTGGGTTGTTGTGGTTGTCGTGTCCTTGTTGGGTTGTCGTGTCCTTGTTGGGTTGTCGTGGTTGTTGTGTCCTTGTTGGGTTGTCGTGTCCTTGTTGGGTTGTCGTGTCCTTGTTGGGTTGTTGTGTCCTTGTTGGGTTATTGTGTCCTTGTTGGGTTATTGTATCCATGTTGTGGTTGTCGTGTCCTTGTTGGGTTGTTGTGGTTGTTGTGTCCTTGTTGGGTTGTCGTGTCCTTGTTGTGGTTGTCGTGTCCTTGTTGGGTTATCGTGTCCTTGTTGGGTTGTTGTGGTTGTCGTGTCCTTGTTGGGTTGTCGTGTCCTTGTTGGGTTGTCGTGTCCTTGTTGGGTTGTTGTGGTTGTCGTGTCCTTGTTGGGTTGTTGTGTCCTTGTTGGGTTATTGTGTCCTTTTTGGGTTGTTGTGGTTGTCGTGTCTTTGTTGGGTTGTTGTGGTTGTTGTGTCCTTGTTGGGTTGTTGTGGTTGTCGTGTCCTTGTTGGGTTGTTGTGGTTGTCGTGTCCTTGTTGGGTTGTTGTGTCGTTGTTGGGTTGTTGTGTCTTTGTTGGGTTGTTGTGTTGTTGTGTCCTTGTTGGGTTGTTGTGGTTGTCGTGTCCTTGTTGGGTTGTTGTGGTTGTTGTGTCCTTGTTGGGTTGTTGTGTCCTTGTTGGGTTGTTGTGTCCTTGTTGGGTTGTTGTGTCCTTGTTGGGTTGTCGTGTCCTTGTTGGGTTGTTGTGGTTGTTGTGTCCTTGTTGGGTTGTTGTGTCCTTGTTGGGTTATCGTGTCCTTGTTGGGTTGTTGTGTCCTTGTTGGGTTGTCGTGTCCTTGTTGGGTTGTTGTGGTTGTTGTGTCCTTGTTGGGTTGTTGGGGTTGTTGTGTCCTTGTTGGGTTGTTGTGTCCTTGTTGGGTTGTTGTATCCATGTTGTGGTTGTTGTGTCCTTGTTGGGTTGTTGGGGTTGTTGTGTCCTTGTTGGGTTGTCGTGTCTTTGTTGGTTTATTGTGTCCTTGTTGGGTTGTTGTGGTTGTCGTGTCCTTGTTGGGTTGTCGTGTCTTTGTCGGGTTGTCGTGTCTTTGTTGGGTTATTGTGTCCTTGTTGGGTTGTTGTATCCATGTTGTGGTTGTTGTGTCCTTGTTGGGTTGTTGGGGTTGTTGTGTCCTTGTTGGGTTGTCGTGTCCTTGTTGGGTTGTTGTGGTTGTTGTGTCCTTGTTGGGTTGTTGTGGTTGTCGTGACCTTGTTGGGTTATTGTGTCCTTGTTGGGTTGTTGTGTCCTTGTTGGGTTTTTGTGTCCTTGTTGTGGTTGTCGTGTCCTTGTTGGGTTGTTGTGTCCTTGTTGGGTTGTTGTGTCCTTGTTGGGTTGTTGTGGTTGTTGTGTCCTTGTTGTGGTTGTTGTGTCCTTGTTGGGTTGTTGTGGTTGTTGTGTCCTTGTTGGGTTGTTGTGTCCTTGTTGGGTTGTTGTGTCCTTGTTTGGTTGTTGTGTCCTTGTTGGGATGTTGTGTCCTTGTTGGGTTTTTGTGTCCTTGTTGGTTTATTGTGTCCTTGTTGGGTTATTATGTCCTTGTTGGATTGTTGTGTCCTTGTTGGGTTATCGTCTCCTTGTTGGGTTGTCGTGTCCTTGTTGGGTTGTTGGGTTGTCGTGTCCTTGTTGGGTTGTCGTGTCCTTGTTGGGTTGTCGTGTCCTTGTTGGGTTGTCGTGTCCTTGTTGGGTTGTTGTGGTTGTTGTGTCCTTGTTGGGTTGTTGTGTCCTTGTTGGGTTGTTGTGTCCTTGTTGGGTTGTTGTGTCCTTGTTGGGTTGTTGTGTCCTTGTTGGGATGTTGTGTCCTTGTTGTGTTATTGTGTCCTTGTTGGGTTGTTGTGGTTGTCGTGTCCTTGTTGGGTTATCATGTCCTTGTTGGGTTGTTGTGTCCTTGTTGGGTTATTGTGTCCTTGTTGGGTTATTGTGTCCTTGTTGGGTTATCGTGTCCTTGTTGGGTTATCGTGTCCTTGTTGGGTTGTTGGGTTGTCGTGTCCTTGTTGGGTTGTTGTGTCCTTGTTGGGTTGTCGTGTCCTTGTTGGGTTGTTGTGGTTGTTGTGTCCTTGTTGGGTTGTTGTGTCCTTGTTGGGTTGTTTTGTCCTTGTTGGGTTGTCGTGTCCTTGTTGGGATGTTGTGTCCTTGTTGGGATGTTGTGTCCTTGTTGGGTTTTTGTGTCCTTGTTGGGTTGTTGTGGTTGTCGTGTCCTTGTTGGGTTGTCGTGGTTGTCGTGTCCTTGTTGGGTTATTGTGTCCTTGTTGGGTTGTTGTGGTTGTCGTGTCCTTGTTGGGTTGTCGTGGTTGTTGTGTCCTTGTTGGGATGTTGTGTCCTTGTTGGGTTGTCGTGTCCTTGTTGGGTTATCGTGTCCTTGTTGTGGTTGTCGTGTCCTTGTTGGGTTATCGTGTCCTTGTTGTGGTTGTCGTGTCCTTGTTGGGTTGTCGTGTCCTTGTTGGGTTGTCGTGTCCTTGTTGTGGTTGTCGTGTCCTTGTTGGGTTATCGTGTCCTTGTTGGGTTGTCGTGGTTGTCGTGTCCTTGTTGGGTTGTTGTGGTTGTCGTGTCCTTGTTGGGTTGTCGTGTCCTTGTTGGGTTGTCGTGGTTGTCGTGTCCTTGTTGGGATGTTGGGTCGTTGTGTCCTTGTTGGGTTGTCGTGTCCTTGTTGTGGTTGTCGTGTCCTTGTTGGGTTATCGTGTCCTTGTTGGGTTGTCGTGGTTGTCGTGTCCTTGTTGGGTTGTTGTGGTTGTCGTGTCCTTGTTGGGTTGTCGTGTCCTTGTTGGGTTGTCGTGTCCTTGTTGGGTTGTCGTGTCCTTGTTGGGTTGTCGTGTCCTTGTTGGGTTGTTGGGTTGTCGTGTCCTTGTTGGGTTGTCGTGTCTTTGTTGGGTTGTCGTGTCCTTGTTGGGTTGTTGTGTCCTTGTTGGGTTGTTGTGTCCTTGTTGGGTTGTTGTGTCCTTGTTGGGTTGTTGTGTCTTTGTTGGGTTATTGTGTCCTTGTTGGGTTGTTGGGTTGTCGTGTCCTTGTTGGGTTGTCGTGTCCTTGTTGGGTTGTCGTGTCCTTGTTGGGTTGTCGTGTCCTTGTTGGGTTGTCGTGTCCTTGTTGGGTTGTCGTGTCCTTGTTGGGTTGTCGTGTCCTTGTTGGGTTGTTGGGTTGTTGTGTCCTTGTTGGGTTATTGTGTCCTTGTTGGGTTGTCGTGTCCTTGCTGGGATGTTGGGTTGTTGTGTCCTTGTTGGGTTGTTGGGTCCTTGTTGGGTTGTTGGGTTGTTGCGTCCTTGTTGGGTTGTCGTGTCCTTGTTGGGTTGTTGGGTTGTCGTGTCCTTGTTGGGTTGTTGGGTTGTCGTGTCCTTGCTGGGATGTTGTGTCCTTGTTGGGTTGTCGTTTCCTTGTTGGGTTGTCGTGTCCTTGTTGGGTTGTCGTGTCCTTGTTGGGTTGTCGTGTCCTTGTTGGGTTGTTGTGTCCTTGTTGGGTTGTCGTGTCCTTGTTGGGTTATTGTGTCCTTGTTGGGTTGTCGTGTCCTTGGTAGGTAATTGTGTCCTTGTTGGGTTGTTGTGTCCTTGTTGGGTTGTCGTGTCCTTGGTGGGTAATTGTGTCCTTGTTGGGTTGTTGTGTCCTTGTTGGGTTGTCGTGTCCTTGTTGGGTTGTCGTGTCCTTGTTGGGTTGTCGTGTCCTTGTTGGGTTGTCGTGTCCTTGTTGGGTTGTCGTGTCCTTGTTGGGTTGTCGTGTCCTTGTTGGGTTGTCGTGTCCTTGTTGGGTTGTCGTGTCCTTGTTGGGTTGTTGTGGTTGTCGTGTCCTTGTTGGGTTGTTGTGTCCTTGTTGGGTTTTCGTGTCCTTGTTGGGTTTTCGTGTCCTTGTTGGGTTTTCGTGTCCTTGTTGGGTTTTCGTGTCCTTGTTGGGTTGTCGTGTCCTTGTTGGGTTGTCGTGTCCTTGTTGGGTTGTCGTGTCCTTGCTAGGTTGTTGTGGCAGCAAAGCCAGAGGTTGGTGGATTGTTAGGTTTATCTGATGGTTCCTTGGTTATTGTGGTCGTTCCAGAGGATGGACAGAGAGCATTCAGTTGTAAACGGTCTGGTCACCAAACAAGGAATGCACTGACCTGTATCCTACAATATGACTAAACGGCATCCCCAACTCAAAGTTGAAAATAAGAGCCAATCATTATTTATTTATTTATATATGAGGATTTTTTCATCTTGCTGAATAAAGACACTGTTTGATGATGTAATATATAAGATGAGTAGGCAAAAGTAATACCCCTGTTACTGTTCACATTTATTTTTAAAATCTTTATTCAATTCCTCAAGTCACAGTCAATTTGAAGATTTGGCTGCAGAGATTGTCTTCTCCTTTCATTTTGACAAAATAGATCCTGGAGATGCCGGGGATTGAACCCGGGGCCTCATACATGCAAAGCATGCGCTCTACCACTGAGCTACATCCCCTCCCATACAAGTACTTATGCAACAGGCTTTATGTGCTTTCCCTGCAGGCAGGTGTCAGTCCTTATTGGTCCTGTGAAAGAGGAGCCAATAGACAGCCAGGATATTTCTGTTTGACTGTTATGCAATATGATTTGAGGTGCACAGTCTTAACCCTTGACCTTGTGTTCATTAGGTAGGTGTGTGTATGTGTAGGTGTGTGTGTGTGTGTGTGTGTGTGTGTGTGTGTGTGTGTGTGTGTGTGTGTGTGTGTGTGTGTGTGTGTGTTTGTTTGTGTATATGCATGCATGCGTGCGTGTGTCTCCGTGCGTGCATGCATGCATAATCGGGTGGAGACCAACATTTTCTCATCAGCCATGATATTCTAATCCAGGGGGAGATTAAAATAGCCCTGTTTCCTAATATCCTCCAGAGGGCCGTGGAAAGGACCATGTCCTCTTCCCGCTGATCCCCAGCGAGCACAACTTGTTCCCCAGCCACACTCTCCACCCAGAGCCCTGCCAAGGACACCCACCTGCAGCCCTACTTGTGTTAGCCATGTAGGGTCAGACCCACAGAATCGGACACATGGAGTGAGGATTTTAGTAGAGCTAAAGGAGAGGAGGAGTGGAAAAGGGGGAAGGGAAAGAGAGGAGGAGGAGGAGGTTGACTCTCTAGCCCATATCTCTCTCTCTCTTTCTCTCTCTCAATTCAATTTCAATTTCAATTTAAGGGGGTTTTATTGGCATGGGAAATATATGTAATGGCGCCGAAGGGGATTGGCTGCCGTTTTACGGGCTCCTTATCAACTGTGCTATTTTGTGTGTTTTTCGCATTATTTGTAACTTATTTTGTACATAATGTTGGCGCTACCGTCTCGAAAGAGCTTCTGGACATCAGAACAGCGATTATTCACATCGAACTGGACGAAGATCTTTTCTTTAATGAGTCCGACGTGAAGGACATACTGTTTCTTCGAGACCAGGCCCAAATCCCCGTCATTCGCCGAAAAACAAAATGGAGGTACAGCGGGTGTAGATCTGGGTGCCTCGTGAGAATTGGTCAGCGAGAGGGTAACCTGCCTCTACCATCCCTTCTATTGGCCAACGAGCAATCACTGGAGAATAAACTGGATGAGCTCCGTTCGAGACTATCCTACCAACGGGACATTAAAAAACGTAATATCTTACGTTTCACAAGTCGTGGCTGAATGATGACACATATAATATACAGTTGGCTGGGTTGGCTAGGAAGAAACCTAGAGAGGAACCAGGCTATGAGGGGTGGCCAGTCCTCTTCTGGCTGTGCCGGGTGGAGATTATAACAGAACATAGCCAAGATGTTTAAATGTTCATAAATTACCAGCATGGTCAAATAATAATAATCACAGTAGTTGTCGAGGGTGCAGCAAGTCAGCACCTCAGGAGTAAATGTCAGTTGGCTTTTCATAGCCGATCATTAAGAGTATCTCTACCGCTCCTGCGGTCTCTAGAGAGTTGAGGTATTGCTCGCCGGAGATAGACTATCTCATGATAAGCTGTAGACCACACCATCTATCAAGAGAATTTTCATCTACATTTTTTGGAGCTGTCTATTTATCACAACAAACCAATGCTGGCACTAAGACCGCACTCAACGAGATGTAAAAGGCCATAAGCAAACAAGAAAATGTTCATCCAGAAGCGGCACTTCTAGTGGCCGGAGACTTTAATGCAGGCAAACTTAAATCTGTTTTACCTCATTTCTACCAGCATCTACCAGCATGTGCAACCAGAGGGGGAAAACCTCTAGATCACCTTTACTCCACACACAGAGACACATACAAAGCTCTCCCTCGCCCTCCATTTAGCAAATCTAATCTAAATAGCAAATTCCTGTTTACCATCAAAAACTAAAGCAGGAAGTACCAGTGACTCGCCCAATACGGAAGTGGTCAGATGACGCGGATATTAAGCTACAGGACTGGTTTGCTAGCACAGACTGGAATATGTTCAGGGATTCATCCAATGGCATTGAGGAGTACACCACATCAGTAACCGGCTTCATCAATAAGTGCATTGACAACGTCATCCCCACAGTGACCGTACGTACAAATCCCAACCAGATGCCATGGATTACAGGCAACATCCACACCGAGCCAAAGGCTGTAGCTGCCGCTTTCAAGGAGCGGGAGACTAATCCAGACGCTTATAAGAAATCCCGTTATGCCCTCAGCCAAACCATCAAACAGGCAAAGCATCAATACAGGACTAAGATTGAATCCTACTACAACGGCTCTGACACCCGTCGGATGTGGCAGGGCTTGCAAACTGTTATGGACCACAAAAGGAAACCCAGCTGCGAGTTGCCCAGTGACACGAGCCTACCAGACGGGCTAAATTCCTTTTATGCCTTCTTCGAGGCAAGCAAAACTGAAGCATGCATGAGAGCACCAGCTGTTCAAGACGACTGTGTGATCACGCTCTCCGAAGCAGATGTGAGCGAGACCTTTAAACAGGTCAACATTCACAAGGTCTCAGGGCCAGACAGATTACCAGGACATGTTCTCAGAGTAGGCATGGACCAACTGGCAAGTGTCTTCACTAACATTTTCAACCTCTCCCTGACCGAGGGTGTAATACCTACATGTTTTAAGCAGCCAACCATAGTCCCTGTGCCCAAAAAACTGAAGGTAACCTGCCTGAATGACTACCGCCCAGTAGCACTCAATTCGGTAGCCATGAAGTGCTTTGAAAGGCTGGTCATTGCTCACATCAACACCACCATCCCGGAAACGCTAGACTCACTCCAATTGGCATTCCGCCCCAATATACCGCCCCTCAGGAGTGCGTGCTTAGTCACCTCCTGTACTCCCTGATCACCCATGACTGCATGGCCAGGCACAACTCCAACACCATCATTAAGTTTGATGATGACACAGCGGTGGTAGGCCTGATCATTAACAATGATGAGACAGCCTATAGGGAGGAGGTCAGAAACCTGGCCGTGTGGTGCCAGGACAACAAACTCTCCATCAGCAGCAAGACAAAGGAGATGATCGTGGACTACAGGAAAAGGAGGGCCGAACAGGTCCCCATTCACATCGACAGGGCTGTAGTGGAGCGGGTCAAGAGTTTAAAGTTCCTTGGTGTCCACATCACCAATAAATTATCATGGTCCCAACACACCAAGAAAGTCATTCAGAGGGCACGACAATACCTTTTCCCCCTCAGGAGACTGAAAAGATTTGTCATGGATCCCCAGATCCTCAAAAAGTTCTACAGCTGCACCATCGAGAGGTTCCCGACCATTTGCATCACCTCCTGTTATGATAACTGCAAGGCATCCGACCGTAAGGTGCTACAGAGAGTGATGAGTACGGCCCAGTACATCACTGGGGCTAAACTTCCTGCCATCCAGGACCTATATACTAGACGGTGTCAGAGAAAGGCCCAAAAAATTGTCAAAGACTCCAGTCATCCAAGTCATAGACTGTTCTCGCTGCTACCACTTGGCAAGCGTTACCGGAGAACCAAGTCTATGTCCAAAAGGCTCCTTAATAGCTTCTACGCCAAAGCCATAACACTGCTGAACAATTAATCAAATGGCCACCTGGACAAAATAGTCCCTCCCCTTTGTTTTTACACTGCTGCTACTCGCTGTTTATTATCTATGCATAGTCACTTTACCCCTACCTACATGTAAAAATTACATCAACTAACCTGTACCCCTGCACATTGACACGGTACCGGTACCCCCTCTATATAGCCTCATCATTGTTATTTTATAAAGTTTTTATTTGATTTTTTACTTCAGTTTATTTTGTAAATATTTTCTTACCTCTATTTCTTGAACTGCATTGTTGGTTATGGGCTTGTAAGTAAGCATTTCACGGTAAGGTCCACACCTGTGGTATTCGGCGGATGTGACAAATAGATAATAAACAAAAGTGAAATAAAGAATAAAAATGAACAGTAAACATCACACTCAAAAAAGTTCCCACAATGTTGTAATGCAAATAGTTAAAGAACAAAATGGAAAATAAATCAACATAAATAAGGGTTGTATTTACAATGTTGTTTGTTCTTCACTGGGTGCCCTTTTCTTGTGGCAACAGGTCACAAATCTTGGTATTTCACCCAGTAGATATGGGAGTTTATCAAAATTGGGTTTGTTTTCGAATTCTTTGTGGGTCTTTGTAATCTGAGGGAAATATGTGTCTCTAATATGGTCATACATTTGGCAGGAGGTTAGGAAGTGCAGCTCAGTTTACACCTCATTTTGTGGGCAGTGTGCACATAGCCTGTCTTATCTTGAGAGCCAGGTCTGCCTACGGCAGTCTTTCTCAATAGCAAGGCTATGCTCACTGAGTCTGTACATAGTCAAAGCTTTCCTTCATTTTAGGTCAGTCACAGTGGTCAGGTATTCTGCCGCTGTGTACTCTCTGTTTAGGGACAAATAGCATTCTAGTTTGCTCAGTTTTTTTTGTTAATTCTTTCCAATGTGTCAAGAAATTTTCTCATGGTTTGGTTGGTTCTAATTGTGTTGCTGTCCTGGGGATCTGTGGGGTATGTTTGTAAAAAGAGCCCCAGAACCAGCTTGCTGAGGGGACTCTTCTCCAGGTTCAACTCTCTGTAGGTGATGGCTTTGTTATGGAAGGTTTGGGAATCGCTTCCTTTTAGGTGGTTGTAGAATTTAATGGCTCTTTTCTGGATTTTGATAATTAGCGGGTATCGGCCTAATTCTGCTCCGCATGCATTATTTGGTGTTTTACGTTGTACACGGAGGATATTTTTTTGTACAATTCTGTATGCAGTCTCAATTTGGTGTTGTCCCATTTTTTGAATTCTTGTTTGGTGAGCAGACCCCAGACCTCACAACCATAAATGGCAATGGGTTCTATAACTGATTCAATTTTATATTTCTTTTGATGGCATTGAATGCGCTTCCAGCCTTGTCTCTCAGATCGTTCACAGCTTTGTGGAAGTTACCTGTGGCGCTGAAATTTAGCCCAAGGTATATATCGTTTTTTGTGTGATCTAGGGCAACGGTGTCTAGAATTGAATTTGTGGTCCTGGCAACTGGACCTTTTTTGGAACACCATTATTTTTGTCTTACTGAGATTTACTGTCAGGGCCCAGGTCTGACAGAACCTGTGCAGAAGATCTAGGTGTTGCTTTAGGCCAGACTTGGTTGGGGACAGAAGCACCAGTTCATCAGCAAACAGTAGACCTTTGACTTCAGATTCTAGTAGGGTGAGGCCGGGTGCTGCAGACTGTTCTTGTGCCCTCGCCAATTCGCTGATATATATTTTCAAGAGGGTGGGGCTTAAGCTGCATCCTTGTCTCACCCCACGACCCTGTGGAAAGAAATGTGTGTGTTTTTTGCCAATTTTAACCACACAGTATTTGTTTGTGTACATGGATTTTATAATGTGGTATGTTTTCCCCCAACACCACTGTCCATCAGTTTGTACAGCAGACACTCATGCCAAATTGTGTCAAAGCTTTTTTGAAATCAACAAAGCATGATGCTCTCGATGGCTAGCAAAGAGAAATGTACCTGCATGTGTTCAAAGGGGCCTGTCACGTTCCAGACCGGTTTTCTGTTATTTTGTATGTGTTTGACGGTCAGGGCGTGAGTTTGGGTGGGTAGTCTATGTTATGTGTTTCTATGTTTGTTAAAGGGTGACCTGATATGGTTCTCAATTAGAGGCAGGTGGTTTTCATTTCCTCTGATTGAGAGCCATATTAAGGTAGGTGTTTTCACATTGATTGTTGTGGGTGGTTGTCTCCTGTGTCTGTGTTTGTCGCACCACACGGGACTGTCTCGGTTTGTTTGTACGTTCGTTCTTTTGTGTAGTCATTTTCCTGTTCGTGAGTTCTTCGTTGTATGTAAGTTCGCATGTCCAGGTCTGTCTACGTCGTTTGTTATTTTGTTAGTTATTCAAGTATAGTTCGTTTTTGTCTGGTTCAATAAATTCATTATGTCCTATGACAACGCTGCATTTTGGTCGAATCCCTGCTCCTCCTCTTCGGATGAAGAGGAGGAGGAATTCCGTTACAGGGCTCATGTCCTTGTCACCCTGCTGTGAATACTGTTATGTGACTTCCTTGGAGTCCAAAGGTATGAACACTGAGCATTATGATGGAAACCTATCCAGTCGAGGAAGGAAATATATATTTTGGACAGGCTGCAGGGTGCACTGCAACTGTCCACACTGTTCCCTGGTTCCTGGTTATTTTCCTTCCTAACAGGCAGAGGATTGGGGCCTCAGAGGCATGGGACACAGCTGAGTAGACTGTTCAGGAAACAGTAGGCCTTACAAGGGATTGACCAAGTCAGCCCAGAGAGAGAACACACATACACACACACACACCGCAGACTATGATTAAAAACCAGTTGTTCCTGATCCAATAAGCCAGGCTGAAAGAGAACTCTAATTAAACATAGGCAGCATGGCAACTCTATACATGTTGGGTTGTGTTATGCCCTATGACGAGCCATGAACTATGAACTGCTCTGCATGTTTTGTAATTAATTGCTGTAATGAATACCACTGCATGGCCTGTGTGTTAGTGCTGTGTTACTGCTGTGCGGTCATTGGCCTGAATTTGTTTCTAGTAGGCCTATAATGTCTCTGGTGATACTGATAGAAAGAGTTATCCTGACCTCTCTGCTGTGGCTGTACACTTATCATGAGCCAGGACACTCACACTGAGGAGAGTGTAGAGAGGGAGATAAGGGAGAGAGAAGGGGGGGGGTCTGAGAGAAGGCAGGGCAGAGAGGGAGAGAGAGTCATGGTGGAGAGGGAGAGAGAGTCATGGTGGAGAGGGAGAGAGAGACACGGTGGAGGGGGAGAGAGAGACATGGTGGAGAGGGAGAGAGAGACATGGTAGACAGGGAGGGTGAGACATGGTGGAGAGGGAGAGAGAGACATGGTGGAGAGGGAGAGAGAGACATGGTGGAGAGGGAGAGAGAGACATGGTGGAGAGGGAGAGAGAGGGGCTGAGAGGAGAGGGGATAAACGGGTAGAGAGGTCTGACAAGATTGCGAAGGGGGGAGAAGGGCTCGGAGGGCTGAGACTGGGGCAGGGTTAGCAAGGGGGAGTTACTTAGACTAGGTAAGGTTGTCACATTCCAGTGTAAATATGGAATAGGGTGAAAAGAGAGGTAGTCCTAAAAGTAATCTGAGAGAGACTGAGGTTCAGTGAACTGCAGGTCATACATTAGACTGTTGGTCCAGATCAAATAATGGGATATATTTACTCAATGATTTCACCAGCGCACATGCTGCAAACATAAACACTTGGTAAATGTATAGATAAACACTTGGTAAATGTATAGAGAAACACTTGGTAAATGTATAGAGAAACATTATTCTACAACATGAAACTGCACATTATGAATTCCTTTTCTTGTCCTTAACCCCTCCTCCAACTCCGCCTCCTCCCCTCCCTGTACCATAGACTCCTCTCCTTACCTCCTCCTCCTCCTTCACCCATCACATGAGAGTGTGTTATGTCATCAGGTTTACCCTGTTTGTGCTTCCCTCCGTATAGGCAACCCTGGAGATCCATCTATATATCCATCACTCAATCCATCTATCTATCTTTCTATCTATCTACCTCCCTCCCTACCTTACGGCAAATACCTCTGTTCCTCAGGCATATTCTTCTGAAGGGTGCTTTGTCTGACCTGTTAGGGCTTGGCTTGAACAAACGCCTGAGCACTACGGCCCTCTAGGACCAGAGTTGCCCGTATATGTCTTAAAAGGTCAAATGTGGGCAAAACCTCCACAGACACAATGAGGGACACTGAGCCTTTGAGTTTGCTCTGTCAGCTGGTCTATTTCTCTTTCCTGTGAATCCATCTCTTATCAAAAGCACACATAGCTCTGTGATCCCTCTTCTTCCTAAAGCTGAGTACAGAAAAGAGGTCTTGGGTGATATAGTTAAGCAATAAGGCCCGAGGGGGTGTGGTATATGGCCAATATACCACGACGAAGGTACCTGGATACAACCCTTAGCCGTGGTATATTGTCCACATAACACAAACCCCAGAGTTGCCTTATTGCTATTATAAACAGGTTCCGAATGTAATTAAAACAGGACAAATAAATGTTTTGTCATTGGGATAGGGTAGGGTCAGGCGTGATAGCAAAGAGCAACTGTGCTAAGTGCACACACACACACACACACACACACACACACACACACACACACACACACACACACACACACACACACACACACACACACACACACACATATATATAGCCTAAACACACACACAGCAGCCCAGTGACCTTTCCCCTACTTCCTCTACCAGCCCCTAGGTGCTTGCTGGGAGAAGTGTAGGAATCCAGTCAGTATTCTGTAAAAACAGTAATTGTAGTTCAGAAGAAGAGGAGGGAACGAGTGAGGAAGTCTATCACTTCTCTGTGTTCTTGATGAGAGTTTTGAAATCCAGCTGACAACAAAAGACTCTCTGGTCTGGGTTTTAGTGAGAACATTTATGAATCACATTTCACAAGATGTATTTTTGGGTTTCAATCCCGAGAACCCAGCTTTTCATTCAGGGATGGATTTAATTTTATATAATGGGTACCTGGAGGAAAATGAAGGAGGGTCATGCTTTTTCCATTTCAGTCAAGCGGAGGGTTTTGTATGTTTCAAATCTAGTCCAGGGAAGGGTCATTTTAATTTGGAATTGATGACATTTCTATATTTCTCAGTGTTTTAGAATTATTTGCTTATTAGTGTCACGTTCCTGACCTGTTTTCTGTTAGTTTTTGTATGTGTTAGTTGGTCAGGACGTGAGTTTGGGTGGGCAGTCTATGTTTTCTGTTTCTATGTTGGTTTAAAGGGTGACCTGATATGGCTCTCAATTAGAGGCAGGTGGTTTTCATTTCCTCTGATTGAGAGTCATATTAAGGTAGGTGTTTTCACACTGTTTGTTGTGGGTGGTTGTCTCCTGTGTCAGTGTTTGTCGCGCCACACAGGACTGTCTCGGTTTGTTTGTATGTTCGTTCTTTTATGTAGTCAGTTTTCCTGTTCATGCGTTCTTCATGTTTCATGTAAGTTCGTTGTCCAGGTCTGTCTACGTCGTTTATTGTTTTGTAGTTTGTTAAAGTGTTGTCGTGTTTTTCCGTTTTGTAAATAAATATTATGTCGAATTCAAACGCTGCATTTTGGTCAAATCACTACTTCTCCTTTTCGGATGAAGAGGAGGAGGAACGCAGTTACAATTAGGCTATATATGGATGTGTGCCTGATGCCCCCCCTCATCTCTGATTGTCCGCTGGGCGTGAAATATCAAGTGCGCCTATAGCCTATTTGGTGTCATCTCAATCACATGATCCATAGGCTATGAAGTGCATGCACGGAGAAGCACACAGCACAGTTCTATTTCTAAGATAGCTGTTGGGAGGCTGTTCAACACACTGTCATGGATGCTCCAACCTGAGCCCCGGCATGCTCTGCTCTTGCTGATCAACAACTAAGTAATGGCTGTGCTGTTTGTTCAAATTAGTATCCAACTAGTCAGTGACAACTGTTTGGAGTTTGATACAGCAATTATGTGAGCTTATTACAGTATTATAGAAACTATGTCCTGGGATTTCCTGGGATCTATGTAGAAGAACCCCTTACCTTCTAGCGACTCTTGTTTAGAGCAAAAGGTGTGCGTGTCCGTGAGAGTCTCAGCTTTTCATGGATAGATTTGAATAGTTTGTAGCTCAAACCCTTTTGGACTCTACAGACGTTTTTGTAAAAATACCTGACCCTGGACCCCTTCAGGATCCACCCGTCTCACAAACACCGCTCTAGTTCAGCCCCCGATAATCACAGACTAATCACACAGGTTTCAATGGATGCAGAAGAAATCTATCGAATCCAATGGTGCTGTCCACACCCTGATCTGCTTCACCTGTCTTGTGATTGTCTCCACCCCCTCCGGGTGTCACTTATTATCCCTGGTGTATATATCCCTGTGTTTCCTGTCTCTCTGTGCCAGTTCGTCTTGTATGTTTTTCAAGTCAACCAGCATTTTTCCCGTACTCATGCTTCTATTCTCTTTTGCCTGTGCTTACGGTTTTTGACCCTTGCCTGTTTTCTGGACTCTGTACCCGCCTGCCTGACCATTCTGCCTGCCCTGACCTCGAGCCTGCCTGCCACACTGTATCTCCTGGATTCTGAACTGGTTTTGACCTTTTGCCTGTCCACAACCATTCTCTACCGTTTTGGATTGTTTAATAAATATCAAGACTCAAACCATCTGCCTCCCGTGTCTGCATCTGGGTCTCGCCTTGTGCTCTTATAGGTACAACCCAGTCTGTAGCTCAAATATACAATGCTTTAAAGGGGTTATAAGTCCAAAACATGCTGGGACTGTAGGAGTTAAGGGGACTGAAATAAAATAATTTGATTATGTTTGAAATATCTTTTGTCTCAGGCTGGTAATCAATAGGGCTTATACAGTAACTGAGCTGTAACAAACACCAGGGTCAAAGATAGCAGACAGACAGGCTATCTGCTCCATGTTTGTGTACATGGTGTTATCACAGTGCAGGTATCAGGGAGAGGTGAGGTGTGTGTGTGCGTGCGTGCATGCGTGCGTGTGTGCCTGCCATTGTATACCTGTGAAAGAGTGTTGCTTAGCACTTGGTAACTGTACAGGCCTGTAGCCTTATCATCTTGCCTTCAGTTTAGACCGCTAAAGTTCACATTGCCATGGGGCTGGTCTCTCCTGTCATCCTTCAGTTTAGAACGCTAAAGTTCACATTGCCATGGGGCTGGTGTCTCCTGTCATCTTTCAGTTTAGACCGCTAAAACTCACATTGCCATGGGGCTGGTCTCTCCTGTCATCCTTCAGTTTAGACCGCTAAAGTTCACATTGCCATGGGGCTGGTCTCTCCTGTCATCCTTCAGTGGTACAGTCAGAGAGAGCGAGGCTTACTGGAGAGCATGTAGCCTACAGGACACTGACACAACCTGTTCTGTTAGTTTTGATCTGGGTCTGTGTTCAAAACACACACACACACTGTCTCCCCTGCCCACGTCTGTACTCACAGTACAGTATGCACACTAGTCAGTATGCACACTAGTCAGTATGTACACTACTCAGTATGTACACTAGTCAGTATGTACACTACTCAGTATGCACACTGGTCAGTATGTACACTGGTCAGTATGTACACTGGTCAGTATGCACACTGGTCAGTATGCACACTGGTCAGTATGCACACTAGTCAGTGTCTCTCTCTCCCTCACTCTCTCTGCCTCGCTCTCTCTCTCACTCTCTCTCTCTCTATTTCAATATCTCCCTTTCCCTCTCTCACTCTCCCTCCGTCCCTCACTCTCTCTTTCTCAATTTCAATTAAATTCAATTTAAGGGCTTTATTGGCATGGAAAACATATATTTACATTGTCAAAACAGGTGAAATAGATAATAAACAAAAGTGAATAAACAATAAAAAATTAACAGTAAACATTACACTCACAAAAGATCCAAAAGAATAGAGACATAATGCCATATTATTCATATGTCATTTTATGTCTATATACAGTGTTGTAATGATGTGCAAATAGTTGAAGTACAAAAGGGAAAATAAATAAACACAGACATAGGTTGTATTTACAAAGGTGTTTGTTCTTCACTGGTTGCCCTTTTCTAGTGGCAGCAGGTCACAAATCTTGCTGCTGTGATGGCACACTGTGGTATTTCACCCAGTAGATATGGGAGTTGATCAAAATTGGGTTTGTTTTCAAATTCTTTGTGGGTCTGTGTAATCTGAGGGAAATATGTGTCTCTAATATGGTCATACATTTGGCAGGAGGTTAGGAAGTGCAGCTTAGTTTCTCTGTCTCTCTCTCTCTCTCTCTCTCTCTCTCTCTCTCTCTCTCTCTCTCTCTCTCCCTATGTCTCTCTACAATAACTCACATTTGTATCATAGTGATTCAGATCAGAGTCTCTGTGGAGGACATTGAGTCCTGTCTGACCTGTCCTGTCCTGTCTGATCTAGAAGAATGTGAATATCTGCTCATAAACCAGATTGACTACTGACCATTACACCCATGCTTAACAATAAACCTTTGTCTCAGATTCTGTAAGAGATACTGGCTAATCATGTGGGCACTGAGTAATACTAACATGTAGACCTGCTGTTAAGCCTTTGCTATAGCAACCAAAAAACCTTACTGAAAGGTTCCTGATGGTCCAAACTTCAATGTACTAATTTCTTGGTCAGGTAAATATGACCTCTAGTCCTCACAGCAAGCCAATAAGACAGTGTATCTCAACACTGACAAGCCCAACCCCATTGGGGTTGTGTGTGTGTGTGTGTGTGTGTGTGTGTGTGTGTGTGTGTGTGTGTGTGTGTGTGTGTGTGTGTGTGTGTGTGTGTGTGTGTGTGTGTGTGTGTGTGTGTGTGAACAGGATTCCAGACCCTCGGGAACCTTGGCCTGCTTCCAATATGGAGGGTAATGTTATGTGTTAGGTGTCATCTGTGAACGGCATCCTCCCTGACATAACAACAAACTTTCGCTCCATGTTGCAACAAGCAGCAGAACACAGCACGCAGGGCATACACACATTGAAGTGTAAATTCAGGAAAACTAGCACAAGACATAGCTTAAACAAACAGACAGTTAAGTTCTTCACAAAACATAACCGTAGGTCTGTACTTTAGCACAACTGTACTGGACGTTCAAGACTCCGACAAGTGCACACATCATTGAACACCTGTTGAAGTCACATACTGTATGCAAAACACCAGTCTCAACGTCAACGGTGAAGAGGCGACTCCGGGATGCTGGCCTTCAAGGCAGATTTCCTCTGTCCAGTGTCTGTGTTCTTTTGCCCATCTTAATCTTTTATTTTTATTGGCCAGTCTGAGATATGGCTTTTTCTTTGCAAGTCTGCCTAGAAGGCCAGCATCCCGGAGTCGCCTCTTCACTGCTGACATTGAGACTGGTGTTTTGCGGGTACTATTTAATGAAGCTGCCAGTTGAGGACTTGTGAGGCGTCTGTTTCTCAAACTAGACACTCTAATGAACTTGTCCTCTTGCTCAGTTGTGCACCGGGGCCTCCCGCTCCTCTTTCTATTCTGTTTAGAGACAGTTTACGCTGTTCTGTGAAGGAAGTAGTCCACAGCATTCTACGAGATCTTCAGTTTCTTGGCAATTTCTCGCATGGAATAGGCTTCATTTCTCAGAACAAGAATAGACTGATGAGTTTTGGAAGAAAGTTCTTTGTTTTTGGCCATTTTGAGCCTGTAATCGAACCCTCAAATGCTGATGCTCCAGATACTCAACTAGTCTAAAGAAGGCCAGTTTATTTGCTTCTTTAATCAGAACATCAGTTTTCAGCTGTGCTAACATAATTGCAAAACGGTGTTCTAATGATCAATTAGCTGTAACGGGTGTCGTCGTCGGATGAGGAATAATCGGACCAAAGCGCAGCGTGGTAAGTGTTCATGATACTTATTTTCCACCATAATTTGCAAATAAATTCATAAAAAATCCTACAATGTGATTTTCTGGATTTTCTTTTCTCATTTTGTCTGTCATAGTTGAAGTGTACCTACGATGAAAATTACAGGCCTCTCTCATCTTTTTAAGTGGGAGAACTTGCACAATTGGTGGCTGACTAAATACTTTTTTGCCCCACTGTACATGTTTCAAGCAGACCACCATAGGCCCTGTGCCCAGGAACGCCAATGTAACCTGTCTAAATTACTATCGCCATGTAGCACTCACATCTGTTGCCATGAAATGCTTTGAAAGGCTGGTCATCTCACATCCCAGACACACTGGACCCACTCCAATTCACATACCGCCCCAACAGATCCACAGATGACCCAATCTCTATTGCACTCCACACTGCCCTCTCCCACCTGGATAAAAGGAACACCTGCAAGAATGTTTTTCCTTGACTACAGCTCAGCGTTCAACACCATAGTGCCCTCAAAGCTCATCACTAACCTAAGGACCCTGGGACTGAACTCCTCCCTCTGCAACTGGATCCTGGACTTCCTGACGGCCTGCTCCCAGGTGGTGAGGATAGGCAACAACACATTCACCACGCTGACCCTAAACACGGGGGCTACTCAGGGGTGCGTGTTTAGTCCCTTCCTGTACTCCCTATTCACCCACGACTGCGTGGCCGCGCACGACTCTAACACCATCATTAAGTTGCTGACGACACAAGGGTAGTAGACCTGATCACCGACGACGATGAGCCATGCTTTAGGGAGGAGGTCAGTGACCTGGTCGTGTGGTGCCAGGACAACAACGTCGCCCTCAATGTCTGAAGACAAAGAAGCTGATCATGGACTACATGAAACGGAGAGTCACAGGATTCCAGTACCAGGGAATGCACAGCTATTTTCAGGTCTCTCCAGAGATGTTTGATTGGATTCAAGTCCGGGCTCTGGCTGGGCCACTCAAGGACATTCAAAGACTTGTCCCGAAGCCACTCCTGCATTGTCTTGGCTGTGTGCTTCGGGTCATTGTCCTGTTGGAAGGTGAACCTTCGCTCCAGTCTGAGGTCCTGAGCTCTCTATAGAAGGTTTTCATCAAGGATCTCTGTGTACTTTGCTCCGTTCATCTTTGCCTCGATCCTGACTAGTCTCCCAGTCCCTGCCGCTGAAAAACACTCCTTCAGCATAATGCTGCCTCCACCATGCTTCACCGTAGGGATGGTGCCAGGTTTCCTCCAGACGTGACAATTGGCATTTAGGCCAAATAGTTATTCGTTTCAACAGACCAGAGAATCTTGTTTCTCATGTTCTGATATTCTTTAGGTGCCTTTTGGCAAACTTCAAGCTGTCATGTGCCTTTTACTGAGGAGTGTCCACTCTACCATAAAGGCCTGATTGGTGGAGAGCTGCAAAGATGGTTGTCCTTCTGGAAGGTTCTCCCATCTCCACAGAGGCACTCTAGAGCTCTGTCAGAGTGACCATCGGGTTTTTGGTCACCTCCCTGACCAAGGCCCTTCTCCCCCGATTGTTCAGTTTGGCCAGGCTGCCAGCTCTAGGAAGAGTCTTGGTGGTTCCAAACTTCTTTCATTTAAGAATGATGGAGGCCTTTGTGTTCTTGGAGACCTTCAATGCTGCAGAATTGTTTTGGTACCCTTCCCCAGATCTGTGCCTCAACCCAATCCTGTCTCTGAGCTCTACGGACAATTCCTTCGACTTCATGGCTTGGTTTTTGCTCTGACATGCACTGTCGACTGTGGGACCTTATATAGACAGGTGAGTGCCTTTCCAAATCATGTCCAATCAATTGAATTTACCTCAGGTGGACTCCAATCAAGTTGTAGAAACATCTCAAGGATGATCAATGGAAACAGAATGCACCTGAGCTCAATTTCGAGTCTCAAAGCAAAGGGTCTGAATACTATATATCTGTTTTTAATTTTTAATACATTTACAAAAATGTCAAAAAAACTATTCGCTTTGTCATTATGGAGCATTTTGTGTAGATTGCTGAGGGTAAAAAATACATTTAATACATTTTAGAATAAGGCTGTAAAGTAACAAAATGAGGAAAAAGTCAAGGGGTCTGAATAATTTCCGAGCACTGTACATGTAGGCTACGCACAAATGTATAAACTCAACACACTCATACAAGTGTTCACATAATTAAAGCCTGGTACAACATATACTGTACATAGGCAAACACACACACATAAAACAAACACTCAGTCAAGGGCCATGGTCACCAGCTTGCATAACTTGTGAGGAGTGGGAGCAAGGGTAGAGGAGGGGAGTGCAGTGGGCGCTGACAGAGATTACTTGTCCCTGGCACAGATCACTGAGTCTGGAGTCACTAGCTGAGGCTTTCAAAACATTCACTGCCCATTGGCTGCACAAATGCTGCATTCAGACTGAACCCATTTGATTGGTCATTTTGGGTCGAGTGGCGTTCAAAGCCACTCCCACTGAAGGGAGAATTAATCAAATATAGGGAGGGGGAGGGGAGAGTGGGGGACTATGAAATTTAAAGCGACAGTACTCTTAATAATGTGATGGAATATTACCACTGGACAATCAAGTTATTACTGTTGTGTCATTACACATCTATAACATTTATTCAGTGAACATATGTTCCTTATTCATGTGTTATTCAATTAATATAGGCCTAGAGAGGAAGGCAGATTGAAAACTTTATTTTAGGGTTAAGGTTATATTTTGTTTTAAATGTTGCATCGCTGGACTGAAGCTTGCTGGTCGATATTTAGGCCGACTGTAAAGAATTTTTCACACATGAGAGATTGATGAAGAATTTAGTTGCAATTCAATGTTTTAAATGCAAAAATGTTGGTATCTTTTTTTTTTTTTTTATATAACCAGAAAGATATTGTATTTCTCCTGCTATCTCTTAGTCCATCAGGAATTAGTAATGATGACAGTGAATTTCCTGTTATGCTGTCAAACAGCTTTCATCACTTTATTGGTCTCACCCACCCTCACCCACACAGTCACTCTATAGGCCATTCACAGCTCTAGGACCAGTTTCACCTCCCCGCCACGGGCGCCACCAGTCATAAACAGTTGGAGGGGAAACAAAACACTGACCTTAGATCAGCTTCTAAGGACAACTTTATTCTACTCCACCAGAGCAGGTTGACAGCTTTGAGTCGGACTACCCAAACCATACCCAACCCCCACTGTGTTACCAAGAGGCCCGGCTTGGATCTTGTGTAATATTCCGATTGGTCGTCGGTTCTTGAGGGCGTGGAAATGGGCGTCACTGGAAGTATTGTGATATCACAATCAGCTGTTTTGTACGTTCTACATTCTGATCCGAGGATCAGCTGGAGGAAGCAATAACAGAGGGAAAATCTGCAGGGGAAAAAATCGAACAAGAGGGAAAAAACTGCAGATGTTATACTCTGAACATCAAGTGTAAATTCAAGTTTTACACGAAGCCCCTTCTTCTAAGAAGAAAGCCTTTTTTTATTTTGTATTATGGTGTTTTAACTACCTCACTTAAAAGGCAACCTAAAGCTATGCTTTAAGAATTATTGTCGTTTCTACTTTGTGTGAGATCATCACGTTTACAATTTGAAATATATTGCTAATACAGGTAAGCTGTTAAATCTACTTTGCTGTTGTTGTTTGTGCTTTCTGAAAGGCAAACTGTGTAAGCTTGCAGGGTATTAGGCTACCTCTGCCACTGACGCCTGTATAGCTATCTCTGATGATGCATAGCCTATCTCATAACAGCAGATGAAGAAAATGCGAATTAGGTTGTGTTATAAACATAATCATTCTGAAACAAAACACTCTACATTGTGACGGAATTAATCCATTGTAGTAGTGGCTGTCACAGAGGACAATACATTAGTTCTGCATGAAATTAATTATCGACTGTTACGCATCCTAGACATCCGTTTATAGGTCATGGACGTTTTGATGGCTTCCATAAATTCATGCTTTTACGGAAACTTCGACGTCCTGTTTATGATCTCTCAGAATATGAAAATGATGTTTACATAATGTTTTTCACCAAACGCTGGGGTGTTGTGTCGAATGAAGACGATGGGGGGTATTTTTGAATTGTGCCTTTCTCTCTTCCTCAGTGCTTATGTAGGCCTATGTATGGATTTTGAACGACCTCGATATTATAATTGATTCCTTCGCATCAGTCCTATACTGGTGAGCCTATCTGTCATTGCCATGACCCTTCAGCTATATCCATAGCCGTGTCACAGACTCGGAGCTTACACGGATAATTCATGTTTAACCTGACCGCTATCGACAATGACTTATTCTGGGACCTATTTTTCTCGTCGTCGGTGACATTGGGAAGGTTTTTGTCATCCAAATTACTTCATATCTGGCTTTAAATCAAATGTACACTGCTTGCTGTCGGACCCATAAAATAATAAAACAAATATGTTTTTCCTTCTTTTTTCTCTCTCTCTCATCGGCATCTGTCAATGTGGATCGAAGAACTCGAAACAAAGCAGTTAATGATGTTGAATCATTCCTTTATTTATTAACAATGATTGGGGGTTATTCTTTCTTTTGCATCCGAACAATTGCAGTTTAAATACATAAATGATTATTTGACGGCACCCGAATTGTTCCTTTTCTATTCGCCGCTGTTCTTTTTTTCCTTTTCCTCGACTGAAGTAGGCTGAACCAGCAGCATCAGTGACGTAAGAGTCCTTCGTCATGCAAGCGCATAGAAGGTATTTATGTTTTCTTCGCGATGCCACGCCCATCTCCCTCAGCTCCTCCCTCTGTTTAAACGGCCTTCTGACTGCCATGAGCAGAGAAATTATGAGCGCATCTGGGAATAGCAGAGCAACAGAGCGCTTTTGTTTTGTAGAATCAGGAAGAAAAAATGAAATATATAATTGTCTATATCTGGTCTTTAACTATTTGCTATGAGCTTATACTGGTTTATAACCAGTGGGTCAGGGTGAAAAACACAAAAAGCATAAAAGTAATGCATGCATTTGTACACTGATTTAACACATATTATTATTTTGGCTATGTATAATAAATGATTAACTCAACAGGTACCTGGCAGGGCTGTAATTACCATACCATATGCCATTAGTTTTGAATAACACATTTTTGCACGTGGGTTCAACCGCCATTCCACACCATTTACTGTAAGGTTATGTTTCCTTTTAGAATGAATTACACCAGTCACCAGTGCTGTCACAATGGAATCTTTATAACCACAAGTAATAATTTAACAGGTACAGTAAACATTGTGATGTCATCCAGATGATAAATGCCTTGTGTTGGTCTATCATATTTCCCCCTTAGTTTATACAGGGCAAAAATATGGGAAACCTCTCGACATTTTACTTGGATACATTTCCAATGTATTTTTTTCTTGTTTTCCCCAAACATCAGTCCTTATATGGACCACCTGAGGCATGAGAGACCACTGCTGGCTGTTTAATTATGTTTCCAATATGTTCCAGTGCTGTTCTTATCCCTGGTGTCGTCTGTCTGTCCCAGTAGACAGAATGGTATATTTATACACCAGGCAGATAATACTGAATTAGCATCACAGCTGACTGATAACATTTGCTTATCAAGGAGACTGAATGGTGCTTCACACAGTTCCTTTAAAGGAAGTGTGTTTGTGTGTGTTTATGACTTGAGAACTCATAAAAAAGTGGCCCTGGGACAGTTTAATATTCTTAGAAATATTCAAAGTGAGTAAACTCACGTAAATACATTTTTTTATAAATGTTTTATCTCGCATCATCCTGTGACTTCAGTAAGCCTTAATTAAGGAATGCATGAAAAACAGTCAAGAAGGGAGCGGATCAACAGACTCCTTCCTCTATGTCCTCTGCAACATCTCTTATATCTCCACCTAAACCATCAACATTAATGTCATTGGTAGCCTATCGCTTTATTTTACGAGCCTTCTTATGACGTTTTATATTTGCCTTATAAACATATGCAGCCACAGATAAGCCATTACAAAACTGTACAATACAACGATAAGACAGAAGCTAGAAGTCAGAATGAACTTTCTTAGCAGTAGGTTTTTATTGAAATAGAATAAGGTTTTGTTTTATCCTCTCCACAAGCACATCACACTGGTTGAATCAACGTTGTTTCCACGTCATTTCAATAAAATTACATTGAACCAACGTGGAATAGACTTTGAATTGACATCTGTGCCCAATTGACTTCTGTTTACATCCCTGTTTTGAGAAAGGGCATCATTACGTTCTTCTTGGCTGCTTTCCTGACAGGAGGCTGATGGTCACACACACACACACACACACACACACACACACACACACACACACACACACACACACACACACACACACACACACACACACACACACACACACACACACACACACACACACACACACACACACACACACACACACACACACACACACACACACAGGCTCTTTCACAAAGAGCAATTTTGATGGGCTCCGATTATGGCTGACCTCTATCGCTTCTGACAAAATGTCTAGTAAATGTGATAATTTCTGTGTGTGTGTGTGTTTCTCTCCTGTGTCCTCCTGTCGTCCCTGGTGTCAGTGTCACCATGGCAACCACCCAAATAAGCAGGAAGTGTTGCTTTCCACCCATGCGTAACATATGTCCCTCTCCTTCTTCATCGCGCTCCTTTCCTTTCATTTATCTCTCTCACCTCATTTTACACCTTTCTCCCTCTCTCTACCTCCTCTGTTGTTATACATATCTGTAGCCTAATCGCTATCTCTTTCTATTCCTCTCTTACACCTCGATCCTTTCCTCTTCTCTCCTTACATTAATCTCTCTCACTTTTCATTTCTGTCTCTCTTCCTCCGTTCCTCTTTATACACCCCCCCCCCCCCCCCCCCCCCCCCCCATATTGTCTAATTTTAGAAAGTACACCCTGTCAGATCAGAGAGGTCAGTGTTCCGTCGTACCGTCCAGTAGCCTCTGCAGGAATGATATGTCTCTCTGATATCCAATATCTCCCTCCATGGTTAAATACAGGGACAGAGACTGTAAGTGCAGGCTCCAGTGGCTCAGTTGGTTAGAGTGTGCTGCTTGCAACACCAGGGTTGTAGGTTCGATCCCCAGGTGACCTATGAAGTATCTAAACCTTTTTGTATATTATACTGTATTTGTTATTTTTTTACTGTCTTTGTGTTACTCCTTCCACCTAGACTCCAGGCCCTGATTACGACCCGAGTTAAGCGTGCGTAAATTGAACTTTTCTCTCTATGTGTACTCTGACCTTGATTTTAAGCATGGGTCGAGTGAACCTGCCGGTTCCAAGTGGAAAAAACGTGTACTTTATTTTTTCATATAGAAATAACAGCATTCTCCACGCACTGTAATTTCTAAATGGATAAGAGCTAGGTAAATGCATAATCCGTTTGGAGAAGGGGATTGTAAATGCACACAGCAATTGTTTTAAGTGATTTTTACTTATGATCCCTGGAGACGAATGTGAAACCAGTGATATGGAAGCTAACGGAAAATCATGTCAACATGACATGTCTTTGCTGCCCCTTCTCCACAGTGAAATAGGTTCCAAACACACCAAGACAGTCTTGAAGAGGGCATGAAAACACCTTTCCCAGTCAGGAGATTGAAAAGAATAGGTATGGGTCCTCAGATCCTCAAAAAGTTTTACAGCTGAATCATTGAGAGCATCCTGACTGGTTGCATCGCCGCCTGGTATGACAACTGCTCGGCATCCGACCGTAAGGCGCAACAGAGGGTAGTGCGTATGGCCCAGTACACCACTGGGGCCAAGCTTCCTGCCATCCAGGACCTTTATACTAGGCGGTGTCAGAGGAAGGCCCAAAACATTGTCAAAGACTCCAGTCACCCAAGTCATAGGTCCAAAAGGCTCCTTAGCTGCTTCTACCCCCAAGCCTTAAGACTACTGAACAATTCATCAAATGCCCCCTCACCCCTTTTGTTTTGACACTGCTGCTACTCGCTGTTTATTATCTATGCATAGTCACTTTACCGCTACCTACATGTACAAATTACCTCGACTAACCTGTACCCCCACACATTGACTCGGTACCGGTACCCCCCTGTATATAGCCTCGTTATTATTATTTTACTGTGTAACTTTTACATTTTTTACTATAGTTTATTTAGTACATATTTTTTAAACTATATTTTCTTAAAACGGCATTGTTGGTTAAGGGCTTGTAAGTAAGCATTTTACGATAAGGTCTACACCTGTTGTATTTGGCACGTGACCTTTTTTGTGTGATTTGATAAATAGCTGTGCCATCGTTCTGAATGTTAATTGTGTGCCCTCATAATTTGCATGGATGAAAGTTGGACACCCAAGCTATAGGCTTCTGTAGGGCTGAACCTAACGAATTTACAGTTGAAGTCGGAAGTTTACATACACTTAGGTTGGAGTCATTAAAACTCATTTTTCAACCACTGCACAAATTTCTTGTTAAATTATAGTTTTGGCAAGATGGTTAAGACATCTACTTTGTGCATGACACAAGTTATTTTTCCAACAATTGTTTACAGACAGATTATTTCACTTATAATTCATTGTATCACAATTCCAGTGGCTCAGAGGTTTACATACACTAAGTTGACTGTGCCTTTAAACAGCTTGGAAAATTCCAGAAAATTATGTCATGGCTTTAGAAGCTTCTGATAGGCTAATTGACATCATTTGAGTCAATTGGAGGTCTACCTGTGGATGTATTTCAAGGCCTACCTTCAAACTCAGTGCCTCTTTGCTTGACATCATGGGAAAATCAAAAGAAATTAGCCAAGACCTCCACAAGTCTGGTTCATCCTTGGGAGCAATTTCCAAACGCCTGAAAGTACCACGTTCATCTGTATAAACAATAGTACGCAAGTATAAACACCATGGGACCACGGAGCCATCATACCGCTCAGGAAGGAGATGCGTTCTGTCTCCTAGAGATGAACGTACTTTGGTGCGAAAAGTGCAAATCAATCCCAGAACAACAGCAAAAGACCTTGTGAAGATGCTGGAGGAAACGGGTACAGAAGTATATATATCCACAGTAAAACAAGTCCTATATCGACATAACCTGAAAGGCTGCTCAGCAAGGAAGAAGGCACTGCTCCAAAACCGCCATAAAAAATCCAGACTACGATTTGCAACTGCATATGGGGACAAAGATCGTACTTTTTGGAGAAATGTCCTCTGGTCTGATGAAAGAAAAATAGAACTGTTTGGCCATAATGACCATCGTTATGTTTGGAGGAAAAAGGGGGAGGCTTGCAAGCCGAAGAACACCACCCCAACCGTGAAGCACAGGGGTGGCAGCATCATGTTGTCGTGGTACTTTGCTGCAGTAGGGTCTGGTGCACTTCACAAAATAGATGGCATCATGAGGAAAGGAAAATTATGTGGATATATTGAAGCAACATCTCAAGACATCAGTCAGGAAGTTAAAGCTTGGTCGCAAATGAGCCTTCCAAATGAACAATGACCCCAAGCATACTTCCAAAGTTGTGGAAAAATGGCTTAAGGACAACAAATCCAAGGTATTGGAGTGGCCAACACAAAGCCCTGACCTCAATCATATAGAAAATTTGTGGGCAGAACTGAAAAAGTGTGTGCAAGCAAGGAGGCCTACAAACCTGACTCAGTTACAGCACCTCTGTCAGGAGGAATGGGCCAAAATTCACCCAACTTATTGTGGGAAGCTTGTGGAAGGCTACCCAAAACGTTTGACCCAAGTTAAACAATTTAAAGGCAACGCTACCAAATAATAATTGAGAGTATAAACTTCTGACCCACTGGGAATGTGATGAAAGAAATAATAGCTGAAATAAATACTTCTCTCTACTATTATTCTGACGTTTCAAATTCTTAAAATAAAGTGGGGATCCTAACTGACCTAAAACAGGGAATTTTTACTTGGATTAAATGTCAGGAATTGTGAAAAACTGAGTTTAAATGTATTTGACTAAGGTGTAAAATGCTGACTCCAACTGTACATGCATACATATACAGTACCAGTCAAACGTTTGTTCACACTTACCCTTTCAAGGGTTTCTCTTTATTGACTATTTTCAACACCTATTGTACACTTTTTTCCACATTCCAACATTTCATGGTTTGAACTTAAATGTGACAACTTTCAGGATGAATCAAAACCCTGTATTTTTTGTGCGTAAGGGCTCTCCAAACCTGTTTTTTTTAAATGATTCATGCATACTTTCCTAACCCTAAAATGTGCCAAAATAATCTACAAGATCAGAGTATTTTTTTAATCTACCAGTTGGTGCTTAAATGGAGACGAAGATGGATAGATGGGTTGGTTGTTTAGCAACAAAAACGACCCGTTCACAACCATCGGGCAAAACAGATGAGGTTGGCTTAGATTGTTGACAACATGTAAACTGTGTTTCTTCTCCAATGTTTATTGAAAACATAAACACATTTGCACAATGACCACTTGTTGTCTCTAAAATATATCGTTGAAGTTGTTGGTTAGCTAGCTAGCAATCAATAACAAGATTAAACAAGCTGAAACGAGCCACGTACGATCTCCACATGGCAGTTTCTTGTCATTCTTGCTAGCAATCTGGCCATCCAGAATCACAACGACAGGCGCGCTGAATTACATGTATTCAACGCGCGCAATGGAAGCACCGTTATATGCACCTTCATAAGGTAAGTCTGAATTCCAACTACTGAGAAGTGTGTAAGAAAGAAAGGCGTGCGTAAGAAAGGCGTACTTTGCCTTAATCAGAATCGGGCCCCTCGTGTCTTCTCTCGGTTGTCCATCTGGCCTAAACCCATTCTGTTGTTCACTATAGCAGTAGCACAGGGGGGAGGGTGTAACGCCATTGCTCCTCAGGAACAGCCTGGCTGCGTCTCCTTATTCTGCAGTAGCTTCCTTTAATCTAAATTCCTTCATTACAACCCAATTCAAAGAACTCATCTGAAAGAAGCAATCTATCTGTTGGCATTTGTGTCAGAGTGTCTTACAGATTCTAACTGCATGCATACATTTTATGATCCCATTGAGAAAAGACTATTGTGATTGTTTACGATTTGTTGCGCGTATTAAGCTATTTACTTGTTATTCATTTCGGAATTACATTACAATTACCCAATAGTTACACATTTTCCAACTTGAGTTGAATCCTTTGAAGTACAGTAAGCACCACAATGTGCTGTTGTTATGGCATAATTTGCTAGTAGATTGAAGACAAATTGACCAGCTGAAACAGAACCGTAAAACTGTTACTGTCTCCAGTCAGCCTGTCTCCAGTCAGCCAGTATGACCCAGACAAACATTCTCCTGCAGTCTCAAGCGACTGCATCTCAATACTCTAGTGCCTTCCTCTCCTCATCTCCTTCCCTTCATATGCGATGATCTGAGGACACAGAACAGGGGAAAGCATTATAAGTGGATGCCTACTGTGCATTTGGTTTCAGTTTACCCTTCAATTTCTTTCAGATTAGTGCGGGTGAAGGGAAGGAGGTGAGGAAAACACGTGAGACTGTTGAGATGCAGCCAACCAATCACACTTTCTAATCTTTTCCTCATAAATGATTCCTTGACCAACATGATTAAAGTAGCCCTGGAACAGAAAGGCTCTTTTTGTTCAGTTCTGCTCACGTGATTTTGCCACATACACTTCATGGACAAAAGTATGTGGAAACCTGCTCGTCGAACATCTCATTCCAAAATCATGGGTATTAATATGGAGTTGGTCCCCCCTTTGCTGCTATAACTGCCTCCACTTTTCTGGGAAGGCTTTCCACTAGATGATGGAACATTGCTGCAGGTACTTGCTTTCATTCAAGCACAAGAACATTAGTGAGGTCGAGCACTGATGTTAGGCCTTGCTCGCAGTTGACATTCCAATTCATCCAAAAAGGTGTTTGATGGGGTTGAGGTCAGGAGTCTGTGCAGGCCAGTCAAGTTCTTCCACACCGATTTCGAAACTATTTCTGTGTGGACCTCACTTTGTGCACGGGGCCATTGTCATGCTGAAACAGGAAAGAGCCCTCCCCAAACTGTTGCCACAAAATTGGAAGTACAGAATCGTCTAGAATGTCATTGAATGCTGTAGCGTTAAGATTTCCCTACACTGGAACTAAGAGCCCTAGCCCGTACCAAGAAAAACAGCCCCAGACCATTATTCCTCCTCCACCAAACTTTACAGTTGGCGCTATGCATTCGGACAGGTAGTGTTCTCTTGGCATCCGCCAAACCCAGATTCATCCGTCTGACTGCCAGATGGTGAAGCGTGATTCATTACTCCACTGCTCCATAGTCCAGAGTCCAATGGAGGCGAGCTTTGCACCACTCCAGCCGATGCTTGGCATTGCACATGGTGATCTTAGGCGTGTGTGCGGCTGCTTGGCCATGGAAACCCATTTCATGATGCTCCCGACGAACAGTTCTTGTGCTGACGTTGCTTCCAGAGGCAGTTTATAACTCTGCAGTGAGTGTTGCAACCGAGAACAGACAATTTTTACGAGCTACACGCTTCAGCACTCAGCGGTTCCGTTCTGTGAACTTGTGTGGCCTACCACTTCACGGCTGAACTGTTGTTGCTCCAAGACGTTTCCACTTCACAATAACAGCACTTACAGTTGACCGGGGCAGCTCTAACAGGGCAGAAATTTGACTAACTGACTTGGAAAGGTGCCGCATTGAAAGTCCTTGAGCTCTTCAGTAGGAGCCATTCTACTGCCAATGTTTGTCTATGGAGATTGCATGGCTGTGTGCTCAATTTTATACACCTGTCAGCAACAGCTATTGCTGAAATAGTCAAATCCACCATTTTTGGCCATATCGTGTATCTCCTTCATCTCGCTTTTTACTACTTTGTGATTTGCAACGCTGCTTTCTAATGTTCCTCTCCACTTGTTCCCATTGTCTTTGGATTTGTAATCTAAATATTTTCTTGCTGTTATTAATAGTCTCTCCTGTCTTTCTTTTGTCTCCCCACAGGCCTTTGCAGCGATACCAAGTAAAACCTTACATTTGCACTAAGGAAGCCTGTCGAGTCCTGTAAGAAAATCAACCTACGAGATCAAGACAAGAAAAGGGTTGAAGCAAAGAGAGGCCAAGAAAACCGTGCTCACTTTCCTGACCTGGCAACTGTTTGACAAAGCGAAATAACGAACTAAATAAGACTACAAAAATACTTAATAAGTAGCAAAAACACACAAAGGCAGCTAGCTATACCTTGAGAACTACAACTATACACAGAACCTGACTTCCGCGATCCCTGACCCTTGACTTTTTACCCATTGACGTGTACCCGACCAACCAGCCTAGCCATGTTCCAAGCTCTGAGCAGCCTGTTCTTCGGAGAGGTGGAGGAGGTGGCCGCAGAGATCAAGGGGCCCAACCCCTGTGTGACCGACGCTGACGAGGAAGGATGGATGCTGGTCAACCTGCCCGGTGAGTCCTCCCTTAGGGATGGTTGGAAGGGATTGGAAGTGGAGAGGGAAATGGTAGTCACTAGATGGCCATGCCAGAATGGACAGAAGTGAGGATATTGACGGTACTGTTGAGCATGTACATCAGCTGTTCGTTTTCTAAGGTCAAAGGTTTTGGTGATTTGTGGTCAGCACTTCAGTCCTCTCTAGTGTGGCCATATAGTGATGGGGGTGTGGGGGCTAATATATTGTTTAAAATCTCCATAAAAGGGAATCTGAATAGTTTAGAGGCCACGTCTCAAACTAATTATATAAGCCCCAATGAAACACATCACAAAACAGTCAGTACAACAATACTGTCACTGACATGACCAAGCGGTTAGAGGGTCGAAGTAACTAATTATATTATTCCTATTTTTATGTTTTGTGTTTCTTTACCCTTTCTTCTCCCCCCTCTACAATTAAAAAAAAAAATATCCTGACATTTCTCACACTGGTGTGTGTGTGTGCGTGTGTCTGTGTGCGTGCGTGCGTGTGTGTGCGTGCGTGTGTGTGCTCCCCTTTTAATGACCTCACAACCTGCATGGCTTCTTCCCCTTTGCCTTCCCCTTTCCCCCTAACCTACACCACCCTAAACATACACCCTACCTCAATTGGCCAACTCCTCCATGGTCCCACCTTTACTCTGTTCTCAGGGGAAGCTGATTGTGTGATGCTAGTAGAGGGAGGGATAGAGGCGCCATCGATAGCAAAGGCGCAAGCACAAAACAACCAATCAAATCACCCAGACACACCCACCAGAACTGAGTGCCCCGTCCCCTCTCCAACCCCTCCCCCCAAACATCAGAATCGCCACAGAACACACAAAGCTTGTTCACGAGCGGCGACAATGGCGCCATCATACCCCCTCTCCACTCTCCCTTCTGCTAGCCCGTTAGCCACGGGAATCGTTACGCCCATATCCCTAAAAAGGCGGGCCAGGCTCTCCACCCCATCTGTGTCCCCTGGCAGTAGTGGGTCGGAGAGAGGCTGCATGGACGAGAGCTGGTTCGTTACCCCTCCCCCCTGTTTCACTGCAGAGGGAGCCACGGCCGAGACCAGCCCCATGGAGGATCTGCTTATAGAGCACCCCAGCATGTCCGTCTACGTCTCCCCTAGCAACCTGTCCATGATCTCCAATGGCAACCTGTCCATCGTCGGGGAGGAAAGCATCACCAGCCTGACAGGCAGCATGAGGTGAGGACCGATCGACCGACACCTTATTATATCTTTGTCACCATGTAATAGATCTGGCACATAGCCACAGTTCTATGAGAGAGCTACATAACTGCTTGACTAATGTTCTATACCCCCACTTCCTCCTATTCCTCCCCTCCTCTAGCAGGGTGGCAGAACCAGCCTCTGCCGTCCATAATACCATGCCCACCAGGGTGACCCGAGGAGCCGCTGCCCAGGCTGGTACCCTGGCCAAGGTGACCCAGGTGGCCAGGGTTCAGAGGGGCAAGGCCCGCATTGAGAGGCGCCACGTTGGACGCAACCGCATCCAGCGCCAGAACCGCACTAGGGAGCAGGTTCCCCGCCACGCAGCCCACGCTAGAAACACCTACCTGCACCAGCCCTGCCAGCGTAACATCTGCCACTGAGCTTCCACAAACACAGGGGGAGCCATTTACTCTGAGGGCATTAGTGGTTATACTCCCCCTTACATATATACAGGTAGATTTATATGGACACACACACATATATACTCATGTCGACAAATATGTAAATACACATGCACACAACGTACACGCATCATTTACACATGCACACACAGCACATAGACACTCTCTCTCTCTTTCACTAAATCTCTCTCTCACTCACACACACACACACACACACACACACACACACACACACACACACACACACACACACACACACACACACACACACACACACACACACACACACACACACACACACACACACACACATAATTGATTTACGTAGGCTACTGTGCCATGTTAGGCCCTAAACCCCAACCAAGCCCTCTAATTACTTAAGTCTATTGTTGTTAGCTGTCACATATAAACATTTTTGAAAAACTTGCAAAAAAATATTACTTAGCAACTAATATGTGTGTAAAACTATAAAAAGTTCAATCTACTCTCTCCATTTCAGTTGAAACACTCCTCTCCTCTGTCTCTTCCTAGTGGAAGTCCACCTATTTACTGTGATGGAACACATGGCCCTCTCCCCTTTGCAGCCGTCCTAATGCTTTTAATCAGGTTGGGGGACAGACAGGCTAAGGAGGAGAAATTAAAGATGCTCACTCTCTTTCTGCGGGAACAAGCTTTTTTAGGGAATCTTTATTAGATAGTACACCCATGGACACGTAATCATTTTAGCCGTTGAGTATCTACGTAGCTATACTTGTTATGAATGAAGACAGGAAAGGCTGCCCACAGGAAAGGCTGCCCACATCTCATCTTGTCCTTTATTTGCAGTGTTTGAGTTACGAAACATTTTTTTATAAAAAAATCTGTTCGCAAAAAGGAAGGGTATACCGTGTACATTACAGTGAGAGAGGAGAAAACCCAGAATAGGTGTTTTTCCTCTTGTCCCAATGTGAGGGATGGAAGCAGGTAGAGGAAGGTGAAAGAGAGGACGACGAAAACAGACTAAAGAGTAAAAAGAAGACAAGAAATGACGAATTGGAGAGTTTAGATAGGATGACAGAGGAACCAGAGTAGATATAGTTGACTGTGTAGTGTAGCTTTCTGGGTAACCAATAGCTAGTTTTTAGAATGACTAACTGGCTACTTTTACATATTTGGCTTGCCATCTGTGACTAAGACAAGTTTGCCAATGCTGAAACAAACAGGCACTCTGTTATCTCAAGTCAGGCAGCCTTGCAAAGCAGGAAGCTGATTCCCTAATTTCCTCAACGTCTTTGTTCAACAACTACAACACGATCATGAAAGTAATTCAGAGCTGTCTGGTCATAAGAAGTCTAGTATAGCTAGCTTCAATGACTGTGCATAGTTAACTGTGTATGTCCTGTGCAAATTACTTTGTTGGGACGTACCATAATTATATATGTAGGGAAACTAGCCAAGGGTTGCCTGTAGGTTACAAGGTATGACAGGCTAAAGTAGGTGCAAGGCGGTATAGATGGCAACTCTTTATTATATTTTGGTTTGTTTGTTTGTCTGCTACTGTTATTAAAGTTATGGAGAAGGTAGGCCTAACCAATGCTCTCTGAATGATGTCTGTGATAGGAAAAGCCTGTTCCCTGCAGCCCCATAATGAGAGCACACCGTTTCATCCAAATAGCTGACAACCTAAAAACTTGGCCTAGTTTGACAGAATGACTGTGAAAGATTCACACTTTGAGGAGAATAGTATAAAGGAAAAAAAATTGAGAAAAAATCTACATACATTTGCTCAGCACACACATTGGGCTCCAACTGATGTTGTTGTGCTGTGATGCTTCTGCATTAAGACACCTCCCCCTAACTAAATATTAACCAAGTGACAACCTTACCCATGAAAAGACAAACAGGGAAATAGATAACATCGACCAATCCCTTTTCACTTCACGTCATTCAGTGACAACAGGGTAATCATGGTAGGAGACTCGGGGTGAACACACAAACACACACACACACACACGATGTCCACCGGGCTGATACTGCTCAGTGTTTCTAGTAAAGACTAGCTCAAGGACAGAGAATGAGTTATGAGTGACCCTTTACCTTCTACACCCACTCCCTGGCCTCCTAATAGCACATCCAGCCGTAACAGTGTCCCCCACCTTAAGATCCAGCTTACTGAGATGTATTCAACTACAATAGTAAACTATGGTGCTGAAGTCTTAATGACTATATACTAACGTTTGTCAATTATTTGAGACATGGATGTAAGTTTGCACTGTCATACATTTTTGTGAGTCAAAGTTTTAGCTGTGTGCTGTGTGATGTCTTTTGTTCTCCCTTGGGATGTTTACTCTTTTCTTTTTGTTTTGTATCGAACCATCAAAGGTCTGTGAGAGTGTGAGAGGATGTGTGTTAAAAAAAAATACTTCAAAAGACAAATAATGATCAATTATTTTTCTTGTACATATTAGAATACAGGTTGTAATGCTCCTTGCCGTTAGGGGTCAAAGCGACTCAGGATTAGAGTCCTTAAAGTAGCTACCATCTTGACTGAGGACAATACGGTCCCTGCCTCTTTCCTGAATGGGACAGTAAGGATGCATCTCAATAATCTAAAGTGGCATCCTATCCACTTATCCTTTCCCTAATCTACACTGAGATGTGACCAATTGAGATGTACCCTATTGGAGCTTTTGGGTTAGATGTGTTAACGGTCCAATTAGACACTGCTCTCTAGGGGGATAAAAGTGTAATAACTTGTAACAACACAGGATCATTTCATGCTGGCATCATCATAACACAACACATATTTGAATGTATAAAGATGTATTTGTGGGAGCAGTGGAATATTAATTATTCTCTAGATACAGTGAGAGTGAGGTGAGAAATTGTTCTTATTGTTTAGGATGTTCTGAACTAGAAACATTTATTTGTCCTTTCAATCACAAACCACCATGTTCCACTCAACGTATCGCCAACTATCTTGTAAATGACTATATTATGTTTGAATGATCTACTAATATGATATAATTATTAATATTATGTATATTTATTTTTCTGTTGCTGTTTTAAATGATGACTGTATGTAACTCTGTTTGATCCTATGAATGACGCAGTGTGTGGATTGCAGTAACGACTCACTCACACACACACATACACACACAGATACACACACATCTGGTCTCCATGCTTCCTTAACCCCTAGAGTTTTCTGAACCTTATACTACAGTATCTCTGTGGTCACACTTCTTACTCACATGATGAAGACATTTTACAAAGAGAGAGGGGAGGGGGCCTATACATGAGAGACCATAGGTGTGTGTGTGTGTGTGTGTGTGTGTGGAACTCACCACCTCTAACAAGGCCTTGTTGGTCCTCACTGCGAGACTGTTTTTCTCTTTTTCTTGTTGTTATTTTCCTTCTTTCCATCACCCTCTCACCTTGATGTCCATGATATCTCCAAGTTGTTGTTTTCTGAGTATGTTGTGTGGGACTAATGAAAGGTGTGAGTTTAGGGTGGCAACCCGCCAATCACAGAGAGAGGGCGGGGCCACCAGGTGCACGTGTGTCTAGTGTGACGTGGTGACGTGAGAGTTGTGGGGGAGGGAGGGAGGACAGGGGATGGAGTAAGCAGATAGATTGAAAAAAAATCTGAAATGAAATGTATCAACAAAAAAAAATATGCTTGTATTTTTTCCCGTTTAGTTCTTAGAACAGTTGTTCATCTAGTATGTTAATGTTTTAAAAGAAAGGGGGTTGATTGTGTGTGGATTATTTTTGTTCTGCTTTGCGCCCTAAAAATGATGGCAGCTTAAAGATACTTTGGGGTCTCCCATGTACCATCTCAATGAGTACACCCCTCCCCTGTCAAAACAACTATTTATAGACATATAAAAAAGATTGGTGTATCTGATATCTATGGTGATCGTGCCTTTCACTATTTCTGCATGGTTTTTGTGATGTACTGAATTGTTCCATCCCTGAGTGGACAGTCAAGTCCATAGACAGTCAAGTCCATAGACAGTCAAGACCATAGACAGTCAAGTCCATAGACAGTCAAGTCCATAGACAGTGAAGACCTATGCAACCACCAACGGATGGGTTAATACAACATCCATTCAGAAAAACGCAGGTACCACACAACAACAACAACAACAACAATAAACACTCAGGTTGACAACCTGAATCTCGTCTCGTCATTTACACTTGAAGGACTGGTTGGTTGGGGTGAGGACTGGCGGGAAAGGAAGGGGGGGGGTAGCAGGGTAGCTTGGGCGGGGGTTGGGGTGAGGACTGGGGGAAGGGGGGACAGGGTAGTTTGGGTGGGGGTTGGGGTGAGGACTGGGGGGAAGGGGGGACAGGGTAGCTTGGGTGGGGGTGAGGACTGGGGGGAAGGGGGGCATGGTCACATGGCTGGGAAAGACAAATGGGTGGGCAATGGGGAAGACAGTACAGGAATACACACAGAAACAACAGCCTCTCCAAGAACGTCCCAGTTTTAAATCTTGTGGGGGAAAAAATAAGTATGGGTTTTTGAGCAGCTGACACATTGTACGACCTAGCAGGGTTAAAATACAAATACACACGCACAAACACTCGCACATAGACACACAGACCCACAAGCATACCGTAAATACCATAGTATATAGACTAACAAAATAAGGATAGCAATTTAAATTATACAAAAGCTTCTCATCTAAACCATATTGCACATAGTTTGCACACTTGATTAATGCTATGATTCACAAATGTGTGGATATTTTAAAAGCCTTTCATTTTCAATTTGTTAAAGATAGCAAAAATGCTTACTACTGGTATTAAGGTAATTTTTTCAAGAGCCTTTGTCTTTACACTGTACCACTCAGAGGAGGGTATGTGGTGTTGATGTCTCTTAAAGAGATATTTGAATATAGATCCGTGTCTTTACACAAGTATCTCTCCTGGACCTAGTTTGTGTCATATAGTGTAGTGGAAAGTGGCCCTAATTCTATTTCCTTGAGCTGCAGGCTGGTGTAGCCTATAAACAGAGAGAGAGAGAGGGGCGGTCTGTCCAACCTCAGGTTTCCAATCCTTTCAGTAATCTGCTACAGCACGCCCTAACCTACTGAAACTAGTTCTGCAACTTCAGTAAAGAGACAACACCACTTCCCCTTCCAGAAGCACAGTCTCAGGTAAATGCTAAACCAGATACCTATTTATGTTTTTTTATGGGGTGTTGTAGGCTATATGTAAATATACCTACATGTTACGTTTTCAACGAGATCTGTGTTTGTTCACCGACTGTAAGATTCCAACAGTTTGATTGCAGGTGAGTCCTGCCGTCTCAAGGTGAGACCATATTGTATTTTAGGATCAACAACTGTAGGCAACCACATCTCATTGTGTGACCTGTAGGCTTACCTTCAGTGGTGACCATGTGACCATTCGCTTTAGTTATGTCACTGATTTTACATATCACCGAAGATCATCTATTATATTGACAAGATAACTGAGTGACCGCTCATATTTAACAATGGAAATACATGTCCTCAAAGATGGAAGGCAGGAAGGAGAAGGCGAGATCAGGTGGGACCATTCTAGCCAATGAGAGGGCAGATAAGCGTGGTAACGATAGGCACAACTCTGATATAAAGTAGTATTTTTCGAAGTTGCCAAAATGCCATGTGCATCAATTTAGGCTATATCGGTACATTTGTAACAACCTAACCATCACAAAACTTCTATTCAATCAAATAAGCCTCCCGTATCAAATGAGCAATTTCATTCAGTAAAAAAATATATACTGTAGCCTATAAAAAAAAAAATGACAGCTGTGATCGAAACAGGAAGTTACCGTACAATTTTATAAATGCAGACAGATAATTTGTTCGTTCGACATGCGGGAGATCTTTGGTAAAATTAATTATGAGAGAAATGATGGTGGAAATGCCATTAGGCTCAAATATTGATATAATAATCATCATGTAAAGCAGGGGCGCAACTTTCTCTAGGGACAGTTCTGAAATTGCATTTCTGTCCCCCCCCAGTTTTATCATTGGAATGTGATACAAACCGAGTCAACGGTGGGCTTCAGGACCAATGCGGATGCCTCAGATCGGTGGGGTAGGCTGTTTAGAGTGTTTATCCTGCTGGATAATTAAAAAAATAATAATAATAATAAATGATGCCCCCCACTTCTTAAACGCAAGTTGCGCCTCTGATCACGTGCTCGAAAATGTGTCGCCAATTCAAATCACAATTTATTTGATTGGATGGAAACCTAACTAGTGACCTCCACACAAAAATGCCTCACTCCATAGTCTTATTTTCGTGAACAGATTTTAGGCGAAGTAAACACCTCTTGCTTCTTCCTCTCTGATATCACATATTAGGTGTAATGATTAGTCCAAACAGTTGCAACGTTTTGCAACAAAAACGAGAGTTTCTATTGGAAGAGTTCAGGTAGTTCCCGCCCCGTTTCGTTCGCTTCCGTTTAATAAAACGTTTAGGAAACGTTTTGCAACATAACGTTTGTATAACGTTTTTATATTGACTGCGTAATGAATACGCCCCTGCTCTCTATCTGGAGATGGCTACAGGAAAGCCCTAATGTTCTGCCTTCCTACCATTATAAATTCTACAAGAACGTCCTATCTGAATTGGGTGATGCTTGAATACAGTTGTCTGTCTCAAATGGTAAGAATTTCACAATTTTGTTTTACTGCAAAGAATATTCCGTCGCAAAGGGGGGTAACCTTAGCGATGCGTCAATTTCTGGAAGCCAGCATATTTGTAGGCTGTAGCCTATGTAGGTTGCATCTCGAAGCGTAGTCTGGAAAATCAACAAGGAGATAACAACAACCCTCTCAGGGAGCAGCTGACGCGATCAATTCTGACACATTTGATCTAATAACCACATTACGCGGGTTTTGTGGTTGTAGGCCTAGGTAGATATTTGCCGCATATAGCTGATGTTTCACGACCACTTTCACCGTGGAAGCATAGACTATTGGTAGCCTAATATTCATAGAGGGCTATGTATTTGGCCTACTGTTTTAATACTCAATCTATTAAGTTATGCATGTGGTGTTGGCTTTATTTTCAACTATGAATGATATTAGATGCGTTTGATCCTTCCACAGGTCTTGCGAATGGAATCGGATAGGCTATGAATAATTGCCGCATCACCTCCTAGACCTAGAGGGAGCCAGACAACAATGTTACGGATCAAGTGCAACATTGTTACAACGGACCAATAACAAGTGTATTATTGCAGACCAATAGCATAACTAATTGCAACATTTTAACACACCAGGCTTAGGCTACATGGCTATCTCGTGTGACGTCAAAAGGAAAAACTGAAGACAATTGACCCTGAAGTCTGCTGAACAACATCATCAGTGGATGCTGTAAGTCAACAAGAGAGAAGAGCTCAGGTTGCGCTGACTCCTCTATTCATTAGTTGTGTTAACTGGACCGCCGCCATGTATAACCCTGCCAACGATGCCGTGGCCGGGTACTCCAGCGGCACCATGACAGAGAAAGACCCGAGCCAGGAGACGACCCTGGGAAGTGCCTACTCACCGGTGGACTACATGAGCATTACCAGCTTCCCCAGGTTACCCGAGGATGACGTGGTTTCCGGGGAAAACACTCTCAAATCACGCAAAGATGACGACAACTTCCTTAGCGAGCAAGACACGGGTAAGAGACCGGTGGAGACATAGCAGACAATAAGGTGGTGATTAACCAAAACATCAGTCATAAGGTCTACATAACACTGTCATAGCAGTGACATCTCCTTTACCTCCCTTGTCTGCCAGACAGTCATGTATGATGTTCAATATGTTGTTGTACTCAGAGCCATATACAGTATTTAGATATAAATAATGGGTCTGGTTGTACTTATTCTGGCAACTGCTGCCTGCCAATTGCCCTTCATGCCCATTAAACGCTTCCTGAATTGCATTGACCTCTGACCTCAATGTTCCAGACCCAGACCTGTTTCTGAAGTCAGCCCGTCTGCAGCGTCTCCCGTCCTCCGCCTCTGACCTGGCCAGCCATGACATCACACCCCTGCGGGAGACCACCAGAGACCCTTTAGCGGAGGGCTGTGCCTGCCAGAGAGATGGCCTCACTGTCATCATCACAGCCTGCCTCACCTTTGCCACAGGAGTCACTATTGCTCTCATCATGCAGATCTACTTCGGAGACCCACAGGTGTGTGTGTGTCTGCTTTCCGCCCATCTTCCTCTCTTTACCCTCTACCTATCTCTCTGCCTCTCCATCCTCTCCCTTCCTCTCTCTACCCTCATTCCCTCCCCCAATCTAAGTAAATTCCCTCTCCTCTTCCCTGTGTGTCAGATCTTTAACCAGGGTGCAGTGGTGACTGACGTGGCCCAGTGTACATCTCTGGGCTTCGAGGCCCTGGAGAAGCAAGGCTCCAGTGTGGATGCTGCCATCGCTGCTGCTCTCTGTCTGGGTATCATACACCCACACACCTCCGGCATCGGCGGGTGAGTCTTCACACTTCACACCAGCAGATCATCACCAGCAATAGATAGTCAATAGGATTAGGTGGATCCAAATCAAAGTGTGAGTTATGTCCCTTAGATCTGCAAGAAGAGGATGTGCTTATTGCTGTTGAACAACACTGGTCTTTGTTATTTGCAGTGGAGGCGTGATGCTAGTGCATGACATCCGTAGGAACGAGAGCAGGGTCATAGACTTCAGTGAGACAGCGCCCTCTGCCATCCTGGAGGACATGTTACAGACCAACCTGGAGCTCAAGGTAAGAGCCTCATCATAACCTCAGGCCGAGCTTGAGAGCAGCAAAACCGTAATGTATCATGGGTTTATTGTGACTGACATGTCTGTTCTACAAAAAAATATTGAGTCGTTACTTATGATGCAAGGTGATTTGTAGATCAGTCAGTCGGCAGTCACCTGCAATCTTTATGATGCTCTCGAACACGGCCTTAGTCTACAGCTAAAGGTCAAGTGTTGTGTCGGCCTGGAGTTCTGGTATTTGTAGTCACGGGAAATGTTCACTATCTCTGTTCCAGCCTGGCCTGATGGTTGGAGTTCCGGGCATGCTCAGTGGGATGCACCAGGCCCACCAGCTTTACGGAAGGTAAAGTGAAGTCTCCATGGCTTTTTATCACTGATGAAGTCTCTTTGTCTTAGAGCATTGAAGCTCACTAGCCCCAGTTAAATTCCACAAGGTTTAATAGGCTCTGGAGGTCTGCTTGCTCCAGTTTAGCGCACACAGACAGTCCCAAGCCTTTGAATGGGTTTATCAGGAGTAGAGTGTTATTCTCTGTATCAGCCTTGTACAAGGGGACTATTAGTCCATCTCCTGTACAGTGGAGCTATAATTACTCCAGTGATACATGGTCATTATCGTGGCTCAGTTGGAGGAGTGGGGTGCAGCGTTGAACAAAGCTGTGGGTTTGATTACAATGTTGTCTACATACACTAAATATAGCTATGCACAGATGTTGGATCTTAATTTGATCACTCTTTTTTTGCTGATCATTTTTTTGCACCGCAGGAAATGCAAACTTATAGTCTATTTGAGTCTTAAAAACACTTCTAAAATTTGTAATTTCCACTTTGAAATTTCAGAGTTGATTTGTCCCGCTACAAAAATGTCCATTTAATTATCATTCACATAATAATTCATATTTCTTGTTGCTGCAGAATAATTTTTCTGCTGTAGCAAAATGGCTCAAATTAAGATCCTACCTCTGTAAGTGGCTTTGGATACAAATGTCTGTTAAACCATATTTTATTACAGATTTAGGACATAAAATGTAATGATAACACAATCCAAACGGATATTTTTGAATTTTTTCCCAGAATGCCTTGGAAGGATGTAGTCACCATGGCAGCAGATGTGGCCAGAAGTGGTTTCAATGTTACACATGACCTGGGTAAACATGAGGAATTGATATTATGCTAAACATATTATGCATCGGTGCTCCTTAGATCAGTGTCTAGGGGCAACTTCATCCTATTCTGTATCCCCCCTTCTCTCTAGCTGAGGCCCTGGCCAAGGTAAAGGACAAGAATGTGTCGGAGGCTTTCCGTGCCCTGTTTCTCCCCAATGGTCAGCCTCCCCTCTCCGGCCTGTTCTCCCGACGACCCGACCTGGCCGCCATCTTGGACGCTTTGGCAGCCAATGGGATTGCAGAGTTCTACAGTGGAAACCTGACCCAGGAAATGGCAGCTGCAGTAAGGAGCTCATCTGTCTCCCGGCCGTCAGCCTCTGGCATTGTATAAGCACTCATAAATACTGTATTGGCTCCATTTTAAAAGATATGCTCTGGGTAGACGTAGCACTTAGGGACATCTCTATGATCAGCTTACCTTCTCTAAATCCTAACCTTAACCATTAGGAGGGGAAAGCGTAACACTGTCCTTGGATCAGTGTATAGGGGTAACTTCATCCTGCTCCAAAAGATACTGCTTCTCGTGACGTCACTTGGTTATTCCTTATTTATAGGGATGTAGTCAACTTTATTCCATCAGCACAACTCTTGTCAGAATGGAAAGGTATTATCATGTGTTTCATGTATTTAAGCGATAAGGCCCAAGGGGGTGTGGTATATGACCAATATACCACGTCTAAGGGCTGTACTTAAGCACGATGCAACGCGGAGTACGTGAAAACAGCCCTAAGCCATGGTATTTTGGCCATATACCACAACCCCCTGATGTGCCTTATTGCTATTATAAGGTGATTATCAACGTAATTAGAGCAGTACAAATAAATGAGAGCAGTAAAAATAAATGTTTTGTCATACCCTTGGTATACGGTCTGATATACCACGGCTGTCAGACAATCATCATTCAAGGCTTGAACCACCCAGTTTATAATGAGGTTTTTAATCATGTATTTTCTAACAGGTGCAAGCCAGAGGAGGAGTTCTCTCTGAGGAGGACTTTGGGAACTACACCACCATCCTACAGCAGCCAGCCGAGAGTTTCTATCAGGGTAAATATGGGGTTCCCTTTGAACAAATATCTTTTCACGATTATATTGTGATGATGCATCCTCGCTCCCAATTCTTGCCAGATGTGATATTTGAACCTGCAACCTTGCGGCTAAATGCATCCATTTCTCTGTTGTTGATGTTGTGTAGGGCACCATGTGATGGCAGCCCCAGCCCCCAGTGCAGGAGCAGCTCTGATCACAGCTCTGAACATTCTGGAAGGCTACAACATCACCAGCCAGGTCCCGCGCAACAGCACCTACCACTGGATTGCTGAGGTACTGCGCCCTATTTCATTTACATGACTTATGAAAATACTTGGGTGTCAACCTGATCATTGAGTTAATCAGTAATGGTTGATGATTACTACATGCATCCCATAGTAAATGTTAACCCTGTATACTGTGGTGTCTACAGCATGTACAGTCGTGGCCAAAAGTTTTTAGAATGACAAATATTAATTTTCACAAAGTCTGCTGCCTCAGTTTGTATGATGGCAATTTGCATATACTCCAGAATGTTGTGAAGAGTGATCAGATGAATTGCAATTAATTGCAAAGTCCCTATTTGACATGCATATGAACTGAATCCCCAAAAAACATTTCCACTGCATTTCAGCCCTGCCACAAAAGGACCAGCTGACATCATGTCAGTGATTCTCTCGTTAACACAGGTGTGAGTGTTGACGAGGACAAGGCTGGAGATCACTCTGTCATTCTGATTGAGTTTTGAATAACACACTGGAAGCATTCAAAGGAGGGTGGTGCTTGGAATCATTGTTCTTCCTCTGTCAAATATGGTTAAATGCAAGGAAACACGTGCCGTCATCATTGCTTTGCATAAAAAGGGCTTCACAGGCAAGGATATTGCCGCCAGTAAGATTGCATCTAAATCAACCATTTATCGGATCATCAAGAACTTCAATCAGAGCGGTTCAATTGCTGTGAAGAAGGCTTCAGGGCGCCCAAGAAAGTCCAGCAAGCGCCAGGACCGTCTCCTAAAGTTGATTCAGCTGCGGCATCGGGGCACCACCAGTACAAGTAGAACTTGCTCAGGAATGGCAGCAGGCAGGTGTGAGTGCATCTGCACACACAGTGAGTTGAAGACTTTTGGAGGATGGCCTGGTGTCAAGAAGGGCAGCAAAGAAGCCACTTCTCTCCAGGAAAAACATCAAGGACAGACTGATATTCTGCAAAGGGTACAGGGATTGGACTGCTGAGAACTGGGGTAAAGTCATTTTCTCTGATGAATCCCCTTTCCGATTGTTTGGGGCATCCGGAAAAAAGCTTGTCCGGAGAAGACAAGGTGAGCACTACCATCAGTCCTGTGTCATGCAAACAGTAAAGCATCCTGAGACCATTCATGTGTGGGGTTGCTTCTCAGCCAAGGGAGTGGGCTCACTCACAATTTTGCCTAAGAACACAGCCATGAATAAAGAATGGTACATAAACACACATCCTCCGAGAGCAACTTCTCCCAACCATCCAGGAACAGTTTGGTGACGAACAATCTCTTTTTTAGCATGATGGAGCACCTTGCAATAAGGCAAAAGTGATAACTAAGTGGCTCGGGAACAAAACATTGATATTTTGGGTCCATGGCCAGGAAACTCCCCAGACCTTGATCACATTAAGAACTTGTGGTCAATCCTCAAGAGACGGGTGGACAAACAAAAACCCACAAATTCTGACAAACTCCAAGCATTGATTATGCAAGAATGGGCTGCCATCAGTCAGGATGTGGCCCTGAAGTTAATTGACAGCATGCCAGGGCGGATTGCAGAGGTCTTGGAAGAGAAGGGTCAACACTGCAAATATTGACTCTTTGCATCAACTTCATGTAATTGTCAATAAAAGCCTTTGACACTTATGAAATGCTTGTAATTATACTTCAGTATTCCATAGTAACATCTGCCAAAAATATCTAAAGACACTGAAGCAGCAAACTTTTTGGAAATTAATATTTGTGTCATTCTCAAAACTTTTGGCCACGACTGTACTGTATCTGTAAAGCACAGATACTTCTGTAATTTTCACTTACTAATGTCTCTGTCCAGTCTCTGAAGATTGCTGTGGCCCTGGCCAGTGGGCTGGGAGACCCTATGTATGACTCTTCCATCTCAGACATGGTCACACAGATGCTCAGGTAGGTTCTTCTTGATCAACACATTACATCATCAGACACTTTGATCAAACAAAATATGAAGATGATTGAGACATGAATCACCGTGAAGCGTGAACATCAGACCCGTGTGATGTTTTAAACCATCATAAAGCTGGCTAACTTGTTGATTCCTCGACCCCCCCCCCCCCCCCCCCCCCCCCCCCCCCCCGTTGTGCTACCTGTGGTCCTTCAGTAAGTCCCAGGCAGTGCTGCTCCGCCAGATGATCAATGATTCCCAGGCGTTTCCCCCGGGTCACTACATGCCCTCGTACGCCCTGGAGGAGGGCGCCGTGGCCAGTCAGGTCATGGTTATGGGGCCTGACGACTTCATTGTCTCCGTCATGAGGTACACCAAGAAACATGCTAGCAGATACCATAGACTTCCAGTCATTGTGCCAATGCTAGTTAGCGTTGGCTCTCGAAACTACCTCTAACTTCCTTCATACTGCACACAGAGACATAATGGTATCCATGAGTTCATCTGACTCTGGGGAAGCAGATAAATGGCATCATTGCCAAAATCCCAAAGTATCCCTTTAACCTCAGAGACATTATTAATCAAAAATGTTTGTTCCAATCTCCTATTGAGTTAATAATCCTGGACTTTGAAGGTTTGTGCAATGGAGTAAAGTACTTAAGTAAAATACATTAAAGTACCACTTAAGTAGTTTTTTTTGGTATCTGTACTTTACTTTACTATTTATATTTTTGACAACTTTTACTCCACTACATTCCTAAAGAAAATAATGTACTTTTTACTCCACGCATTTTCCCTGACTTCCAAAAGTACTCGTTACATTTTGAATGCTTAGCAGGACATGTCTAATGACATCCCTGGTCATCCCTACTGCCCCTGATCTGGCAGACTCACTTAACACAAAAGCTTAGTTTGTAAATGATGTCTGAGTGTTAAAGTGTGCCCCTGGCTTTCCGTAAATTAAAAAAACAAGAAAACCGTGCCGTCTGGTTTGCTTAATATAAAGAATTTGAGATGATTTATACTTTTACTTTTGATACTTAAGTATATTTTAGTGATTACATGTACTTGTAATACTTAAATACATTTAAAACCTGATACTTTTAGACTTTTACTCAAGTAGTATTTTACTGTGTGACTCACTTTTACTTGAGTCTTTTACTTGAGTAAAAGGTATCTTTACTTTTACTCGAGTATGAGATTTGGGTACTTTTTCCACCATTGGGTTTGAGTCAAGTTGCTCATGTGTAACTCAGGTTAGGATGCGGTCCAATATCGGCCAAATAGTCATGATTGTATTCAGATGCTGGGTGCTTTGTTCAGAAAAAGAGGACTGTGTACTATGTTTGATCTATTACTGTAAATGTTATTGCAGTTGTTGACTATACATATTTGATGATTGTAAGACGGTTGATGTTATCTCTGCAATCTCCCTTTAGCTCCCTGAACCGTCCGTTTGGCAGTAGGATAGTGACACCGTCTGGGATCCTGTTGAACAGCCAGATCCTGGACTTCTCATGGTCCAACAAGACCCAGACCTCTCAGCCTCCGAACCCGGTACCACTGCCTGTCATATAATGGACTGGTTTTATCTTTGACTTGGATTTAATCAATCAAAACCAGGGTTTCCCAAGCTCGGTCCTGCCCCCCTCATGATGGGTTGGTTATTTGAATCAGCTGTGTAGTGCTAGGGCAAAAAACAAAACGTGCTCCCAGGCCAGGACCGAGTTTGGGAAACCCTGATCTAAACCACCAGTTATTGGGCATATGAATAACCCTCTCTCTGCTGTCTCTGTCTGCAGCATAATGTCATCCAGCCTGGTAAGAGGCCCCTGTCCTTCCTGGTGCCCACGGCAGTGAGGCCTCGCCTGGGTTTGTGTGGCACGTACGTGGCCCTGGGATCCTCCAACGGGGACCGGGCCCTCAGTGGCATCACCCAGGTGTTGATGAACGTCTTGTCCTCTCGTAAAAACCTGAGTGACAGTTTGGCATATGGTAGACTCCACCCACAGTTGCAACCCGACACTCTCTTGGTGGACTGTGAGTATGGCCTTCAGAAATAGTTTCTAACTTTGTCTCTGTTTCATCCACAAATAATCACATTCATGTACTGTATGTCTAAACACTAAACTTGTTTTTCATCTTTATTCCTTCCCTCACTTCTTTCCCTCTTTCAGCTGAGTTCCTGGAGGAGGATGTGGAGGTGCTGCAGTTCAAAGGTCACCAGGTGCAGAGGGTAGACGTCCTCTCATTGGTGGAGGGCACCAGGAGGACCAATGACCTCATCATTGGGGTGAAGGACCCGCGTAGTGCGGACGCCTCAGCCCTCACCATGTCCATGAACATGCCCTAGCCTTTCTTTACGCCAGGGTTGGGTGAGTGACAGGAGGGGGTGTAGGGGTGAGGGATACAAAAGGGAAACAGAGGGTTTTGAGGAGTATGAAGGACAAATGTCTATATATGATGCCAGTATTTTGGAGGAAAATGATGCTCGAAAGGGCTGATATTCCACCAAAGGGCTGATATTCCCAAAGGGACTGATAAAAACGGGATTATTATGGACAGGTATGAAGGAGGGATACTAAGGGATATTAAGAAGAGGAGTAGAGGTGCAGGAAATGGAGGGGCGTGGAGCAGTCTTTGGTTGTTCTGGAGAAATGTGTAATGAGTCTCTGAAATGGGTAATACCCTCCTACTCACACAGGGTGTAGCATGCTGTGTGTTTTCAGTTGTCTTTTACCAGGCACATTTCACTGTAAATCCACTGGGATATGGCTATGCTCACACACACTGAGAGGACAGAAACTGAAATGGCTCCTTCCACCACACACATGCACACACACACACACACACACACACACACACACACACACACACACACACACACACACACACACACACACACACACACACACACACACACACACACACACACACACACACACACACACACACACATTCCTACATACGCACGCATTCATTCCTTTGCACACATAACACACACAGATGGCATGCTTACGTCTAGATTCTCCTCAGTGGCCCATTTAACTTAGCTGAGCATCCCCTCCCCTGCCTGTCGTTATACTTCCACTCATTCAAAATGCCGGCGAATGCCAGTGCATATAAAATCATATGGGTTTGATCTGCTCAGTTCCATTATCTTCCCTTGTGAACACTCAGGAGTTGGCTAGTCACATATTGACACACCTTGATTTATGCTTAGACCACCTGTTTACTGTGTGTGCATTTGTATGGGCAGTGAGTCAGTGACTGAGTCAGTGACTGTCCTTAATCGGATTCTTGTGGCTTGAGTCTAAAGGTGTAGTAGCTTGTAGATATCTAACCTGTTACGAACAATCACTAGGTTACTAGATGCCATTTTGTAAAGAATAGAGATCATATTCTTATCTCAAAAAGAGAGTGGACACCGCACACTACTCTTCACGTGAATGTCGTCCGTCCTCACTTCAATATTGAATGTTATTTATTGCTAGTACTACTGGGTTTAAATAATGTTGTATTATTATTTAAGGTGATCTGGGGTAATGACTGGAAAGGGAGTAGTTTGAAAGCTTATTGCAAACATTTTTCAGAAAGGATATTTTTAGAATGAATGGTCAGAGTGACCAGGTTATGAACAATTGCTCGTACAATGGTTTTTGTCTATTTATATTAACATATTTTGCTTATACTTGGTCATTTGCACAGATGTTTTCAGTTGAGACAACACTTGCGCTATCTGATTTACTTTTTAATATATTGAATGATTATTGTATTTTAGTGAAACAGTAGATGTTAGTCTTTGTGCCCATATTGCTGTGTCAATGGGCTATTTATTATAGCACGTATGAAAAGACTCTCCCTTTGTATTCCAAAATGCTACCACAGGCCAATTCTTATCCATAGCCTAACTGACCATTGTGCTAATACCTCAATAGATGTGGCTGTTTTCAATCTAATTTCAAAATGCCAATAACCATGATAAAACACTGCTTGGTTACATAAGTAATCATTGATGCAATTATGAAGCATTAAATAAATGCATATTTTATTTTCTCATTTGTTGAGCAATGACTGGCCTATACATGGGCTCTGTTTTATGTGATGCTATTTGCCTTTCCTTCTCCTTTGTCTTAAATTTTAACGTCCACTTGTTTGCACAGTAACAAGGTTGTTTGTATACGCTACGCATTATGTACTTTGTATTGAAAAGTAAGAATTCACACTGGAAGAAACACTGTATAGGAGGGCCCAGTTATGGAATAAATATGTTTACACAGATATGTGTATATAAGGATGAAGTTACTGTTACTATGTTTTTGAAATGAATTATATTTTTAGACATACTGAACTGTCATTAAATGTATTATTATCAAAATATAAACTATAAAGGTAATCAAATGGGTGTGTCAATATCACGTTTTAAACATGTGGTGCAAATTATTTAAAACTTCTAACAAATGTGAGAAGTCATAAGCTAGGAACCCAGTGAAAATCTTTTACGTTCAGGATTTATTTGTCACGTGCACAAGTACAGTGAAATGCTTAGCCCTACACAAAAGTTTAGAATTCAATAAAAAAAAAGTATAAGTAATAAGAAAACAAAAAACACAAAATAAGATAGGAAGCTATACCGAACAAAAATATAAATGCAACATGCAACAATTTCAATGATTTTACTGAGTTACAGTTCATATAAGGAAATCATTCAATTGAAATAAATGTATTAAGCCCTAATCTATGGATTTCACATGACTGGGCAGGGGCGCAGCTATGGGTGTGCCTGGGAGGAAATAGGGCCGCCAAATTGGGAGCCAGGCCCAGCCAATCAGAATGAATTTTTCCACACAAAAAGGCTTCATTACAGACATAAATATTCCTCAGTTTCCTCAGCTGTCCGGGTGGCAGGTCTCAGACGATCCTGCAGATAAAGAATCCGGATTTTGGAGGTCCTGAGCTGGCGTGGTTACACGTGGTTTGCCGTTGTGAGGTTGGTTGAATGTGCTGCCAAATTCTCTGAAGCGATGTAGGCTGCTTATGGTAGAGAAATGAACATTCAAATCTCTGGCAACATCTCTGGTGGACAATTTCATGCTCCTTCAAATCTTGAGACATCTGTAGCATTGTTATGTGACAAACCTGGCCATTTTAGTGGCATGTTATTGTCTCCAGCACAAGGTGTACCTGTGTAACGATCATGCTGTTTAATCCGCCTCTTGATATGCCATATCTGTCAGGTGGATAGATTATCTTGGCAAAGGAGAAACGCTCACTAACAGGGATGTCAACACACAGATTTTTATGCGTATGGAACATTTCTGTGATCTTTTATTTCAGCTCATGAAACATGGGACCAACACTTTACATGCTGCATTTATATTTTAGTTCAGTATACATGACCGGTCAAAAGTTTTAGAACACCTACTCATTCAAAGGCTTTTATTTCATTTTTTACTATTTTCTACATTGTAGAATAATAGTGAAGACATCAACTATGAAGTAACACATGGAATGTACTCACCAAAAAAGTGTTAAACAAATAAATATATATTTGAGATTCTTCAAATAGCCACCCTTTGCCTTGATGACAGGTTTGCACACTCTTGGCATTCTCTCAACCAGCTTCACCTGGAATGCTTTTCCAACAGTCTTAAAGGAGTTCCCACATATGCTGAGACCTTGTTGGCTGCTTTTCCTTCACTCTGCGGTCCGACTCATCCAAAACCATCTCAATTTGGTTGAGGTCGGGGGATTGTGGAGGCCAAGTTATCTGATGCAGCACTCCATCACTCTCCTTCTTGGTAAAATAGCCCTTACACAGCCTGGAGGTTTGTTGGGTCATTGTCCTGTTGAAAAACAAATGATAGTCCCACTAAGCCCAAACCAGATTGGATGGCGTTTTGCTGCAGAATCCTGTGGTAGCCATGCTGGTTAAGTGTGCCTTGAATTCTAAATAAATCACAGACAGTGTCACCAGCAAAGCACCATCACACATCCTCCTCCATACTTTACGGTGGGAACCACACATGCAGAGATCATCCGTTCACCCACACCGCGTCTGTCACGCCCTGGCCTTAGTATTATTGGTTTTCTTTATTATTTTAGTTAGGTCAGGGTGTGACATGGGGAATGTTTATGTTTTGTTGTTTTGGGTGTTTATTTGGTAAAGGGGTTAATGGGTGTAGTATATGGTTTTGTGTTGAGTGTAGATGTTTAGCATTGTCTATGGTGGTTAGTTATCTAGGAGAGTCTATGGTTGCCTGAATGAGTTCCCAATTAGAGACAGCTGATTTCGGTTGTCTCTGATTGGGAGCCTTATTTAGGGTAGCCATAGGCTCTCATTGGTTGTGGGTAATTGTCTATGTAAGAACGTTTGTAGCCTGTCTGTATGTGCACAACGTTTGTAGCTTCACGGTCGTTTTGTTGTTTTGTTGTTTGTATAGAGTTTTGTGTCGTGTTCATCTTAGTGTTGTTAAATAAAGAAGATGGCTTATTTTCCAACAGCTGCATTTTGGTCCGTCAATCCGCCACACGATCGTGACAGAATTACCCACCATAGGACCAAGCGGCATGGAAGGCGGCAACAGGACCTAACCACAAAGGATTTCTGGACATGGGAGGAGATACTGGATGGTAGGGGGCCTTGGGATCAACCTGGAGAATATCGCCTCCCTCGTGAAGAGCTGGAGGCAGCGAAAGCCGAGAGGAGGCGATATGAGGAGGCAGCACGGAGACAAGGCTGGAAGCCCGTGAGTACAACCCAAAAATTTCTTGGGGGGGGCCTTAAAGGGAGTGTGGCGAAGTCAGGTAGGAAACCTGCGCCTACTCCCTGTACTTACCGTGGAGAGCGAGAGTACGGGCAGACACCGTGTTACGCAGTAGAGCGCACGGTGTCTCCTGTACGCGTGCATAGCCCGGTTCGGTACATTGCAGCTCCACGTATCGGCCGGGCTAGACTGAGCGTTGAGCCATATGTCATGAAGCCGGCCCAACGTATCTGGTCACCAGTGCGTCTCCTCGGGCCGGCGTACATGGCACCAGCCTTACGCATGGTGTCCCCGGTTCGCCTACATAGGCCGGTGCGGGTTATTCCACCTCCCCGCACTGGTCAGGCGACGGGGAGCATAGAACCAGGTAAGGTTGGGCAGGCTCGGCGTTCAAGGGAGCCAGTACGCCTGCACGGTCCGGTATTTCCGGCGCCACCTCCCCGCCCCAATCCAGTACCACCAGTGCCTCCTCCGCGCACTAGCTATATGGTGCGTGTCTCCAGCCCTTTACCACCAGTGTCTAAACCACGCACCAAGCCTCCTGTGTGTCCCCAGAGTCCTGTGCGTCCTGTTGCTGCTCCCCGCACTAGCCCTGAGATGCGTGTCCCCAGCCCGGTGCCACCAGTCCCGGCACCACGCACCAGGCCTACAGTGCGCCTCAGCCGGCAGGAGTCTGCCGTCTGCACTGCAATGACTGAACTGCCCGTCTGCCAAGCGCCATCTGAGCCATCCGTCTCCCCAGCGCCATCTGAGCCATCCGTCTCCCCAGCGCCATCTGAGTCATCCGTCTGCAATGAGCCTGCAAAGCCGCCCGTCTGCCATGAGCCTGCAAAGCCGCCCGTCTGCCATGAGCCTGCAAAGCCGCCCGTCTGCCATGAGCCCACTGAGCCGCCAGCCAGACAGGAGCCGCTAGAGCCGCCAGCCAGACAGGAGCCGCTAGAGCCGTCCGTCAGACAGGATCTGCCAGAGCCGCCAACCAGACAGGATCTGCCAGAGCCGCCAACCAGACAGGATCTGCCAGAGCCGCCAACCAGACAGGATCTGCCAGAGCCGCCAACCAGACAGGATCTGCCAGAGCCGCCAACCAGACAGGATCTGCCAGAGCCGCCAACCAGACAGGATCTGCCAGAGCCGCCAACCAGACAGGATCTGCCAGAGCCGCCAACCAGACAGGATCTGCCAGATCAGTCAGCCAGCCATGAGCAGCCAGATCAGTCAGCCAGCCATGAGCAGCCAGATCCGTCAGCCAGCCATGAGCAGCCAGATCCGTCAGCTAGCCATGAGCAGCCAGATCCGTCAGTTAGCCATGAGCAGCCAGATCCGTCAGCTAGCCATGAGCAGCCAGATCCGTCAGCTAGCCATGAGCAGCCAGATCCGTCAGCTAGCCATGAGCAGCCAGATCCGTCAGCTAGCCATGAGCAGCCAGATCCGTCAGCTAGCCATGAGCAGCCAGATCCGTCAGCTAGCCATGAGCAGCCAGATCCGTCAGCTAGCCATGAGCAGCCAGATCCGTCAGCTAGCCATGAGCAGCCAGATCCGTCAGCTAGCCATGAGCAGCCAGATCCGTCAGCTAGCCATGAGCAGCCAGATCAGTCAGCCAGCCATGAGCAGCCAGATCAGTCAGCCAGCCATGAGCAGCCAGATCAGTCAGCCAGCCATGAGCAGCCAGATCCGTTAGCCAGCCATGAGCAGCCAGATCTGTCAGCCAGCCATGGGCCGTCCCTCAGTCCGGAGCTGCAGTCCCTCAGTCCGGAGCTGCAGTCCCTCAGTCCGGAGCTGCCATTCCTCAGTCCGGAGCTGCCCCTTACCCTGGTGCTGCCCCTTACCCTGGTACTGTCCCTGACCCTGGTACTGTCCCTGACCCTGGTACTGTCCCTGACCCTAGTACTGCCCCTGACCCTGGTACTGCCCCTTAGTCCGGAACTGCCCCTGAATGCAATGGGGTTAAGGTGGAGGGGGGTCGTTTGGAGGAAGCCTAGGAGGTGTTTAGGTACTGTGGTGACGTGGGGACCGCGACCAGAGCCGGAGCCGCCACCGTGGATGGAAGCCCACCCAGACCCTCCCCTAGACTGTTTATGGTGCGCCCGGAGTTCGCGCCTCAAGGGGGGGGTTATGTCACGCCCTGGCCTTAGTATTATTGGTTTTCTTTATTATTTTAGTTAGGTCAGGGTGTGACATGGGGAATGTTTATGTTTTGTTGTTTTGGGTGTTTATTTGGTAAAGGGGTTAATGGGTGTAGTATATGGTTTTGTGTTGAGTGTAGATGTTTAGCATTGTCTATGGTGGTTAGTTATCTAGGAGAGTCTATGGTTGCCTGAATGAGTTCCCAATTAGAGACAGCTGATTTCGGTTGTCTCTGATTGGGAGCCTTATTTAGGGTAGCCATAGGCTCTCATTGGTTGTGGGTAATTGTCTATGTAAGAACGTTTGTAGCTTCACGGTCGTTTTGTTGTTTGTATAGAGTTTTGTGTCGTGTTCATCTTAGTGTTGTTAAATAAAGAAGATGGCTTATTTTCCAACAGCTGCATTTTGGTCCGTCAATCCGCCACACGATCGTGACAGCGTCTCACAAAGACACGGGATTGGAACCAAAAATCTCCAATTTGGACACCAGACCAAAGGACAGATTTGCACCAGTCTAATGTCCATTGCTTGTGTTTCTTGGCCCAAGCAAGTCGCTTCTTAATATTTGTGTCCTTTAGTAGTGGTTTCTTTGCAGCAATTCAAACATGAACTGGTATTAGGAATATATAAATACTTATGGTAATGTATTAATGGTAATATGTACATATAAACAGGAGTAATAGTGACCAGTAGCAGGAGAAATACTGTAGATGTATACTAATTGTAATGGCAATCAATCAATGAACACTAGCGCAGTGGTAGTAATAAATCTAGCTAATCAATAATCATTTTAGCCGCAGTGTAGATGTGAGGGGGAGCTGTTAGCCATTTAACAGTCTTATGGCAAGGGGATAGAAGCTGTTTATGACTGCTGGTGTGAGAGGACCATGATAGGTCCTCAGTGATGTGGACACCGAGGAACTTGAAGCTCATGGCCCTCTCCACTGCCTGCAGCCCCGTCGATGTAAACACTTGCTTACATCTACTGTATTTGTTGCTTGACAAGATTATTAGTGTGTAAGCAAAATAAGGCCAAGTAGTGTCCCTATAATAAATCCATAATAAATAGTAAAATCACAGAGTATTTAAATTGTCTTTGGTAAAAGTTTCTCCTCCATCGACCTCAGCCAAGCATTTCACTTATTGGTTGTGATTTTTACTTATTTAAACCCCTTTCAGCCAATCAAGTTAACTGTCATTAGAATAAATTGTACTGAAGATTATCTATTATATTGACAAGTAAGTCAATTGACCGCTTCTAACAATGGAAATGCATGTCCTCAAAGATGGACATGTACTCTACATCTGCATCTACATCTACATCTGCGTTGTTGCTGTTTGGGCTTTTAGGCTGGGTTTCTGTATAGCACTTTGTGACATCGGCTGATGTAAAAAGGGCTTTATAAATACATTTGATTGATTGATGGAAGGCAAGCGGGAGAAGGCAAGATCAGGTGGGGCCATTCTAGCCAATGAGAGGGCAGATACGCGCATGAACTACTAGGACAACTCCAAAAACATATTTTTTTTAAAGTTGCTGAAATGCACTTATATCATTGCATTGGTAAGAACATAACCATTATGGAACTTATATTTGATCAAATAAGCTTTACTCATAAAAATATGAATTACAATACTATAATAGACATGAACTTTCTTATGATGGGATAAAGGTAATCCATTTTGGTCAACCAGGGTTGACCATGTAGTCGGTCAACCATGGTTGACCATGTAGTCGGTCAACCATGGTTTGCAGTGCTGTGATAAGATCAGAGTAAAATATAGAATTTGAAGAATGTATCTGCACTGTATGTTTATTAGCTAGCTAGCCAGAGAGTTTTAGAGGAATTATTCCATATATTTTTCTAATGAACTGGCAACATTCAAATATACCAACATTCCATTCAAACATTGTAGTCAATCCACAGCCATACACTGGCTGAAATCTGTTGATGACAGGATTTAGACAAGTTGTAAGTGCAGCAAGTACTAATATTGCGTCATATAATAGAACTCACAGCTTTCCAAGTAAACAACCATTTTGAAATGTATTGTCTGTTTACGTATAGTTTAAGGGATATGTATACATACAGTTGGTATAAGCCCCCTATAAACTGTATTTATGATTATATGACAATATTTTCGATTGACAAAAATTCTGATACACAATTTCTGTAATATCACATGCGTTACTTTTATTTTCCTGCATAATTAAAATCAGGATTATGCCTCTACTGCCATAAATTACAATTAGACTTATTTGGATTTCTCCCTGACCAATATCGCTGCCATTTTCAGTCCATGCTGAACTTTGAGGTATTTATGACATATCCTATTAAATTACTAGAGGGGCTCTTTATGGCCTCACGTATGAAAAAAAATATAAATAAATTTGGTTCGACACTGATTGACCTCCATACAAAAATACCTCACTTTGTGGTTATTATTTTCATGGACAGATTTTGAGCGGAGTAAACTCTCTAGTTTCGCCTTTTCCTCTCTTGATGGTACCAACTCCAACTACGCAAACACCACCGCAAATAGCGTATTTTAGTAAGATAATGGTCCAGTCAAAAAACAGCATCGACAGTCCGTGGGTCGTACGCTACGTTTTAAACGCAGAATGTATTCACAAAGAATTACGACGTAGGTATGCGAGTACCTCTTTTTGAGAATACAGAGAAAACCGAAAGAAAAAATCTCGTCGGATTCCGATTGGAAAGCCTCTCCTGTTGCGGTGTTGGTTGCCACTGTTCCCCGGTTCATGTTTTGTTAGCTATCAGATATTACATCGTTGGACTTTCTCCCTAATGGATTTATCTGGTAAGTATTGCATTGTTATATTTCCTGTTAACATTTGGCTAGCAGTTGTAGCTAGCTAGATAGGTAGCAGTAACCGGGACGAAAATGATGAAATAACTTAATACGCATTGTCAAGCTAGCCATCTAACCGTTGAATAGTGAATAGCTGTTAGAAGTGTAGCTAGCTAATGCTAAACGCTAACTACTGGATCTTGCTAGCCAGAGCTAGCTGTTTAGGCCTTCATATTTTTTTTGCTCAGCTGTGTGTGGTGATGTAAACTTTGTAATCAATTGGCTTTTCGGTGATCTCTAACGTTCATTTTCGACAACTACAAGTTTTTTTTGCTTGCTAGCGCGGCACTATGCAGGTTTGACAAGCCAGGTCTTCTTCGTCAATGACCTGCTAGCGAAGGCCTTGCAATCAATCGTTCTGATTACCGCCTTAGCCAATCGAGGAAATTATTGAATCTCTTTTGCCAGATAGTGCTGTGGCTTTACATATTTTGTAGTAGGGGTCTTTTTATTATTTATTGCTAAAACTTGGCTTGTTATTTTGAATTATGTCGCTATATAGTTATTATTGGTGTTTTACTTTAGCCATTGCATTGGTGTTCGTTTACTCAAGTTAGGAAACGTTATGATAGCTTAAAGCTACATGTCATGTTAATGATTGTGATAAACATCTTTGTAGCTAGCTAATTATAACCAAAAAGACTGTTTGATATACAGTAAATTAACAATTCCCGAAACTTTTGACAACATCGGCAGCTATCTTAGCTCCATTTGAACAACAATGTTACCAGGGGTATTCTCATGGGTACTACTAGCCCTTGATCATGACTCTCGGTTTCTTTACATTAAGGGGGATACCTAGTCAGTTGTCCAACTGAACGTTTTCAACTGAAATGTGTCTTCCGCATTTAACCCAACCCATCTGAATCAGAGAGGTGCAGGGGGCTGCCTTAATCGACATCGAGTCCCTACGCTTGGATTTAACATTACCACTCATCGCTTGCAGTATGTTTTTGGAAGCACAAGAACCTTATCTTTCATATCAGCGAGAGAGAGAAAAAATAAACAGTTTAAATTGATACACAACTTTATAGGGCTATTAGTGTTCCCACACGGCCATATCTCCATGTTACAGCCTGTGTTTACTCTGCTCATCAAACTCGTTGGGGGGGAGGGGGGGGGGTTGTTCGCGAACTGCTATTTAGCATGATCCAAACACCAGTGTGTAACTGAAGAAGGCCTCGAGATACGTATTGTCACTGAAAAATACTGTCGGCTGCAACTGTGATAAATCTGTTGAAAACAGTGTACATGCAACACAGGAGGTTGGTGGCGCCTTAATTGGGGAGGACGGGCTCATGGTAATGGCTGGAACAGAGTTGGTGGAACGGTATCAAACACATGGTTTCTATGATGCCATTCCATTTACTCTGTTCCAGCCATTATTATTATGATCTGTCCTCCCCCAGCAGCCTCCACTGAATATAGTAAGTGTATATTTTGCATTTGTGAAATTATTTTGATGTGATATGAAGTAAAGAGCTTTATGTTTCTAGAACCGTATTGCAATGTGAGAATCGATTCACGTTTAAGTGGAGTTTTTTGCTGCCAAAGCCAGTCTACCTCTGAAAAATACATAAGAACCTTGGACCTTTTAAGGAGTAACGGTATGCTCCTTAAGACTACATCTTGGGTTAGTGTACTATGTAGTCACAACCCAGCAACATAGGTAACTTGTTTAGGATTTATATACAGTTCCAACTATACTGTACATATATCTGTTGCCTTCATAGCAAATAGAATCAAGGTCAGTAATTTGTTATCTATTATTGTGGTCAAGAAATATCTTGACACTTCCTTGCTTGTGTTTGCAAGGTCATGCTGTTTAAATGTATGTGTTAGGCCACTTGTTGTATAGTTTTAGGCTCACTATCTCTCTTCTTGCTCTCATCAAATTTTTAACAAGTCAAGACTATATCTTTGATGTACAGTACCAGTCAAAAGTTTAGACACGCCTACTCATTCAAAGGTTTTTCTTTATTTGTACTATTTTCTACATTGAAGAATAATAGTGAAGAAATCAAAACCATGAAATAACACATGGACTCATGTAGTAACCAAAAAAGTGTTAAACAAATCAAAATATATTTTATATTTGAGATTCTTCAAAGTAACCACCATTTGCCTTGATGACAGCTTTGCACACTTGGCATTCTCTCAACCAGCTTCATGAGGTAGTCACCTGGAATGCATTTCAATTAACAGGTGTGCCTTGTTAAAAGATAATTTGTGGTATTTCTTTCCTCCTTTAATGCATTTGAGCCAGTCGGTTGTGTTGTGACATGGTAGGGGTGCTATACAGAAGATGGACCAAGTTCATATTATGGCAAGAACAGCTCAAATAAGCAAAGAGAAACGACAATCCATCATTACTTTAAGACATGAAGGTCAGTGAATAAAAAATTGCTTCACAGAGTTCAAGAAACAGACATCTCAACATCAACTGTTCAGAGGAGATTGTGTGAACCAGGCCTTCATGGTCAAATTGCTCTAAAGAAACCACTACCAGAGGACACCAATAAGAAGAAGAGACTTGCTTGGGCCAAGAAACACGAGCAATGGGCATTAGACCGGTGGAAATCTGTCCTTTGGTCTGATCGGACCAAATTGGAGATTTTTGGTTCCAACCACTGTCTTTGTGAGACGCAGAGTACGTGAACGGATGATCTACGCATGTGCGGTTCCCACCGTGAAGCATGGAGGGAGTGTGATGGTGTGGGGGTGCTTTGCTGGTGACACTATCAGTGATTTTTATTTAGAATTCAAGGCAGATTTAGCCAGCATGGCTACCACATGATTCTGCTATGATACACCATCTCATCGGGTTTGGGCTTAGTCCCACTATAATTTATTTTTTCAACAGGACAATGACACAACACACCTCCAGGCTGTGTAAGGGCTATTTTACCAAGAAGGAGAGTGATGGAGTGCTACATCAGATGACTTGGCCTCCACAATCCCCCTACCTGAACCCAATTGAGATGTTTTGGGATGAGTCGGACCGCAGAGTGAAGGAAAAGCAGCCAACAAGTTCTCAGCATATGTGGGAACTCCTTCAAGACTGTTTGAAAACCATTCCAGGTGTTGCTGGTTGAGAGAATTCCAAGCGTGTGCAAAGCTGTCAAGGCAAAGGGTGGCTATTTTGAAGAATCTAAAATATATTTATTTGATTTAACACTTTTTTTGGTTGCCACATGATTCCATATGTATGATTTCATAGTATTGATGTCTTCACTGTTACTCTACAAATGAGAAAATAGTAAAAAAAAAAGAGAAACCCTTTAATGAGCAGGTGTCCAAACTTGACTGGAACTGTACATTGACACTTCCTTATGGCCTTTCTATTGAAAGTAGATTTAAATACATGGCATACATTTTCACATAACTTACAATATTTGTCTCATTTGGGTATATCATGGAAGATAAAATCCTCTTTTGGTTCCATAGCATAAACGATTCCAGTCTTCCCCACGCCAGTCCTACTGAGAGGGGAAGATGGCACATCAACACCTCCCATTGGAGCTTCCCCAGTGGACAGCAGTCCCAGATGGGGACCCTGAATCAGATTCTGACCGGGACTCAGGAGTCGGAGAAGATGCCGGCAGTCACCGTGGCAATGACATCTCACACCGTCAGGATGGAGTTCGAGAGCGAGGCGGAGAGGGGGATTTCACTATCTTTGTTGCCTTTCAAGGAAATATGGATGACGAGGACTTACAAGAGAAACTTGACAACATCCTTAACAGGATGCCTAGTATGCTTGAACTAGGTTAGTAATGGGTGGTGCACCTTTCTAACTGGTTAAACACTTTCCTACTTTGTCAAACTACTTTCAGGATACATTCAATGTTTGATAGCCATCATTTCAGACCTCCTATTATTTCTAAGCTGAAAATGAAATGTGATATTGTACCTCTCATTCTCTGTCTTATCCCTACCCAGATTCTGATAGACTCCAGCCCCAGCATGTGGAGCCATGGAACAGTGTGCGTGTCACCTTTAACATTCCCCGGGAAGCAGCGGAGCGCCTCAGGCTGCTGGCCCAGAACAACCAGCAGCAGCTCCGAGACCTGGGCATCCTCTCTGTACAGATAGAAGGTATGTACAGTACACAGATAGTCATTGCTATGATCAGGCCCAAAAGTTATGGTTTATTTTATAATATGTATCCAGAAAAGTACTTAGACCCTGATTGTTGTTAATGTTTGTTTTTGTTTCGTCCAGGTGAAGGAGCCATCAACGTGGCCATGGGGCAGAACAGAGGTCAGGAGGTCAGAGTGAACGGACCAATCGGCGCGCCCGGACAGATGAGGATGGATGTGGGATTCCCAGGACAACCAGGCCCAGGTAACTAACACTCAAATTATGTCATACTGACCCAGGATAGGTAAGTGACAAGTTGAACTATATACATTCATTGTTCATCTTTTAGTTGTTAAAATATAAACAAATCTCCATACCAATCCAGGGCTTGACATTAACTATTGTCCTCTTGTCCAGGACAAGACAAGTAGTCGGACAAGAAGAATATAGATTTAAGTTGTCCGAATAGTAAAAAAATATATAATTATCACCCACAAATCACAATATCTAACTTTTTTACCCTGACCAGAGAGGCCAACATTGGAATAATATTGAAATTATTTTTTCATGTACATAAATAAAAAAGCCTACAGGTCAAATTGTAGGTGATATGCATATTTGCTACAGCCTCATGTCCAAACCCATGCTGACATGAAGGAGGTGCCAGAAAATGTAGCCAAACTTTAATGAGACTTTTAATTACTTGAATATAGGCTAAACACCAGTTATGTTTGACAAATATACACGTTTTATTGTCACATACAGTACACCGGATAGGTGTTTTACAGGGTCAGCCATAGTAGTATGAATGAACTGTGCCTCAAGTATGTCGACAGAATCAATGCTTCAGCCTTTAGCGTGACTCTGTCACAAGACCGGAGAGTCAAGGACAGTGCCTGTCCACTGATGTGCACTGCACATCACCTACCTTAAATCTGAGCGGAGGCAGTCATGTTGAAACTATTTAACCATCAACTTAATTGTTTAAAACCTTGATGTTTTATGTCATTTTTTTTAAAGCATGTGTTACCTTGTTTCAATGTAGTTTTGGCTAAAATATGTCCACAGAAATGTTGGGATTATTTTATAAACACTCATTGAAACCAGCATGTTCTTTTGGTTTTCAAGTCAATGTTATTTTATTGTCCAGCAGCCAAAGGCATAATCCTAGTCATATTAGTAAACCATACTAGTTGATAATAATCCTAGTCATATTAGTAAACCATACTAGTTGATGATAATCCTAGTCATATTAGTAAACCATGCTAGTTGGTGATAATCCTAGTCATATTAGTAAACCATACTAGTTGATAATAATCCTAGTCATATTAGTAAACCATGCTAGTTGATAATAATCCTAGTCATATTAGTAAACCATGCTAGTTGGTGATAATCCTAGTCATATTAGGAAACCATGCTAGTTGATAATAATCCTAGTCATATTAGGAAACCATGCTAGTTGATAATAATCCTAGTCATATTAGTAAACCATGCTAGTTGATGATAATCCTAGTCATATTAGTAAACCATGCTAGTTGATGATAATCCTAGTCATATTAGGAAACCATGCTAGTTGATGATAATCCTAGTCATATTAGTAAACCATGCTAGTTGATGATAATCCTAGTCATATTAGTAAACCATACTAGTTGATAATAATCCTAGTCATATTAGTAAACCATGCTAGTTGATGATAATCCTAGTCATATTAGTAAACCATGCTAGTTGATGATAATCCTAGTCATATTAGTAAACCATGCTAGTTGGTGATAATCCTAGTCATATTAGGAAACCATGCTAGTTGATAATAATCATAGTCATATTAGTAAACCATGTTAGTTGATGATAATCCTAGTCATATTAGTAAACCATGCTAGTTGATGATAATCCTAGTCATATTAGTAAACCATGCTAGTTGATAATAATCCTAGTCATATTAGTAAACCATACTAGTTGATGATAATCCTAGTCTTATTAGTAAACCATGCTCGTTGGTGATAATCCCAGTCATATTAATAAACTATGCTAGTTGGTGATAATCCTAGTCATATTAGTAAACCATGCTCGTTGGTGATAATCCCAGTCATATTAATAAACTATGCTAGTTGGTGATAATCCTAGTCATATTAGTAAACCGTGCTAGTTGGTGATAATCCCAGTCATATTAGTAAACCGTGCTTGTTGGTGATAATCCCAGTCATATTAATAAACTATGCTAGTTGGTGATAATCCTAGTCATATTAGTAAACCATGCTATGGGGCGGCAGGGTAGCCTAGTGGTTAGAGCGTTGGGCTAGTAACCGAAAGGTTGCAAGTTCAAATCCCCGAGCTGACAAGGTACAAATCTGTCATTCTGCCCCTGAACAAGGCAGTTAACCCACTGTTCCTAGGCCGTCATTGAAAATAAGAGTTTGTTCTTAACTGACTTGCCTAGTTAAATAAAAAAAGGTTAAATGTAAGTCGCTCTGGGTAAGAGCGTCTGCTAAATGACGTAAATGCCAGTTGGTGATAATCCCAGTCATATTAGTAAACCATGCTAGTTGATGCATCATTAGATCTCCCCTTAATTTCTGACGGATATTTTCATCTCTGTCATATGTTTTCCCGCTAATTGCATTTTGTAACATACGCGTGTAGCCTACAGCCATGTGCACATTGTTGAGCTTATAATATGAAGAAATAAAACTTGATCAACATTTTAAGCTGAATGGTCTGATCTGTTGTATCAGACTCATTGTTTTATTTAGTATATTTAGCATTTTGACATGTTTTAATGTGCAGTGGTATTGTGAATTTTGGATCTGCCATCTCAGAGTATTTTGAACCAAAGACATATTTATCGCCCCTGGGCTGACGGGAAGCCCTTCATTTCAAGCCCTTGAGGCAATTATTTTATAAAGACAAAGCATTTGGTTGTAATCGTAATGTTGCAATATTTTATCGACTACCAAGGGTGGCCAATCACCTTGGTCCCAGTGATGTACTGGGCCATACACACTAACCTCTGTAGTGCCTTGCGGTCAAAGGCTGAGCAGTTGCCATACCAGGCAGTGATACAACCAGTCAGGAAGCTCTCGATGGTTCAGCTGTAGCACTTTTTGAGGATCTGATGACCCATGCCAAATATTTTCAGTCTCAAGAGGGGGAATAGATTTTGTCATGCCCTCTTCACGACTGTCTTGGTGTGCTTGGACCATGTTAGTTTGTTGGTGATGTGGACACCAAGGAACTTGAAGCTCTCAACCTGCTCCACTACAGCCCCGTCGATGAGAATGGGGGTATGCTCGGTCCTCCTTTTCCTGTAGTCCACAATCCTCTCCTTTGTCGTGATCACGTTGAGGGAAAAGTTGTTATCCTGGCACCACACTCTGTGACCACCTCCCTATATGTTAGAGGTCGACCGATTATGATTTTTCAACGTCGATACCGATTATTGGAGAACCAAAAAAAGCCGATATGATACCTATTTTTTATTTTTATTTATTTTTTATTTTAAAGATGTTTTTTTTTTTTGTAATAATGACAATTACTACAATACTGAATGAACACTTATTTTAACTTAATATAATACATCAATAAAATCAATTTAGCCTCAAATGAATAATGAAACATGTTCAATTTGGTTTAAATAATGCAAAAACAAAGTGTTGGAGAAGAAAGTAAAAGTGCAATATGTGCCATGTAAGAAAGCTAACGTTTAAGTTCCTTGCTCAGAACATGAGAACATATGAACGCTGATGGTTCCTTTTAACAGGAGTCTTCAATATTCCCAGGTAAGAAGTTTTAGGTTGTAGTTATTATAGGAATTATGGGACTATTTCTCTCTATACGATTTGTATTTCATATACCTTTGACTATTGGATGTTCTTATAGGCACTTTAGTATTGCCAGTGTAACAGTATAGCTTCCGTCCCTCTCCTCGCTCCTACCTGGGCTCGAACCAGGAACACATCGACAACAGCCACCCTCAAAGCAGCATTACCCATGCAGAGCAAGGGGAACAACTACTCCAAGTCTCAGAGCGAGTGACGTTTGAAACGCTATTAGCGCGCACCCCGCTAACTAGCTAGCCATTTCACATCGGTTACCCCAGCCTAATCTCGGGAGTTGAATGGCTTGAAGTCATAAACAGCGCAATGCTTGAAGCATTGCGAAGAGCTGCTGGAAAAACGCACGAAAGTGCTGTTTGAATGAATGCTTACGAGCCTGCTGGTGCCTACCATAGCTCAGTTAGACAGCTCTATCAAATCATAGACTTAATTATAACATAATAACACACAGAAATACAAGCCTGAGGTCATTAATATGGTAGAATCCGGGAACTATCATCTCGAAAACAAAACATTTATTCTTTCAGTGAAATACGGAACCGTTCCGTATTTTATCTAATGGGTGGCATCCATAAGTCTAAATATTCCTGTTACATTGCACAACCTTCAATGTTATGTCATGTTTACGCAAAGTTCTGGCAAATTAGTTTGCAACGAGCCCGGTGGCCCAAACTGCTGCATATACCCTGACTCTGTTGCAAGAGAAGTGACACAATTTTCCCAGTTAAAAGAAATTCATGTTACCAGGCAATATTAACTAAATATGCAGGTTTAAAAATATATACTTGTGTATTGATTTTAAGAAAGGTATTGATGTTTATGGTTAGGTACACGTTGGAGCAACGACAGTCCTTTTTCGCGAATGCGCACCGCATCGATTATATGTAACGCAGGACACGCTAGATAAACTAGTAATATCATCAACCATGTGTAGTTAACTAGTGATTAGGATTGATAATTTTTTTATACGATAAGTTTAATGCTAGCAAGCAACTTACCTTGGCTTCTTACTGCATTCGCCTAACAGGCAGGCTCCTCGTGGAGTGCAATGTAAGGCAGGTGGTTAGAACGTTGGACTAGTTAACCGAAAGGTTGCAAGATTGAATCCCCGAGCTGACAAGGTAAAACTCTGTCGTTCTGCCCCTGAACAAGGCAGTTAACCCACCGTTCCTAGGCCGTCATTGAAAATAAGAATGTGTTCTTAACTGACTTGCCTAGTTAAATAAAGGTGTAAATAAAGTGTTGTTTTTTTGGGGGGCCAAATCGGTGTCCAAAAATACCGATTTCTGATTGTTATGAAAACTTGAAATCGGCCCTAATTAATCGGCCATTCCGATTAATCGGTCGACCTCTACTATAGGCTGTCTTGTCAGTGATCAGGCCTACCACTGTTGTGTCGTCTGTAAACTTAATGATGGTGTTGGAGTTGTGCTTGGCCATGCAGTCATGAGTGAACAGGGAGTACAGGAGGGACTGAGCACACACCACTGAGGGGCCCCTGTGTTGAGGATCAGCGTGGCGGATGTGTTGTTCCCTACCTTTACCACCTGGGGGCGACCTGTCAGGAATTCCAGGATCCAGTTGCAGAGGGAGGTTTTTAGTCTCAGGACCCTTAGCTTAGTGATGAGCTTTGAGGGCACCATGGTGTTGAATGCTGAGCTGTAGTCAACAAATAGCATTCTCGCGTAGGTGTTCCTTTTGTCCAAGTGGGAAAGGGCAGTGTGGAGTGCAATATAAATTGCATCTGGATCTGTTGGGGCGGTATGCAAATTGGAGTGGGTCTAGGGTTTCTGGGATAAGGGTGTTGATATGAGCCAAGTGACATGAGCTTTTGGAAAACAAAAAAAGAGGTCCATCAGACAAGTAGGACAGGTGGCTAAAAAAGTTCATGTCAAGCCCTATAATCTCTCATAGGAGGCATGAGAATGAGCAACCCATCGATGGTCCCCCCTGGCCCCGGTATGTCTGGCCAGGCCATGGTCCCCAGCAGCAGTGGCCAGATGCACCCCAGACCCCCTTCGCAGACTGGTGAGGACATACTTGCTTAATAACCAACCAGTTAACTCATTCACGCATCCAGAATATATGCAACTTGTTCAGAGGTAGTGAACATGTATATGTTTTTCCCCTCCTTCAGATGCAATGGACCCCATGATGTCCTTACAACAGCAGCAGCTTCAGCATCCCCAGGCTGGCCCCCACAGCCAAGGTCCCATGCCCCCCCAGGCTGCTCACCACATTCAGGTATATAATCACTAATGGAGCTCAACAATAACCATGTTTATAATCACTATTAATTCTACCAAGTAATGAAAGGATCAACTGTATCAGGAGTTGATTGCATTTATAAAGGCTGTATTTTGACCACAGGTCATGCAGGCAGGGCGGCAGCTCAACCCAGCCGCCCTCCAGCAGCTGCAGCAGGCTCAGCAACAGGCCCAGCTCTCCCAGCTTGGTGGCCCCCGTCCCCCTTTCAATCCCTCCGGCCAGATGCCTGTACCCTCCGGCTGGAACCAGCTCCCCTCAGGGGTCCTCCAGCCCCCTCCAGCCCAGGGAGGACCCATGGGCCCAGCAGCCTGGAGGAAGGCCCCTCCCCAAGTCCAGATGGGTCAACGTCCCCCCTCCCTGGCTACGGTGCAGACCCCCAGCCACCCTCCACCTCCGTACCCGTTTGGTAGCCAGCAGGCTGGCCAGGTGTTTAATGCTATGGGGCAGCTCCAGCAACAGCAGCAGTCAGGGGCTGGTCAATTTGCAGCCCCCCAACCTAAAGGTCCCCAAGGTGTGCTTGGAGGGGTGGCAGGACTCCCTAGACCTCATCTGCCTCAATCAGCAGGGCCTCAGGGTAACCTCACAGCCAAGTCCCCTGGGTCTTCATCTTCCCCCTTCCAGCAGGGTTCTCCGGGGACTCCTCCCATGATGGGTCAGGCCCAGCTAGGCCCGCGATCTATGGCCCCACAGGGTTTCCCTCAAGGGGTGGGCTCACCGGGCAGGGTGGTGATGGGACAGCAGGGTAACATGCAGCAAGGGTTCATAGGAATGCCCCAACATGGGCAACCTGGACCTCAGGTTCATCAAGGAGGAATGGGAGGTAAGAAACATAACCATTGTGGATGACTACAAATGATTCATTCACTTTCATAGAGTATGTTTTTTTCATGGCCACAGATGATCTCCTGTGGCATTACCTTTGTAGTTAGAATTGCTGTTAACTAGGAATGTGAAAAGTATTTCAATATTTCTTTCCATGGCAAAAATGAAAACACGAAACAGATAACACTTTGGTCCTTTTAAAAACCTGCGTATTGTAAAATGTTGTGTGTTATAGCGGGAAAAAGAAATGTATGTGATTCTGGATGACAACATGTTTGTTTCCAACATTGGGGATGTTTTCCTAAAGAAATTATATCTGCTTCGTGTTTTCTTTCCTTGCCACATTCTAGCGTGTATTATGATACTGGTATCGTCCTGGCCCTACTGGCATCACAATTCACGTTTAACTCAAAGTAGTACTCGGACAATTGGTGTAATAGAGACTCACTATAATGACCGTGTTAGCTGGGCTGATGAAGTTCCCCATGGTGATGTTTGATCACAGGCATGCCCAAACGTCTGCCCATGGGGTTCCCTAGCGTCTCAGGGAACCAGAACTTTGCCCAGGGTCAGGTGACTAGCGCCCCAGGAACCCCAGGGGGAGGAGCCAATCCCCAGCCCCAGAGCAGCCAGACTATGGCCCACACAGGTACAAGACAAAGAATAGATCGGCACATACCGTTCAGATATACTGTATACCATAGAAAAATGCCTAAGAGCAGACAACACAGTGATATGATTTAGACTGCATTCGTCAGTGTCATTCTTATGTCACAATCTGATTTCAGGAGCCCAGTCATCAGCCTCCACCCCCAACACCATGCAGGGTCCCTCACACTCCCAGCCCAATGTCATGGGCCTCCACAGTGGCATGGCTGGCCAGCCCCAAGGCACCAACTCCGGGCCCAGTATGAGCCAGCCCCAGCCAGGCCTCCAGTCCCAGATGATGGACCTCCAGGGCCAGCCCGTGTCCTCGTCCCCCAGCCAGATGGTTCAAGGTGGGGGTCAAGGGCAGACAGTCCTCTCTAGACCCCTCAACCCAGGGCAGAGAGGAGGCATGACCCCACCCAAACAGCTGATGCCACAGCAGGGCCAGGGCCAGATGATTGGAGGGCCGGGGCACCAGGCGATGCTCCTACAACAACAACAGCAAAACTCCATGATGGAACAGATGCAACAAATGCAAGGAAACAAGCAGGCGTTTGGGTTGAAAGGTCAAGCCGGGGTCATGCCAGGTCAGATGATGCGGGGTCCATCTCCTAACGTGCCCGGAAACATGGCTCAGTTCCAGCAGCCTCAGGTGGGCCAACAGCAGCAACAAATGACTCCGCAGCAGCAGCATCAACAGCAGCAGCAAATGGCTCAGCTCCAACAGTTGCAACAACTGCAGCTACAACAGCTACAACAGCAGCAGCAGCAGCAGCAGCAACAACAACAGATGACCCAGCAGCAGCCCCAACAGGTATTTGATGACTTTTTTTCCTTTTTTATTTGCACAGCGGAAAACCATCCACCAATTTTACTTCTGGGTAGCATTAAAGAGTATTATTTCACTCGCTCATTCCTTAATTTGTTCAGGTCCCCATTGGCGGCAACCCCAACCAGGCCATGGGTATGCAGGGTCAACAGATGAGACTCCCCAGTGGTCATCCTCTGGTCCAACAGCAGCTACAGCAGCAGCAGCTCCAACAAAAACAAGCCATGCTGCAACAGCAGCAGCAACAGGCGGCGCAGCAACACCCACACGCTCTCGGGGACCCCAGCGGTGCTACAGGCGACATGGGCGGTGTCCAACAGATGCTCCCGGACATGCAGGTTCAGCAACAAGGCATGATGGGAATTGGAGTCCCTCAGCACATGCAGGTGGGCAATGGCCACTTCCCTGGTCATGGGATGAACTTCAACCCCCAGTTTGGGGGTCAGATGCCCATGGGAGGGCCGTGTGCTCAGGCAGGGGGGTTTCCAGTGAACAAGGATGTGACACTAACCAGTCCTCTCCTGGTCAACCTGCTTCAGAGTGACATCTCTGCCAGTCAGTTTGGGCCTGGGGGGAAGCAGGCGGCTGGAGGACCTGGCCAGGCTAAACCCAAGAAGAAGAAACCACCACGCAAGAAGAAGCCCAAAGTAGGGGAGGGACAGCAGCCGGTCGAGGGGCTAGGGTAAGCACCTGGATTTTATTGAAATTAAAAACTATACTGAACAAAAATATAAACGCAACATGTAAAGTGTTGGTCTCATGTTTCATGAGCTGAAATAAATGTTCTCAGAAATGTTCCATACGCACAAAAAGCTTATTTTTCTCAAATTTTGTGTACAAATTTGTTTATATCCATGTTAGTGAGCATTTCTCCTTTGCCAAGATTATCCATCCACCTAACAGGTGTGGCATATCAAGAAGCTGATTAAACAGCATGATCATTACACAGGTACAACCTTTTGCTGGGGACAATATAAGGCAACTCTAAAATGTGCAGTTTTGTCACACAACACAATGCCATAGTTGTCTCAAGTTTTGAGGAAGTGTGCAATTGGCATGCTGACTGCAAGAATGTCCACCAGAGCTGTTGCCAGAGAATTTAATGTACATTTCTCTACCATAAGCTGCCACCAAAGTGGGTTTAGTAATAAAGCCCTTTAGTGGGGAAAAACTCTTATTTGCAGGGCCTTGCTCCCCAGTGGGTGTGCATGGCTCTCAAGTGGGTGTGGCATATGTGAAATCCATAGATTAGGGCCTAATGAATTTATTTCAATTGATCGATTTCCTTATATGAACTATAATTCACAAAAATCTTTGAAATTGTTGCATTTTATATTTTTGTTAAGTATATATTTGCACAAGGTATTTGTTATTGGACATGGTTTGTCATTGAGGTATTCTTCTCTCCTCAGGGGTCTGGATGTGGGGGCTGGCCTGGAGGACCCGGAGCTGCCAGGGCTGAGTGGGGAACAGGGAGTGGGCATGGACCCTTCCGGACCCAAACTCTCAGACTTCACCAACAGGCCTGCAGGTATGCAATTTGAATGCTTCTTGGTTTGCTTACTTACACTGTTCTATATAGTTGATTGGCTTTTCGATCACTCCTTTTTGCTCATGTCAGGTTTCCCAGGTCAGCCTGGAGACCAGAGAGTCCTACAGCAGGTGCCCATGCAGTTCATGCAGCAGCAACAGCAGCAGCAGCAACAGCAACAACAACAGCAGCAACAACAACAACAGCAGCAACAACAACAACAGCAGCAACAACAACAGCAGCAGCAACAACAACAGCAGCAGCAACAACAACAGCAGCAGCAGCAGCAACAGCAGCAGCAGCAGCAGCAGCAACAACAACAGCAGCAGCATCAAATGCAGCATATGCAACAACAGCAAATGCAACAGCTGCAACAACAGCAAATGCAACAACTACAACAGCAGCAGATGCAGGGACTGCAGGTTCCTGCTGGACAGCAGCAGGGGGTGGCTGGAGCTCAGGGTCCGACTCAAGTCCAGCCACAGATGCACCCTCATCAGCTACAGCAGCAGCAGCAACAGCAGGTATAATCTACTGCCAATGTGTACTTGCTGCTTCCAGCCTTGCGTTTGTGTATGTGGTAAAAAGACACATTTTCCATTTGGTCTATGGATAATCTAGATAATTGGTTCCTTGTGTTAAAGCAGCAGATGCTGATGATCATGAAGATGCAGCAGGAGCAGGCTAAGAGCCGGATGCCCCTCCCTCCAGGCGGGCAGCACCCCCCCAGGGGCATGTTGAATCCCGGGGAGGCCCAGAGGATACCTGGGTCCCAACAGGGCAACATGCCTGTCATGATCAACCTCCAGGGGCACGGAGGAGTGCCTCCCTCTCCAGACAAACCCAGAGGGATGCCCCTCATCGTCAATCCACAGGTTGGACAAACTATCTGGATGTTTAACATTTTTATATATCATATTTATTGTTATCGTCTTGTGAATGTTCTATGCTTGTTGAATTTGTCTGTGTGGACTAATGAATTCCTCTGTGTGTATAAATAAAGTATTCTCTTGCTCTACCTATGTAGATGGCTGGGGCAGCCAGAAGGATGTCTCACCCCGAGGCAGGGCAGGGTACTGGGGCTGAGGAGTCCCCTGGAGCAGCCAACTCCCTGCAAGACAGACCCGGGGGCCAGGAGATGGGGATGCCGCCTGGGAACGGAGCCCAACAGATGTTGGTGAACCAGGGCCCCAATACCCACATGATGAAGCAAGGCCCAGGCCCCTCGCCCCAGCACCCTGGAGCTAGCCCCCAGCAGCAGATGCCCCCTCAGCCCCAGCAGGTTGGCCCCATGCCAGGCCTCCACTTCCCTAATGTCCCCACAACTTCCCAGAGCTCCAGGCCCAAAACACCCAACCGAGCCAGTCCCAGGCCCTACCACCATCCTCTCACCCCAACCAATCGTCCTCCCAGCACTGAGCCCTCTGAGATCAACCTCTCCCCTGAGAGGCTGAATGCCTCCATCGCAGGCCTGTTCCCCCCCAAAATCAACATCCCTCTGCCCCCCAGGCAGCCCAACCTTAGCCGGGGCTTTGACCAGCAGGGTGGGCTCAACCCCACCACTCTCAAAGCCATAGGGCAGGCCCCTCCCAGCCTAACTCTGCCCAGCAACAACGGAAGTGGTGTAGGTAACTCTAACAACGGTCAGCAGTCTTTCCCTACAGGCAGTGGAGCTGCCAACTCGGGCCAGGGCAAACCGGACAAGCAGCCTGGAGGAGGTCAGGCTAAAAGGGCCAATCCCAGTAACGGCCGCAGATCCAGCCCTGCCTCCAGCCGCAAAGTCACTAACCCCAGCTCAGGGAGGCAGAAGTGGACCAAAATCACCCTCACATCCCCTTCTCACCAGCAACAAATGGTCAACCCCCAGACAGGGCAGACCATGATGCTGAGCCCCACCCCGGTGCCTCCTAGCCCAGTCACTCTCCCACCAGCGGCGGGGGTCGGCCTGGAGCCCCAGCAGATCCAGACCCCCTTCCAGGTGATGCAGGGTAACCCAGCTGAGATGCCCAGGGAAGGGCAGGGAATGGCAGGTGTAGAGCACCAGCAGATGCCCCAGCCTCTGAGGGAGCTCTCCGCCCCACGGATGGCTAGCCCCCGTGTAGCCACTCCTCAGGAGGCTAAAGCTGGGCTGGAGCAGACAGTGGCGATAGTGGCGAGGCAGCCTGTACAGAGCACTCCTCAGCAGGTGTCTGGATCTGAGGCCTCTCCTTCTCTCAACCAGCTGCTGGATAACGCAGCCACCCCCAGCGTGCATCCCAGGCCCACTCTAATTGCTCCAGCTGGGGATGCTGCCTGCAAGGAGAGCTCTAAAGCCTCCATAGTTTCAGAGAACCTATCCAGTGTTTTTCAGAGCTCGAATGCAGTGGCTACTGCTGCTGTGAACGATCCAGAAGCTAACCCCAAGCCTAGCTCAACCCCCAGCCCAAAACTCCCAAATCTAGTCGGTAATCCTAACCTGCAGCGCAATGCAAATACCAATCTGAATGCAAATCCCGGCCCTAGCCCCAATCTTAACCCAACTGACAGCCCCAACGTCAACTCTATCTCTAGCCCCAGCGCCAAGCCTAGCACCCCTAGCCCTAACTTAAACCCTACCATTACCCACAGCCCTACTCTAAACCCTACTCCTAGTTTTAGCGTCAGTGTGGGTGCCAGCGTCAGTCACAGTAGTCCCCTCCCCAACATTACCTCCAGCCCCAAACCTAACCCAAACCCTGCCATTAGCCCCAAACCAACCCCCAGCCCCAAACCTAACCCAAACCCTGCCATTAGCCCCAAACCAACCCCCAGCCCCAAACCTAACCCAAACCCTGCCATTAGCCCCAAACCTAACCCAAACCCTGCCGTTGGCCCCAAACCAACCCCCAGCCCTAAACCCTCGACCAATATCCCCACTGTCCTGCAGATCCCTGCATCATCTGCCACCATCTTCCCCAACCAGATCAGTTACACCCCAGCTCCCACCCCCCAGGCCCCCCCAGGTGTCATCTCCGCTATGGTGGCAATGCCCAAAAAGAACATCAGACCCCAGCAGTCCAGCCAGCAGACCCGTGGCCCCCACCCCCAGTTTATCACCACTCCTGTGTTTAACACCGGTACTCCCATCTTCCACGTCCCTACAGTGTCTGTGGCCCCCAACGCCACGGTAGTGTCCCAGCCGGTCACCATGGTAAAGCCCATACAGGTGTCCACCACTAACATCCAGCTCACTGCTGCTCCAACCCAGGCCCAAGCCCCGGCCTCGACTCAGGCTGCTGTGGTCAGTGTGGCTAGCTACCAGCCTGCCCGAACGCTAGTTGGGCAGGTCCAGATGGCCACTAGACGTGCTTCCCCTGTCCCTGTTAGTACTCTGCCTCGACCTCAGCAGCAAAAGCCTGGCAATCCCAAGTCGGAGACCCCGGGTGAAGCGCCCCCTGGCCAGAAATTGAGCCCACCAGTTGGGCAGCCATCACCCCATCCCAGCCTCTCTCCCACAGCCTTGGCGTCTGCCTCGTCTTCCGTCCAACAGCCCCTAGCGTCCCCTCCTCCATGCTCCAGTCCTGGTGCCCCAGCCAGCGCCCGGAAGAGCCCTATGTCCCCCCCCTTGCCTGCCGAGGGAAAGCCTGCCCAGGGAAAGCCTGCCGAGGGAAAGCCTGCCCAGGCTTCTGGCTCTGCACCACCAGTGGGTAATCGACCAGACTACCAGCAGGTTGCTGAAGCACGGGCTGCCCAACCTTTAGAGGGGACTTCCCAGCCCCAGAGGGGGCCGAACTGGGCTGTGCCCCCTCACGCCTTCCCTCCACCCCCTGCATCTGTCATCCAGACTCGGACCACAGTGTCTGGAGCACAGACTCGGACCACAGTGTCTGGAGCACAGACTCGGACCACAGCTGCTGCTGTTCCTCTGAAAGTCACCACTCCTCCAGTATCAGCGCCAACTCCTGTCCTTGCTCAATCTGCTGCACCAGCCCAGTCCTGTCTTCCTGCCTCTACTACTACCACCCCTCCCCCAGTGTCAGTCCCTGTCACCACCCGAACCTCTACTACTGCCCCTGTTCCTACCCCTGCTACGTCTCTCCCTGCTCCTTCTTCAGCCTCAGTCCCAAGTCCATCCCCATCCACCTCTCCTGTTGCTGCCGCCCCTGGACCCCCCGGTCCCTCCCCAGCCATATCCTCCCTAGTGGCCCCTACCCCTACTGGGGCTCAGCCTGCCCCCACAGCCATGGAGCCTCCCAGCCAGCCAGCCCCACTAGAGCCCCCAGCACTTGCAGGCAACACCCCAGGTACATATTGATCGATAAATCAATCAATGATTGAGTGACTTATCCCCCACATGTCAAACTTCGACTGATAATAATAACCTCCACCATGTCCTTTCTCCCAGTGTCAGTCCAACCTGAACCTCTACAGCAAGAGGAGCCTGTTGCTACGGAGAAGACTGGTAAGCACTGTCACACTAACTTATCTGTAACAAAATGGTTAATGCTCCGGCCATGGTAATGACATGTTATGGCATATTGTTAACAGAGGACGGATGGGAACATCCATAACGTAAGCAAAGATTGTGATATATTATGAGGGAATCATAAAATGTAAATGTGTTAGAGCAAGTAATAGAGCAAGTTATTCATGCAGGCTGTGCTGATCTAGGATCAGTTTTGCCTTGAAGTTCAGGGAGTGGAATGTTAGCTAAACAGACTGGCAACCAGGCTAACACTGCTCTAGAATCTGTCCAAATAACCTTATTCATTATGATCTTAATGTCATGTGCCATATGTTTGGGCGTGGCCAATGGTGCGGTTTTTATAGGCCCTTCTCTTGGCCGCAGAGACATTTCACCATTTTTAAAGCTAATTTCCTACAATTATACACGTTTTACCATGGCTGAGGCCTTGTTCTTATGTTATCTGAGTGACTCAAGCATTATAACAAAGTCAATGCCATGACATTATTCGAATTTAAGATTCTCCCTGACTGTCATTTTTTTGGGGGGGGTGATTATTAGTTCTCAAAGATGATCTTGTTTAAAAATATTGCTCCGTTATCTTTTCTACATACCCTCCTATAAAACATTACTTAATTTTTGGGGGCTGCCACGATTTGACAGTGTTGGTGCGCTGCTGCTAAATGCACATAGGGGTAACACTGCTTTATATGATACCCTGTATGCTGTGAACATAATATGGCCTTTGCTGTGATATTTAGTAACCTTTTTTTTGTTTTTTTCCCTCTACAGCAGAAGTTGCCACAGTAACCGAGCAAGGGTGAGGTTATCAAAACAGATTTCAAATGAACAAAATGTAACCCTGTTCTTTTTAATAAGTAAATACTTTTCATGCCAGGGGTGATTGGGATATTCCATTGCCTTTTAAGGTTAACATCAGTATTTAGTACTTGGCCTAGTCTGCTGTAAGTGCCATCCATGTTTGTAAACAGAAATGCTTAGACATTTGTAACTCTACTGAAACTCAGGGAGTTTATTTGGTTGGCCAGGGCAGGGGGGTACATGGCGAAACCCAATGAGCCACGTGGCCTCAGCACTTGGTATGTATGCTTAGCATGCAAACTATATCCAAACTTAATGCATGTCAAAAGACAACTCAAGGACTACCACTCCATAAGATCTTGTGTTTACAATATGAATATGGCCATATCTGATTTATATTTGCTGGTGATAATTATAATCATTAAGAGTATGTTGGACTAAAACCATGTTTGTTCAGCATCACAGTTTTAGTTTACCGCTGTTTTTCCACTTCTATCACAGATGGGCAAAGAAAAGAAAGACTCCCGTCAACTTAGTCCCAAGGTATGTATTTACATGCATGAGTGCTGCCAGGATGCACGCAAGCAGCCCTGTCGTGTTCACCATTTTGTTATCTATCGGATACTGTTTGGGGTGAAGACGGACGACAGTATCTGTGGTAGATGAGGGAAAACAGCCCATTCCCGAAGCGGTTTTCCCAACTGAACTTTCACTGAGTAGCTACTGTAGAGTTACTATTTTTATTATTATGTCTGTAAATGACCTGTCCTTCTTTTCTCTTTCTCCCCTGGTCTGTTTGCTGTTGGGAATCTATCAGGGCTGCTGTGGAGAAGCCGAAAGGTCCCAGCAGACGGAGCTCGCGGGCTGAAAAGGAGGTGGAGGAGGAAACGGTGGCAGACGGCGTGCAGAGGAAGAGACCAGCCAGGCCTGGAGCCAGCGCTATGGTTGCTGCTAAAGGTACACACAGGCACATGTATACAGTACACACACCTCCCACTGAGGGCATACACTCAAACAATTTACTCTTGCATAGCTTAAATTGTTATTTTAAAGTTCTTTGTCGTCTCAAACTTGTCCCCCTCTCCCTCTTTCCTGTGTCCTTTCAGAAACCGGTGCCAGTCCTACCCAGGCTAAGAGAAGGAAGTCTAAATGACCACAGTAGTGAAACCCTGTGAACTGTAAATGTGTTTTTCTGTCAATCATTCAATGAGTTTATTTTCTCCCAGATTATGAATTCTCAATGGAGAAAATAACCATGTACAGATAATTGTTTGAAAATAATTATGTTGATGTTTTGTCCCAGCTATCATGTGAGGTTGTAGCTAGTGTGTGTTTGTGCGCGTGTGAATGTGTTTTGTTTTTAAACAATTATGCTGGATTAATCATGTGAAGACTGATAATTGAAGGTGTCTCAATTGTATAATTATGTTGTGAAACTTATTAAAATGTTCTGCTACTTAATTGTCCTTGTTTTATGTGTTGAACTGACATTCTGTGAAAGAAGTTCACACACAAGTGGCCTACATGGCTGCATGAGTTGTTCCATTTTACAATATTTTGTTACGACTGAATGCTGTCCTCTTTTAAAAGTGCAGTTTGACAACAAAGTATTTTCTATAGTCTATATCCTACTGTTAATCTACCATAGAGAGATTTTACGACAAATCAGGGAACTTTAACTATTGTAGGGAGGAACCATGCAGGACAGTAAAAACATTTATTTTTCATTATTTAAATTCGAGCATGCGCAGTTGCAGAGAATTCGGACTTGTGCGCAACGGTGCGCAACGACTCCATTCCACAGTCTATCCAGACTACTCTGTCAACCTCATCTTCTTACCTTGGGCATCCCTGACTTGTGCATTTGGCTTTACAAGACAATGAGCGGGGATCACGGTGAAAGAGACTCGCAGGTAGTGTTATTATGCTGAACGAGATGTAGGTAGCTGGTTATTTGCATTATGTGACAGTTGGTTTGGTTGACTAGATAATGATAAAATTACATTAATGTGATAGCCTATCGATTGTGTCCATGCAATGTTAACAAGTTGCATTAGTTGTCTTTCAAGTAGCAACTTTGTTATAAATATCACAAGCGATCGCTGGGCTTTGTGTAGAATTTCTCATATTTCCCTGTATGAAACTTGACATTCTCCTTTCTACCGGCATTCAGAAAATATAAACATTAATTTAATATATTTTTTAAATTTTGCAGGTCAATTCTGGGTCTCGAGCCAATGGTAAGTTGTTTTTAACGGCAAAAAAAATATTGATCATGGTTTTGCTTGTGATCTTCATTCGTCTACTCCTGTTAGTTTTTAAAGGACAGAAATGGCGTCCCAGAGACTAAGTCCCTTCTCCTCCACTCTCTTGTGTCTATTGTTCAAAAAGAGGGCCTCAAAATTACCCTTTCGATATATAATATTGCGATCTGAGGGTAAATTCTGGCAGCGCTTTACACCGTGTTTCTCAAATAGACCATTGTTTGTTTATGTTGTGGTGCAACAATGTATAATTTTTGAGCCGAAAGTAGTGAAATGGGGGTTTAGGACTTAGTCTCTGCGCCATTTTCTTTTTCTCTGTCTAGCAGCCAGTGCGCCGAGCATTGATAGAACAGTTGGCGGTGATATGGAGGCTAGAGCTGGGAGTTCATCGGCCTCTCCCACCCCATGGCTCCTGGTACAATCGCTGCAGACATTATTGCCACTACATTTCATCTGTCAAAGATAGTTGCTTTATTACAAATATATGTTTTAAATGTTGTTATAGCTTGTTGCATTTGTTAGTCAACTTTGGGCATGGTTTTTAGAAATTATACTGCCATTCTGCCAGCACAATAATACTGTAATAACATATATTTAAAAAGGGGGGAGGAGGGGGAGAATCAAGTGCACACACCTTTGACAACTCAACATTTCATTAGTTTTATAATTAAACAGTCATGGAAATGGGACAGAGATATAGTAGTGGGAGCATATTATTGTTTCCTATGACAATAACCCCTTACCCGTTATTTAACTGCCATGACAGAGGGTCGCCACAAGGTGACGTTCAAGCTCAAGACTGACAGTTATGTGGGCCCACCCTTCTGACAAAGCCACCACTAATTGGAAGTTTTTCCCACTTGTTCAGGGGGGATTTAAAAAAATGACAGTCACCCAAAAGAGATGGCCCAAATTTTACTTATTGAGGAATCATAGACCGTCTCAAATTATAACCTGTTATTCTTAATCTAGTGCACTACTTCTCACCAGCGACACATAGACTATTGTGCATCACTGGAGGAAAAGGGTATCCTATCGTTTAAGGCAGGGGTATTCAACCTGGGGTCTGTGGCCCCCTAGGAGTTTGCCATGGTACTGCAGAGGGTCTGCGAAAATACATGTTTTTATTGAAATGTTTTCATGAATATCGCTTGCAACAACAGAATAAATACATTTTGAATTACAAACCTACAGTAGAAAATAGGAGAATATATTTGTTCTTATGTCAACTTTATTTCTCTTCTCCTAATATTGAGCTAATTCCACTCACTGGAGTATCTGACATAGGCTTTGAATAGTGCCACAGGCTGCTGGTCAGCTTTCTTGACTTGTACACTTCCTCTTCCAATTATGTGGGAAGGTCAAAACAATTAAAAACTATTAATTGTACATTTTCGATTACTTCTTGCCACTATAATTTACTTCAAGATAAGACATATGATGGGGGTCCCTGGGTCGCCTGTTTGCCTAGCCGGGGGTCCCTGGTCAAGAAAAGGTTGAAGACCTCTGATTTAAGATTTTACCTTAGACAGTGATGTAGTGGTAAAAAAATGGTGGGTAAATGCTGATTGCAAGACTGGATTACAGTGGTAACGCTCCCTATACTTTCAATGCATTTTTCCACAAAAGGTGTGTAAACGCTCACCCAAAATAAAAAAAGGTGGGTAAACGCTCACCCAAAATAAAAAAAAGGTGTGTAAACGCTCACCCAAAATAAAAAAAGGTGGGTAAACGCTCACCCAAAATAAAAAAAAGGTGTGTAAACGCTCACCCAAAATAACAAATGTGTGTAAACGCTCACCCAAAATAACAAATGTGTGTAAACGCTCACCCAAAATAAAAAAAGGTGTGTAAACGCTCACCCAAAATAACAAAAGGTGTGTAAACGCTCACCCAAAATAAAAAAAGGTGTGTAAACGCTCACCCAAAATAAAAAAAGGTGTGTAAACGCTCACCCAAAATAAAAAAAGGTGTGTAAACGCTCACCCAAAATAAAAAAAGGTGTGTAAACGCTCACCCAAAATAAAAAAAGGTGTGTAAACGCTCACCCAAAATAAAAAAAGGTGTGTAAACGCTCACCCAAAATAAAAAAAGGTGTGTAAACGCTCACCCAAAATAAAAAAAGGTGTGTAAACGCTCACCCAAAATAAAAAAAGGTGTGTAAACGCTCACCCAAAATAACAAAAGGTGCGTAAACAACGTTGTATGCGTTTACCCTCCACTACACCACTGACCTTAGGTCTAGGGTTACATGTGAGTTCAACGTGTGTCTCACAAGACCCAGCCAGTTGTGATGTTTCTATCAACAGAGAACATGCAGGCCTGTGTGTGCGGGTGGTTCAGGTCTAGATGTCTGGGGTGCGTGTTGAGACAGGGCAGCAGCAGTATGGATCTCTCATGTTTTGGTCTAATAACAGATATGCAGCCTCAGTTGTAGGAAAGTAGACCCACCTAGATGTGTGAACCTCCCTCCCATCCCCACTCCCCTGGACCCACTTTGTTTCTCTTTGACACTCCCTGTGGGATCTCATTCTGAGTTTAGACAGGTAGGGAGAGATATGCAAGGAGGGGTTTTGACTTTAAATTACCCAGTCTTGTTTACGTACTTGATTTCACAGGTCATTCTTCACATTAAATGGTACGATACCGTTTAAGCTTTTAATTGTGGTGTAATTACAAAGTAACTACACAGTAACTTAATAATCCAGCCAACTAATTTGAAAGAAAATGTGGCACTAAAGAGGCTGGGTTAGGGGCTGTTTGATGTTTATTATTGAACACCCTTGCGGTATGAGAAGTGATTCTATTTGTTGAACCTGCAGTTTGTATTCATTACTATGTGACGCTGAAGACATGAGCTTATCCATACACTGGGCCACCGAGGGCCACACAATGCTCAGATTACACTGTGCTGTTACAGTTCCTATTGTCTGGGGGATCTCTACTAAGCAAGTCAATCTCTAACTTTGTCCCAGACGCTCACAAACACAAGGACAAGCACAAAGAACACAGGCGCAAAGAACACAAGAAAGACAAGGAGAGAGATAAAGCCAAGCACAGCAGCAGGTATGTTCCCTCTCCCCTCCTCTCTTTGTCTCTCTCTCTTTTTCCTTCCTTTTGCCAGTCATCTCCATCCCGCTGAGGGTTTCTCAGAAGTCTTTCCGTCTTGTTCTCCACCTCTCATTCCTTCTCATTTCCCTTTTCATTTGGTCTGTGGGAGAGTTCTGAGTATACTGGCATTGCTGACCATAACTTTGTGTTGTACAAGACCATAAGACAACACCACATTACATCATTCAACAGGATATCTTAATTTATTATGCTGCCCCTATGCTGTCTCTGTGCTGTTGTACTATGCCTTCAGAACAGTGGCGGTCGGTGCCATTTAAGATGAGGGAGGACATTTTTGTTTTATGAGCATGGCCTTTTTACAGCATATTGGATGAATATCATTCATATTCCATTCACCCAGCTCAGTGTAACATCCATAAGTTTAGGCTACTACATGATACAAAAATGTCTCTACATTCATCATGAGGTTGCTACAACTTAGCCTATGGATGAAAGTTTACAACACAGGTCAATTTATTTTTGAGTAATCAAGGTGACAGACATTGACACATTCAATACTGCCTTGCACACTCTTGCCAGCATCTAGCTGATCTAGGGTGTAATAATTAGTCCAAGAGCTCCAAACCAAAGTTTCTATTGTACAAATTCAGTTATGTTTATCCCTGTTTCGTTCCATTTGAGAAACGTTTTTCAACAGAATCGGCAGAATGAATACGCCCCTGATCACACTCAAACACGGTTTACTTTCATAGCAGCCACATACAAACAGCATGATCCCTTTGATTGTTGTATAATTCCTTATCACATCTATGCTCTCTCTTCCTCTCACCCTTTCCCTTCGGTTGTCGACTTCAGTGCCCTTCACATCACCAGTCTGTGACAAAAATTAACAAGCCAAACCTTCATGAATGCTAACCGCTACACACAACCTACATAATTGTCACTATATTAGCTAATGACATAATCAACATAGCTACTAGAACTAACCCACTACAATCACGCAGTACAGTGTACAGCAAGCAATTTAGCAGTTACACCGTCGGGCCCCAGTGGCAATACATTTATAAAATCAAAAGCTTACTTTGAATTGGAAGAATTCCAGTGTTGGATAGTCATAGCCAGCTAGCTAACATAGCATGCCTCTCTGTTTGAGCCGGGTGTTTGAGTAGGCTAAGCTAGCTAGATGGGAAAGGGGGATACCTAGTCAGTTATACAACTGAATGCATTCAACTGAAATGTGTTTTCTGAGAGGTGGGTGCGGTGGCTGCCTTAATCGACATCAACGTCATCGGCACCCGGGGAACAGTGGGTTAACTGCCTTGCTCAGGAGCAGAACGACAGATTTTTATCTTGTCAGCTCGGGGATTCGACCCAGCAACCTTTCGGTTACTGGCCCAACACCCCTACCCGCAGGCTATTTTGAGATGTATTGTTTAGCTAAGTAAGGGAAAGTGGGGGGAAAAAATACAATGAAATATGGCTACTTTAGGTAGCTGCTTCTCCTTAATTTTTTACGAAATTAATTTGTTAAAAACTGTTCAGCTATTGTCTTTCTCTTTGAGTCAACTACTCACCACATGTTATGCACTGCAGTGCTAGCTAGCTGTAGCTTATGCATTCAGTAATAGATTAATTCTCTGATCCTTTGATTCGGTGGACAACATGTCAATTTATGCTGCAAGCGCTCTGATAGGTTGGAGGACGTCCTCCGGAAGTCAATGTACCCAGAGCAGAACGGAAACTAGCTGTCCTCCGGCTACACCATGGTGCTACCCTACAGAGTGCTGTTGAGGCTACTGTAGAGCTTCATTGCAAAACAGTGTGTTTTATTCAATTATTTGGTGACGTGAATATATTTAGTCTAGTTTTAAAAAGGATAACTATTTATATTCCTCTGAGAGCCTCCACTGGTTCAGAAACTATTCACACCCCTTGACTTTTTCCACATTATGTTGAGTTACAGCCTGAATTTAAAATTGATTATATTGAGATTGTGTGTCACTGAACAAACAGTACTCAAAGTACTAAATAATATAATTAATTTAATCCATGCTCGAAAGAATACTAAAAGTGAAAGTGCAAGGTGCTAAATAAAATAAAAAAGAAACGGAGTATACGTTTCGGCCTTATGCCTTCATCAGTGCTGATGAACAAAAGGACAAAAGGAATACCTATCTGAGAATGCTGTTCATTAACTACAGCTTAGCGTTCAACTCCATAGTGCCCACGAAGCTCCTCACTAAGCTAAGGACCCTGGGACTAAACACCTCCCTCTGCAACTGGATCCTGGACTTCCTAACGGGCCGCCCCCATGTGGTAAGAGTAGGCAACAACTGCCATGCTGATCCTCAACACGGGGGCTCCTCAGGGGTGGGTGCTTAGTCCCTTCCTGTACTCCCTGTTCACCCACGACTGCGTGGCCAAGCACGACTCCAACACCATCATTAAGTTGCCGACAACACAACACTGGTAGGCCTGATCACCGACAACGATGATACAGCCTATAGGGAGAAGGTCAGAGACCTGGTAGTGTGGTATTGTATTCTTTCAAGCATGGATTAAATGAGTTATATTCTTTTTGCATCTCGGCCTCCTTGGGTAATTCCTTTTCGTGGTTTTGAGTGTGAGTACTTTTTTAACTCTACAGGTATATTCTCTCCCACGCACCTGCCTTCTTTTATTATAGCCTGAGCAAAAACCCTCTTAATGGCTTTCTTCTGAGTCACTGATCTACACTTGTTATGGCAGTGACTGCCTCATCTCTACCCCACACATACATTTAACTGTAAGGTCCCTCAATCGAATTGTGAATTTCAAGCACAGGTTCAATCACAAAGACCAGGGAGGTTTTTCAATGCCTCGCAAAGAAGGGTACCGATTAGTAGATGTGTAAAAATGTTAAAAAGCAGATGCTGAATATCCCTTTGAGCATGGTGAAGTTATTCATTAAGCTTTGGGTGGTGTATCAATACACCCAGTCACTACAAAGATAGAGGCGTCTTTCCTAACTCAGAGAGGAAGGACACTGCTCAGGGATTTCACCATGAGCCAATGGTGATTTTAAAACACAGAGTTTAATGGTTGTGATATGAGAAAACTGAGGATGGATCAACAACATTGTAGTTACTCCACAATACTAACCTAAATGATAGAATGAAAAGAAGGAAACCTGTACAGAATAAAAATATTCCAAAACATGCATCCTGTTTGCAAGAAGGCACTTAAGTAATACTGCAAAATATATAGCAAAGAAATGTACTTTTTGCCCTGAATACAAAGTGTTATGTTTGGGGCAAATCCAACACAATACATCACTGAGTGCCAGTCTTCATATTTTCAAGCATGGTGGTGGCTGCATCATGCTATGGGTATGCTTGTCATCGGAAAGGACTAGGGAGTTTTTTGGGGGATAAAAAGAAACATACAGCTATAAGCACAGTCAAAATCCTAGAGGAAAACCTGGTTCAGTCTGCTTTCCAACAGACTGGGAGACTAATTCATCTTTCAGCAGAACAATAACCTAAAACACAAGGCCAAATCTACACCGGAGTTGCTTATCAATATGACATTTATTGTTTCTGACGTAGTTACAGTTTTGACATAAATCGGCATGAAAATCTATGGGAAGACTTGAAAATGGCAGTCTAACAATGATCAACAATCAACTTGACAGAGCTTGAATAATTTTAGAAAGAATAATGGGCAAATATTGTACAATCCATGTTGACAAAGCTCTTAGAGACTTACCCAAAAAAACTCACAGCTGTAATCACCGCCAAGGGTATTGCAAAGTAAAGTATTGACTCAGGGGTGTGAATCCTAATGTAAATGATATATTTCTGTATTTAATTTTCAATAAATTTGCTAACATTTCTAAAAACATGTTTTCACTTTGTTATTATGGGGTATTGTGTGTAGATGGGTGATATTTAATTCAGGCTGTAACACAACAAAATGTGGAATAAGTCAGGGGATATACTTTTTGAAGGTACTGTATGTCTTCTACCTAGTTCTCTAGGACATCTAGGGCATCAATGCATGATTTTCACAGAAATTACTTGATCTCACTCTCCCTCATTCCCTACCCCTTCTTTCTCTTTCTCCCTTTCTCTCTACCCCTCTCTCTCTCTCTCTCTCTCTCTCTCTCTCTCTCTCTCTCTCTCTCTCTCTCTCTCTCTCTCTCTCTCTCTCTCTCTCTCTCTATCTCTCTCTCCCTCTCTCTACCCCCCCCTCTCTACCGCCCCTCTCTCTCACTACCCCGCTCTCTCGCTCTCTGCTAACATCCATAGGCATGAGTACCCTCTCTGAAACAAAGTGTTCCCATTTGTACTTGTTATGAAAACATTTTCCAATTGATATTTGGCACAATGTGGGTCTTATGCTTTTGAGGTTATGTCTGGGCAGTAATGCTAGATAAAGAAAAGCATGCGTTTAAGAGTTTTTGAGGATAACTGGGATTTGTGTATTTTTTTTTAGCTCAAATGTGTCTATGTAAGTTCACTGAGAACACATTATAATTTATGGCAAATACCTTGGGAAATATGTCAGAGAGAGAGTTTGAATGTTGTCTGTGACAAAGAATGGCTATGGTTTCAGTCAGGAATACTGTGTGCAAGTGACACGTTTCATACGTCGTACTTCCTTGTTCATGTCTCTGGTCTTTTGAATGGGCTTGAGGATTATATAATCAAATTCATGAAAACGTGGTCATATAAGATATAGTGCATTCAGAATGTATTCAGACCCCTTGACTTTTTCTACATTTTGTTACGTTACAGCCTTATTCTTAAATTGATGAAGTTGTTTTTTCCCCTCATCAATCTACACACAATACCCCATAATGACAAAGCGAAAACATATTTTTTGTTTAATAAAAAAAAAAAAAAAAAATGCAAATTTATACAAAAAATTTAAAATAATACATATTTACATAAGCATTCGGACCCTTTGCTATGAGACTCGAAATTAAGCTCAGGTGCATCCTGTTTCCATAGATAATCTTTGAGATGTTTCTACAACTTGATTGGAGTCCACCTGTGGTAAATTCAATTGATTGGACACACACCTGTCAATATAAGGTCCCCCAGTTGACAGTGCAGGTCAGAGCAAAAACCAAGCCACGAGGTCCAAGGAATTGTCCTTAGAGGTCTAAGATAGGATTGTGTCGAGGCACAGATCTGGGGAAGGGTACCAAAACAATTCTGCAGCATTGAAGGTCCCTAAGAACACAGTGGCCTCCATCATTCTTAAATGGAAGGAGTTTGTTACCACCAAGACTCTTCCTAGAGCTGGACGCATAGCCAAACTGAGCAATCGGGGGAGAAGGGCCTTTGTCAGGGAGGTGACCAAGAAACCGATGGTCACACTGACAGAACTCCAGAGTTCCTCTGTGGAGATAGGAGAACCTTCCAGAAGGACAACAATCTCTGCAGCAGTCCACCAATCAGGCTTTTATGGTAGAGTTGCCGAAATGGAAACCACTACTCAGTAAAAGGCAAATGACAGCCCACTTGGAGTTTGCCAAAAGGCACCTAAAGGACTCTCAGACCATGAGAAACAAGATTCTCTGGTTTGATGAAACCAAGATTGAACTCTTTGGCCTGAATGCTAAGCATCACATCTGGAGGGAACCTGGCACCATCCCTACGGTGAAGCATGGTGGTAGTCTGGATCGAGGGAAAGATGATCGGAGCATAGGACAAAGAGATCCTTGATGAAAACCTGATTGAACATCTCTGGAGAGACCTGAAAATAGATGTGCAGTGATGCTCCCCATCCAACCTGACAGAGCTTGAGGGGATCTGCAGAGAAGAATGGGAAAAACTCCCCAAATACAGGTGTGCCAAGCTTGTAGCGTCTTACCCAAGAAGACTCGAGGTTGTTATCGCTGCCAAAGGTGCTTCAACAAAGTACTGAATGAAGGGTCTGAAAACTTATGTAAATGTGATTTTCACATTTTTTACTTTTAATACATTTGCAAATAAAAAAATAAAAAAATGTTTTTGCTTTGTCATTATGGGGTATTGTGTGTAGATTGATGAGGGGGAAAAAACTATTTAATGCATTTTCGAATAAGGCTATAACGTAACAAAATGTGGAAAAAGTCAAGGGGTCTGAACACTTTCCAAATGCACCTTATATCAATATATTATATCAAATGCCTTTCATTAAGTTTTTGCGCAGAAGACTGTTGCACTATGTTTTTTGCCATTGAAGACCATTCAAAAAGCCTACAAAAGTTCAAAAACTACAAGGCTATTTGCCGCGTCAATTGCGTAGTCTATTCAGTGAAACAGAAAGCTGTAGACAAAACAAACAAGCCCTCCATTTGCAATCTACATTTTAAAATTCTTTATTACTTTCACTTCTTTGCCTTCTTTGATATGTTCTGTGTTCATCCAGGTTGTGTGTTGTAGTCTGTATTCAATATTGGAGTTCTCTGTGGCCTGAATAATTTGTGTTTGTATAGCTTTCCTGTGTCTGACCCTTGTCCATTGACCCCTAACCCCTGACCTCTCATGTGTTGTCCATCTCTCAGTGAACACAGGGAGCACTCTGAGAAGAAGCACAGAGACAAGGAGAAGGAGAGGTTGAAGCACAGTGACGGGAGTGTCGACAGGCACAGGGAGAAACAGAAGGAGAAAGACAGAGAGAAAAGAGAGGTTTGTTTTCTCCGTATAGAGCAGGGTTATTCAACTCTGACCCTATGAGGTCCGGAGCCAGCTGTTTTTCTGTTCTACCTGATAATTAATTGCGCCCACCTGGTGTCCCAGGTCTAAATATGTTTGTGATTAGAGGGGAACAAAGAAAACATGCAGTGGAACTGGCTTTGAGGTCCACAGTTGAGTTTGAGGGGTATAGAGGGTCTATCAGAAAAGGTAGATCTCAGATGTCACAGTGACTCTACTAGTAGACTACAATTCCCAGCCAGTTTGTCTGTTTCTCGCAGGTCAAATCCTCCCATGTTGAAGGCAAGCCCAAGAAGGAGAAAGAAAATGGTCATGCGAGGTAAATGGGAATATAGAATTGATTGTTCTATTTTATTTTTAATTGTAACTACAAGTAGTAGTGTAAACAACTATGGGTGTAGAAGGCAGATACTGTACATTTTATGAATATCTATGGATTGCATCTTTAACACTGTAATGTGTCCTACAGGGAGATGTGGAACAGCCCCAGCCCTCCTGCCATTAAGAGTGAACCAGAGGAGGACAACGGGTTGTACCCCTCTCCCAAACACAATAAGACTCTGAAGAGAGAGAGAGATGAGGAGGAGTGAGTATCCACAATGTTCTAAGGCTCCTCATTAACTCTTGGTGCAGTATGCCAAGGTTTGTTAGCCATGCCTGTTGAGCCAATCAGGAAGACAAACAGATTAGAAACTAATACAAAAACACTAACACTTATGTGTGCATACTCACACATAAATATTACGTACGCTGCATATAACTAGTTCATTAATGCATTTTTTTAATGAAAGTGATAAAATTAAACCTAGATAAAACAAATCATGTTTCATCTGATGGTTGTATTTTGTTCAGATTTGAATACAAGCCCAAAAAGATCAAGACAGAGAATGGCAAGAAGAGAAAACAAGAGGAAGAGGTGAGTTGAGGTTCTCAGCTGAGGTTGGACACTCTTTCCTCACCCTTGTTAACACTCGTTGTTGTCTCGTTCAGGACATAAAACCCAAGAAGAAGACAAAAGACAAGAAAGCTGGAGCGGATGGCAAGAAAGCCAAGAAGGAAACAGAGGAGAAGTGGAAATGGTGAGATGTTTGGGAGGATTGGTTGATTCCTACAGATACAATCACTAATTGGTGAGATGTTTGGGAGGATTGGTTGATTCCTGCAGATACAATCACAAAATGGTGAGATGTTTGGGAGGATTGGTTGATTCCTGCAGATACAATCACAAAATGGTGAGATGTTTGGAAGGATTGGTTGATTCCTACAGATACAATCACAAAATGGTGAGATGTTTGGGAGGATTGGTTGATTCCTGCAGATACAATCACAAAATGGTGAGATGTTTGTAAGGATTGGTTGATTCCTACAGATACAATCACAAAATGGTGAGATGTTTGGGAGGATTGGTTGATTCCTACAGATACAATCACAAAATGGTGAGATGTTTGGGAGGATTGGTTGGTTCCTGCAGATACAATCACAAAATGGTGAGATGTTTGGGAGGGTTGATTCCTACAAATACAATCTCTAAATGGTTGTGCGTACTCTAAAAAAACAAAAATCTACAGTCCTTCTACTGTTTACTTGTTATTTTTCTCCTACACATTTTGTCATCCATCCATTTTAGGTGGGAGGAGGAGAGATCTACTGATGGCTCCAAATGGAAGTTTCTGGAACACAAGGGACCTGTTCTTGCTCCTCCATACGAACCCCTACCTGGCCATGTCAGGTTTTTCTACGATGGTGAGTGAGTCCATATAGATTCACACTTTATGTTTAGGTGGTTAGATTATATTTTTGATATGATGATATCACCAAGTCTCTCCGAAAGACAAGTCATATTTTATGTGCTCAATCTTTCTATGCCCCAGGTAAGCTCCTGAGACTAAGTGCCCCTGCAGAGGAGGTGGCTACATTCTTTGCTAAGATGCTGGACCATGAGTACACAACCAAGGAAATGTTTAGGAAGAACTTCTACAAGGACTGGAGAAAGGTAGGTACATGGCTGCTCTGTTGCATCTAGTGGAACGTTCAGACAGATATTAGTTGAGTTATGCCCCATGGAATACTGTGTTATACTCCATTGCACCTACTATTGGCCAAGCATTTTCAAATTCTGGTACTGCAGAAGACACTTTCTGATCTTAAGTTGGTGCTGAATGCTAACAAAACAAAAGATATCCTCTTCTCTAGACTACATAATTTACATCTAAATTACTATTAAATTACTAGTCTGAACTAGTTCCTTATTATAAATATATTGGTATATGGCTAAATGACAAGTTGTCTTTCAAAACACATATCTGAGCTGGTAGGAAAGTTGAAGTTCAAAATCGTTTTCTTTTACAGAAACAAAGCCTGTTTATCATTTGTTATTTGAAAGAAAATGGTTCAAACCACATCAAATCAAAGTTTATTTGTCATGTGCGCCGAATACAACCGGTGTAGACCGTACAGTAAAATGCTTTTTTGCACTAACCAATAGTGCAAAAAAGGTATTAGGTGAACAATAGGTAAGTAAAGAAATAAAACAACAGTAAAAAGACAGTGAAAAATAACAGTAGCGAGGCTATAAAAATAGCGAGGCTACATACAGTCACCGGTTAGTCAGGCTGATTGAGGTAGTATGTACATGTAGATATGGTTAAAGTGACTATGCATATATGATGAACAGAGAGTAGCAGTAGTGTAAAAGAGGGGTTGGCTGGTGGTGGGTGGCGGGACACAGTACAGATAGCCCGGTTAGCCAATATGCGGGAGCACTGGTTGGTCGGCCCAATTGAGGTAGTATGTACATGAATGTATAGTTAAAGTGACTATGCATAAATGATAAACAGAGAGTAGCAGCAGCGTAAAAGAGGGGTTGGGGGGGCACACAATGCAAATAGTCCAGGTAGCCATTTGATTACCTGTTCAGGAGTCTTATGGCTTGGGGGTAAAAACTGTGGAGATGCCTTTTTGTGCTAGACTTGGCACTCCGGTAACGCTTGCCATGTGGTAGTAGAGAGAACAGTCTATGACTGGGGTGGCTGGGGTCTTTGACAATTTTTAGGGCCTTCCTCTGACAACGCCTGGTGTAGAGGTCCTGGATGGCAGGCAGCTTAGCCCCAGTGATGTACTGGGCCGTACGCACTACCCTCTGTAGTGCCTTGCGGTCAAAGGCCGAGCAATTGCCATACCAGGCAATGATGCAACCAGTCAGGATGCTCTCGATGTTGCAGCTGTAGAACCTTTTGAGAATCTCAGGACCCATGCCAGATCTTTTTAGTTTCCTGAGGGTGAGGGGGAATAGGCTTTGTCGTGCCCTCTTCACGACTGTCTTGGTGTGTTTGGACCATTCTAGTTTGTTGTTGATGTGGACACCAAGGAACTTGAAGCTCTCAACCTGCTCCACTACAGCCCCGTCGATGAGAATGGGGGCGTGCTCGGTCCTCGTTTTCCTGTAGTCCACAATCATCTCCTTAGTCTTGGTTACATCGAGGGATAGGTTGTTATTCTGGCACCACCCGGCCAGGTCTCTGACCTCCTCCCTATAGGCTGTCTCGTCGTTGTCGGTGATCAGGCCTACCACTGTTGTGTAGTCTGCAAACTTAATGATGGTGTTGGAGTCGTGCCTGGCCATGCAGTCGTGGGTGAACAGGGAGATCAGGAGGGGACTGAGCACACACCCCTGGGGAGCTCCAGTGTTGAGGATCAGCGTGGCAGATGTGTTGCTACCTACCCTCACCACCTGGGGGCGGCCCGTCAGGAAGTCCAGGATCCAGTTGCAGAGGGAGGTGTTTAGCCCCAGGATCCTTAGCTTAGTGATGAGCTTTGTGGGCACTATGGTGTTGAACGCTGAGCTGTAGTCAATGAATAGCATTCTCACATAAGTGTTCCTTTTGTCCAGGTGTGAAAGGGCAGGCAACCTTTACCTTTATGTGTGTATTGGATTATGGGGGTGTTATTTACATGCATGCTGCAGCGTTCACACTTGGATGCTGTATATCATTGTGCCCTGAGGTTCATTACTGGCTCTGGTTTTAAAACTCACCACTGTTCCTGATATCTAGAAGTAGGTTGGGCCTCTTTAACCTCCAGAAGAGAGCAGCATTTTATGTTAATTATCTATAAAGCGGGCCTCCCGGGTGGCGCAGTGGTCTAGGGCACTGCATCGCAGTGCTAACTGCGCCACCAGAGTCTCTGGGTTCGCGCCCAGGCTCTGTCGCAGCCGGCCGCGACCGGGAGGTCCGTGGGGCGACGCACAATTGGCATAGCGTCGTCCGGGGTAGGGAGGGTTTGGCCGGTAGGGATATCCTTGTCTCATCGCGCTCCAGCGACTCCTGTGGCGGGCCGGGCGCAGTGCGCGCCAACCAAGGGGGCCAGGTACAAGGTGTTTCCTCCGACACATTAGTGCGGCTGGCTTCCGGGTTGGAGGCGCGCTGTGTTAAGAAGCAGTACGGCTGTTTGGGTTGTGCTTCGGAGGACGCATGGCTTTCGACCTTCGTCTCTCCCGAGCCCGTACGGGAGTTGTAGCGATGAGACAAGGTAGTAATTACTAGCGATTGGATACCACGAAAATTGGGGAGAAAATGGGATTAAAAAATAAATAAATAAATTATAAAAAAAATTATCTATAAAGCGTTAATGCAAATATTTCCAAATTATCTGACATCTTTGATCTCTTATAGAATTACTCATTCTAAAACGATGTCAATGAATTACATTACACTTCAGATATGCTGCACCTTACATGTGGAACAATTTACAAAAAACTGTTAGAATGGATGTTCTAGTGCCTCTTGGGCCATTAAAAAAATAGATTTCTGATCTTTTAAATGTTAATTGTGATTGTTTTTCATAATGTCCATGTTTTTTCTTTGTATTGAAACAGGGCTCTACTGCAAATGAGACCTCATTCTCAGTTGATCCTCTGTATAAATAAAACTCCATTCTGTCCTTTAACCCCAGGAAATGACATCGGAGGAGAAGTCAAAGATCACAGATATAAACAAGTGTAACTTCACGGAGATAAGCGAGTACTTCAAGGCCCAATCAGAGGCCCGGAAACAGATGTCCAAAGATGAGAAACTGGTGAGGCCCTGAACCAACATGTGCACACGCGCGCACACACACAGACACACACATACAGTACACACGTCTACAACTCACACACCTTCCAACGTTCTCCAATGTTATTTCAACGTTTTCCAGAAAATCAAAGAGGAGAATGAGCGTATCCTCCAGGAGTATGGTTTCTGTGTGATGGACAACCATAAGGAGCGAATTGGAAACTTCCGCATCGAGCCTCCCGGTCTGTTCAGGGGGCGTGGGGACCACCCAAAGATGGGCATGCTGAAACGCCGCATCCGCCCTGAAGACATCATTATCAACTGCAGCAAGTGAGTCTCCCCATCTTCATCATCATCAGTTGGAAAGAGGGTGATGAATGAGCATTGCGAGGGATTGTTGGTAGAACGGTAGCCAAGTGGTTAGAGCGTTGGACTATGCTACATCAAATCCCAGAGCTGACAAGGCAAAAATCTGGCCTTCTGCCCCTGAAAAAGGCAGTTAACCCACTGTTCCTAGGCCTTCATTGTAAATAAGAATTTGTTCTTAACTGACTTGCCTAGTTAAATTTAAAAAATTTAAAAATTATATGGATCACCAAGAAGTTTTGTGTTCCTACCACAAGAGGTCCCTGTATACCACTATATATTTGAGTGGTACGCTATTGAGGCCTGCAACAATCACATTGAATTGCTTGCCAAGTTGTGCCTGCTCCTGTATGGATTCTATCGGCTTATGTGTAAGGGTGTGAACCTATGTCTCGTAAGAAGAGAACATGTTATTGGGACATTGTGTTTTGTGGGAGTTTTATGTTCCTGACATCACACACTTTTTTTTCTACGGTGACGGAATTTCTTATTGTGCGTGTGTGTGTTTTTATGTAAAAGAGTCCTCCACCCCTCTGCCCCATTGTTATGTCCCTCTGTTCTCTCTCTTATCCCTCCCCCTTCTCCCTTATACCTCCTCTCCCTGCTGTATGTCTGTCCCTCTCTTCCCTTCTTCCTCCCTCATCTGTATGTCTGTCCCCCACTTCTCCCTCCTTCCTCTGTATGCCTCCCTCCCTCCCCCCTCTTATCTCACCCTCCATATCTGCCTTGTTGTGATTGCTGCAGCTATTTTTATCCAGGGTAAAAAGTATCTTTGCTTGCTGTCCTGTCCTGGCTCTGTCCTGTCCTGGCTCTTCTAGTTTCCGTGCATGGTTTGTGTTTGTGTGTGTGATGGTCCTAAACATGCCATATGGTTGTTTACGTGTGTCCCCGTCTGTGTCAAAGGCCATCTCTCTGTCTGTGTAGCCCCAGGCTCAGTTGTGTGTGTGTGTGTGTGTGTGTGTGTGTGTGTGTGTGTGTGTGTGTGTGTGTGTGTGTGTGTGTGTGTGTGTGTGTGTGTGTGTGTGTGTGTGTGTGTGTGTGTGTGTGTGTGTGTGTGTGTGTGTGTGTGTGTGTTCGTGTGTGTGTGCATGCAAACGTGTGTGTCATGTGTGTGTCGCCTCGAGCCCAGTCCGGTGGTGGAAACAATAAAAGGACAAGCTGGCCATCTACCTGCTCAGCTTGGCGTTGTTTTGTTGTGTTTTTCACCTCGGTCCTGTAATAGTTGTACACAGGAGAGGAAATGTCAAAACAGGATCAGCTTTGACTTTAGAACACAATTGAAGCCTTACTCCCTTGAGGAACCTCAGTATCCCATCCCATACATTACGAGAGGTCTGAAGGCCTCAAGCCCTAAAGGATTTGGGGTGAACCCACGTGGACTAGGCCTACCTCTTAGACCAGCTAAAACACTACATCTCTCAGCCCCTTTTCCCCAAGTTGTCTCACTCAGTCTCTTTAAACCAAGGTATTGCTTAATTCTTCTTCAAACCTTCTCTCTGCCCCTCTCCTCTTCTCCTCAGAGACTCCAAGCACCCCAAGCCGCCCCAGGGCACACGCTGGAAGGAGGTTCGTCATGACAACAAAGTCACATGGCTGGTGTCGTGGACTGAGAACATCCAGGGTTCTATTAAGTACATCATGCTCAACCCCAGTTCCAGAATCAAGGTAATGACAACCTTAAACCTCCTCACTCCTAACCCTAACAAGTACATTTACTTCAGCTCCAGAATCAAGGTAACTCTAAGATCTAACTCCTAACCATGACCCTGTCCCGTGTCTGTCTCTGTTCCGTGTCTGTCTCTGTTCCGTGTCTGTCTCTGTTCCGTGTCTGTCTCTGTTCCGTGTCTGTCTCTGTTCCGTGTCTGCCTCTGTTCCGTGTCTGTCTCTCTCCCGTGTCTGTCTCTATCCCTTGTCTGTCTCTGTTCCGTGTCTGTCTCTGTTCCGTGTCTGTCTCTGTCCCGTGTCTGCCTCTGTTCCGTGTCTGTCTCTCTCCCGTGTCTGTCTCTATCCCTTGTCTGTCTCTGTTCCGTGTCTGTCTCTGTTCCGTGTCTGTCTCTGTCCCGTGTCTGTCTCTATCCCTTGTCTGTCTCTGCTCCGTGTCTGCCTCTGTCCCGTGTCTGTCTCTGTTCCGTGTCTGCCTCTGTCCCGTGTCTGTCTCTGTCCCATGTCTGTCTCTGTCCCGTGTCTGTCTCTGTCCCGTGTCTGTCTCTGTCCCATGTCTGTCTCTGTCCCGTGTCTGTCTCTGTTCCGTGTCTGTCTCTGTTCCGTGTCTGCCTCTGTTCCGTGTCTGTCTCTGTCCCATGTCTGTCTCTGTCCCGTGTCTGTCTCTGTCCCGTGTCTGTCTCTGTCCCGTGTCTGTCTCTGTCCCATGTCTGTCTCTGTTCCGTGTCTGTCTCTGTCCCGTGTCTGTCTCTGTCCCGTGTCTGTCTCTGTCCCTTGTCTGTCTCTGTTCCGTGTCTGCCTCTGTTCCGTGTCTGTCTCTCTCCCGTGTCTGTCTCTATCCCTTGTCTGTCTCTGTTCCGTGTCTGCCTCTGTTCCGTGTCTGTCTCTGTGCCATGTCTGTCTCTGTCCCATGTCTGTCTCTGTCCCGTGTCTGTCTCTGTTCCGTGTCTGCCTCTGTTCCGTGTCTGCCTCTGTTCCGTGTCTGTCTCTGTTCCGTGTCTGCCTCTGTTCCGTGTCTGCCTCTGTTCCGTGTCTGTCTCTGTTCCGTGTCTGTCCCATGTCTGTCTCTGTCCCGTGTCTGCCTCTGTCCCGTGTCTGCCTCTGTTCTGTGTCTGCCTCTGTTCCGTGTCTGCCTGTGTGTAGGGCGAGAAGGACTGGCAGAAGTATGAGACGGCCCGGAGGCTGAAGAAGTGTGTGGACCGCCTGAGGGCCCAGTACAGAGAGGACTGGAAGTCTAAAGAGATGAGGGTCAGACAGAGAGCTGTGGCTCTCTACTTCATAGACAAGGTGAGGGGAAATACACGTTACAGTACATCTATTAGCTGTGACTGGATTGTTGAGAGCAAAGTTACTGCCCTTCTGCTTTCACCACTCCAAGCCTTTTCGATTGAGGTTGGATACCTAAATACTCGAGGACGCTCAAACACAACCTCTGTCCTCCACACTGTGTGTCCTATAGCTGGCCTTGAGGGCGGGGAATGAGAAGGAGGAGGGGGAGACGGCTGATACGGTTGGCTGCTGCTCCCTGAGGGTGGAACACATCAAGCTGTACCCCAAGATGGATGACCAGGAGTACGTGGTGGAGTTTGACTTCCTGGGAAAAGACTCCATCAGATACTACAACAAGATGCCTGTGGAGAAGAGGGTGAGGAGAGGAGGGAAAAGTAGGGAGGAGTTGAGGAGAGAGGGGAAAGATGGAGAAGAGAGGAGGGGGAACACAGAAGAGATTGAGAAGAGGGGGAGGAGTGGAGGAGAGGGTGGACAGACGGAGAACAGAGGAGGGGGGAGGAGAGAAGAGGAAGGAGAGAATAGGATATTGATTTAGAATTAAAGGGATGTTTAAGATTTCATCCCTTCCATTTGATCAGGTGGTCTAGTCTGTGTTGGGCGGGCATTTAACAGATGTCTGGAGCGTGTGTTAGTCATGTTCAAATGATCTGCCTGTGTACGCACACTGTGTGTGTGTGTGTGTGTGTGTGTGTGTGTGTGTGTGTGTGTGTGTGTGTGTGTGTGAGTGTGTGTTTGGGCACACACTGCTCAGAGGATGTTTGTACAGACAGGTGATCCAGGCCTAAAGTGCTTTCCGTCAGCTCTGCCTCTGGGGGAGGTCTGTTTCCTGCTATTACTGGCATACACACACACACACACACACACACACACACACACACACACACACACACACACACACACACACACACACACACACACACACACACACACACACACACACACACACACACACACACACACACACACACACACACACACACACACACACACACACACACACACACACACACACAACCTGCTCAGTGACGGCACCCTCATCTGGCAGGAATCAGACATTACAACTAAGAGAATAACTAGATCACCAGCCTCGTCAGGGTTATTTATCTGAACCTAAAAGTCAAATGTACTAGAATACTGATGTATTTTATAAGGAATAAGACATGTCAAGACTCCCTCTTAAATGAACCTGTGTATTCTATCTCAGGTGTTTAAGAACCTGCAGCTTTTCTTGGAGAATAAGCAGCCTGAGGACGACCTCTTCGACAGACTCAATGTAAGAGAGACAACCTATGGTCTTAATACTGGGTGAATGAAGGAACTGAGGGCTAATAGTCAAATATAAAACAGGTCCTACATAAGTGTCTCAAATGTGCTCTCCCTCTCTCCCCATCTCCCCTAAACTCACCCCCTCTCTCCCCATCTCCTCTAAACTCACCCCCTCTCTTCCCATCTCCTCTAAACTCACCCCTCTCTCCCCATCTCCTCTAAACTCACTGCCCTCTCCCTCTCTCCCCATCTCCTCTAAACTCACCTCTCTCTCTCTCCCTCATCTCCCCTAAACTCACCCCCTCTCTTCCCATCTCCTCTAAACTCACCCCTCTCTCCCCATCTCCTCTAAACTCACTGCCCTCTCCCTCTCTCCCCATCTCCTCTAAACTCACTGCCCTCTCCCTCTCTCCCCATCTCCTCTAAAATCACTTCCCTCCCTCTCCCTCATCTCATCTAAACTCACCTACCTCTCGCACTCATCTCCCCTAAACTCACCTCCCTCATCTCATCTAAACTCGCCTCCTTCTCCCTCTCTCCCCCATCTTGTCTAAACTCACCTCCCTCCCTCTCCCTCTCATCTCATCTAAACTCACCTACATCTCCCTCTCGCCCCCATCTCCCCTAAACTCACCTACATCTCCCTCTCTCCACATCTCCCATATCTCACCCCCATCTTCCCTAAACTCACCTATCTCTCTCTCCCTCATCTCCCCTAAACTCACCTCCCTCCCTTTCCCTCTCATCTCATCTAAACTCACCTACATCTCCCTCATCTCATCTAAACTCACCTACATCGCCCTCATCTCCCATATCTCACCCCCATCTTCCCTAAACTCACCTCCCTCTCGCACCCATCTCCCCTAAACTCACCTCTCTCTCTCTCCCTCATCTCCCCTAAACTCACCTCTCTCTCTCTCCCTCATCTCCCCTAAACTCACCCCTCTCTCTCTCCCTCATCTCCCCTAAACTCACCCCTCTCTCTCTCCCTCATCTCCCCTAAACTCACCTCTCTCTCTCTCCCTCATCTCCCCTAAACTCACCTCTCTCTCTCTCCATCTCCCCTAAACTCACCTCTCTCTCTCTCTCCCTCATCTCCCCTAAACTCACCTCTCTCTCTCGCCCTCATCTCCCCTAAACTCACCTCTCTCTCTCTCCCTCATCTCCCCTAAACTCACCTCTCCCTCTCGCCCTCATCTCCCCTAAACTCACCTCTCTCTCTCTCCCTCATCTCCCCTAAACTCACCTCCCTCTCGCACCCATCTCCTCTAAACTCACCTCTCTCTCTCTCCCTCATCTCCCCTAAACTCACCTCTCTCTCTCTCCCTCATCTCCCCTAAACTCACCTCTCTCTCTCTCCCTCATCTCCCCTAAACTCACCTCTCTCTCTCTCCCTCATCTCCCCTAAACTCACCTCTCTCTCTCTCCCTCCCTCATCTCCCCTAAACTCACCTCTCCCTCTCGCCCCATCTCCCCTAAACTCACCTCTCTCTCTCTCCCTCATCTCCCCTAAACTCACCTCTCCCTCTCCCTCTCGCCCCCATCTCCCCTAAACTCACCTCTCTCTCTCCCTCATCTCCCCTAAACTCACCTCTCTCCCTCATCTCCCCTAAACTCACCTCTCTCTCTCCCTCATCTCCCCTAAACTCACCTCTCTCTCTCCCTCATCTCCCCTAAACTCACCTCTCTCTCTCTCCCTCATCTCCCCTAAACTCACCTCTCCCTCTCCCTCTCGCCCCCATCTCCCCTAAACTCACCTCTCTCTCTCTCCCTCATCTCCCCTAAACTCACCTCTCTCTCTCTCCCTCATCTCCCCTAAACTCACCTCTCCCTCTCCCTCTCGCCCCCATCTCCCCTAAACTCACCTCTCTCTCTCCCTCATCTCCCCTAAACTCACCTCTCTCCCTCATCTCCCCTAAACTCACCCCTCTCTCTCTCCCTCATCTCCCCTAAACTCACCTCTCTCTCTCCCTCATCTCCCCTAAACTCACCTCTCTCTCTCTCCCTCATCTCCCCTAAACTCACCTCTCTCTCTCTCCCTCATCTCCCCTAAACTCACCTCTCTCTCTCTCCATCTCCCCTAAACTCACCTCTCTCTCTCTCTCCCTCATCTCCCCTAAACTCACCTCTCTCTCTCGCCCTCATCTCCCCTAAACTCACCTCTCTCTCTCTCCCTCATCTCCCCTAAACTCACCTCTCCCTCTCGCCCTCATCTCCCCTAAACTCACCTCTCTCTCTCTCCCTCATCTCCCCTAAACTCACCTCTCTCTCTCTCCCTCATCTCCCCTAAACTCACCTCTCTCTCTCCCTCATCTCCCCTAAACTCACCTCTCTCTCTCTCCCTCATCTCCCCTAAACTCACCTCTCTCTCTCTCCCTCATCTCCCCTAAACTCACCTCTCTCTCTCCCTCATCTCCCCTAAACTCACCTCTCTCCCCCTGCCTTTATATCTTTCTCTGTTCCTTCTCTTCCTCCTCTTCTCTAGACCTCTATTCTGAATAAGCACCTCCAGGAGTTGATGGACGGGCTGACAGCCAAAGTGTTTCGTACGTACAATGCCTCCATCACCCTGCAGCAGCAGCTCGAAGAGCTCACTAGCCGTGAGTGACAGCACGCAGACAGCCAATCACACACACTGCTCCCATGAGTGACAGGTCCACTAGCCAATAGTGGATGAAGTTGTCTGCCCACTGTTTGCTTCTACTAACCTGATGTCGGGGCAAATGTTATTGTTGCTGTGTTACTAGCTTTAATAAAGATCACATTGGCAGCAGCAAACAGTGAGCAAATAGTTGGTTCAACTTTATGTTGCGGTAGCCTACACTATTTACCAGATATTTCCTTGAAAAGTGCATGGTAAACACTGTTTCTGTGTCTGTCTCCAGCAGATGAGAGCATTCCTGCTAAGATCCTGTCCTACAACAGAGCCAACCGGGCTGTGGCTATACTGTGCAACCACCAGAGGGCTGCACCTAAGACCTTTGAGAAGTCCATGCAGAACCTGCAAACCAAGGTAACAGTAGAATAGAATAAGTCTCTATTGTCCACTTGCACTGAAATGTATATTTTTGCTGTCACAGTACCCACATAGTATACACAGTAATGACCTTGTGTGTGTGTGTGTGTGTGTGTGTGTGTGTGTGTGTGTGTGTGTGTGTGTGTGTGTGTGTGTGTGTGTGTGTGTGTGTGTGTGTGTGTGTGTGTGTGTGTGTGTGTGTGTGTGTGTATTTAATGCTCTCAGATAGATGAGAAGCAGAAGCAGCTGTCGGCCACCAGGAAACAGCTGAAGGGGGCCAAGACAGAGCACAAGGCCTCACATGATGACCAGAGTAAAAAGTGAGTACAGCTCTACTGAAACTACACCAGACTAGGGCCCCATGCCAAGTCAACCCCTAGCTAGCCCCTTCCCCTACATACTTTGTGCTGCATACAAATGACAATAGACTCACCCTGCCAGCAGATAGGTGGAAGTTTCTACTCATTTCTTACCCCAATCCAATTTGGTAGAACTAGTGATCGATCAATCAACTAATCAATGACTTGTGTGGTGTCCTCAGGATGGTGGAGGTGAAGAGGAAAGCGGTCCAGAGGATAGAGGAACAGCTGATGAAGCTACAGATGCAGGCCACAGACAGAGAGGAGAACAAGCAGATCGCCCTGGGAACCTCCAAACTCAACTACCTGGACCCACGCATCTCTGTGGCATGGTAACAGACAGACAGACAGACAGACAGACAGACAGACAGACAGGCAGGCAGGCAGGCAGGCAGGCAGGCAGGCAGGCAGGCAGTCAGGCAGTCAGGCTGGCTGGCAGGCAGGCAGGCAGTCAGGCAGGCAGGCAGGCAGGCAGGCAGGTGGGGGAATGATCACATTACATAGAGTGGATTACATTTACTTCACAGATACCATGTAGTTAATTTATCTTGTAATTACACGATAAGTAAGTAAGTAATGTCTGACGTTACCAGGTACAAACTGAGGAATATATTTGTTACTAAAGTAGTTACATACGTAAACCTGACATAAGGGTAACTACATGTAATGTTTTCATAGGCGGGGGTGGGTGTGTGTCTTGGGTGGGTGGGGGGGTAGTGGTGGGGTCACTAGTGGTCGCCAATGGTGACAGAAGGCAGGAAATGCTTGTGCATTGTGGGAAAGCAGAGTGAAAAAGAGAACGAAAGGGTGAGAAGGAAAAGTGTGTGAGCGTGAGGAACAATAGGGTTTGTTTGTAGGGCCAGAGAGCATCCCCTCACAGAGCTCTTCCTCCACATGTAGAGGCAATGTGACGTGGCCGCCCGGAACAAAGAGCCAGTTGTGGGAAAAGTACTCAGTTCTCATACTTGAGTAAAAGTAAAGATAGCTTAATTGCAAATGACTCAGGTAAAAGTGAATGTCACCCAGTAAAATACTACTTGAGTGCAATTCTAAAAGTATCAGGTTTTAAATGTACCTAAGTACAGTGGTGGAATAAGTATTCAACATGAAACAATTGTGAAAAGTAAAATGCTATACATCAAATTCCTTATATTAAGCAAACCAGATGGCACAATTTTATTTTGTATTTTTTACGGACAGACAGTAAAACACTCCAACACAACCACAGTATATATTTTTTTGTGAGTCCGCCAGATCAGAGATCTTAGGGATGGTTGATAGGTGTGTGAATTGGACCATAATTCTGTCCTGCCTTAGCATTTGAACTGTAACAAGTACTTTTTGGTGTCAGGGGAAATGTATGGGAGTAAAAAGTACATATTTTCTTTCGAAATGTTGTTTCTTTAGGAATGAGTAACAGTAAAAGTTGACTAATATATGAATAGTAAAGTAAAGTACAGATTCCCCAAAAAATGACTTAAGTAGTACTTTAAAGTATTTTTTACTTAAGTACAGTACACCACTCCAAAGAGCTTACTGCTGCTGGATGAATGGAGGGCTTAGACAGAGGGCCCTCCACCCACACACCCTTACAGAGGGCCCTCCACCCACACACCCTTACATAGGGCCCTCCACCCACACACCCTTACAGAGGGCCCTCCACCCACAACACCCTTACAGAGGGCCCTCCACCCACAACACCCTTACAGAGGGCCCTCCACCCACACACCCTTACAGAGGGTCATTGTCAGAGATTGAGAGTGTGAGGGATTTAAATACAGTGAGCTACAAACGTATTGGGACAGTGACAATTTTTTGGTTGTTTTGGCTCTGGATTGAAATTATACAATGACTATGCGGTTAACGTGTAGACTGACTGTAACGGCTATCGTCATATTCTTCCTCCTCGGACGAGGAGAGGCAAGACGGATCGGACCAATACGCAGAGTGGTTAGGGTTCATAATGATTTATTATAACGAAACTGAAACTGACTTACAAAACAAATAAACGAAGTGCATAAACCGATACAGTACTGTGTGGTGCAAAAAACACAGACACGGAAACAAACACCCACAAAACACACGTGAAACCCAGGCTGCCTAAGTATGATTCTCAATCAGGGACAACGATTGACAGCTGTCTCTGATTGAGAATCATACCCGGCCGAACACAAACCTCCCAACATAGAAAATCAAACATAGACAAACCCACCCAACTCACGCCCTGACCAACTAAATAAATACAAGAAAAAGGAAAACAGGTCAGGAATGTGACACTGTCAGCTTTAATTTGAGGCTATTTTCATTCATATCTGGTGAACCGATTAGTATTTGCAGCACTTTTTGGGCATAGACCCTCCATTTTAGGGGAGCAAAAGTATTGGGACAAATTCACTTATATGTATATTAACATAGTCAAACGTTTAGCATTTGGTCCCATATTCATAGCACACAATGACTACATCAAGCGTGTGACTTTATACATTTGTTGGATGCATTTGCTGTTTGTTTTGGTTGTGTCAGATTATTTACCATTAATTTAAATTTCATGTAAATAAGATTAGAGTATGTTTCTAAACACGTCTACATTAATGTGGGTGCTACCATGATTACAAATAATCCTGAATGAATTGGGAATAATGATGAGTTAGAACGTTTCAGACACACAAATATCATAACTTCCCCTGTTATTAACATGACTTGGGGGTAGGATATTGATGTGTCTGTAGCCAAAACAACTAAAAATGTGTCACTGTCCCAATACTTTTGTTTGCTTTCCCTCCTCTGTCTTTAGTTCTCTCTCCTAATGCCCTGCTCTCCTTCTCTCTTCCTCTCCTCCTCTCCTCTGCAGGGTTAAGAAATGGGACGTTCCCATGGAGAAGATTTACAACAAAACCCAGAGGGAGAAATTTGCCTGGGCCATCGACATGGCTGAAGAGGACTACCAGTTTTAGATCCTGTTCTGTCATTTTATCCCTCCATTTTATTATTGTTTCATTTTAGAAGTATGTGTCGTTCATGTGATTGATTCCACCATGTAAAATGGGGATCATTCTTTGCAATTGACCAGGGTCCTGTTTGAAGCATGTACTGTATCCGTCCTTCCTCCCTTGAATTGAACGCAGATCTGATAGGTTAAAGCAGTATGGTAGAAACATTGCTTACACGTATCCAATCACATGCAAATCAGTGATGAGGAATAAAATAGTGCATTGGCCAAGTATTCAAACAGGGATCACGCCCTGAGTCTTACTGCAGTGCAAAGTATAGTAGTGTGTTTGACCAAAACATGTTAACTTGACCTTTCAACCTTATCAGCTTCTGTGATTTTCAGCTAGCTAATAGAAGAACTGTAAATGCCTGCTTTTTCTATTGATTTATGCTCCAATATCTTAGTCATCAAATATATTGATAAATTCTATATTTTGAAATATTCATGGATTAATCAAAGAATTCCCTAACGAGCAGCACCTTCATACCTTGTGGAAAGAAACAGAGCAGTGGTTTGTGGTGCGTGTGTGTTTAATTGTGAATGAGTGCACCGTATTTTATGATTTATGAACTTTGAAATTTGTATGAAGAGAGGAGAAGAATATGAGGATGATGTTTATAATGGATGATGATGAATAAGAAGCAACCAATCACTATGCTCGTGTAATTCTAGCACATAGAATGTGAATGTTTTTCATTGGTTTCATTTTGCTGTTTATTTCAGGGATGTACATATTTCTTGTCTGTTTTCAGTACGTACTGGTATGTTATTCTGTATTTTGTAGGATGTGTATTTTTCGTGTTGTCACCAGGCCTCCCTACCTGTAGATAGATGTCTTTTCACACATTTTGCTGAATGAAAACGATTCCACTGTATGTTACTTGAAGAAATGGCTATATAAAAATTTATTGTTTTGGTGCCTGTTTTGTGTAGATACAAATGACTGCTTGCTCTTTTAAAAGGAGAAAAATAGAAATGTGTGAGGGATATGGATTTTGCCAAAAATAAAAACAAAAACAACTGTTACATAAAGATCTATCATTAATTAAAGATTTGAGGGTGTTTCTTTTTTTTGTACTGCTGTAAACAATGTGGAAGAAATATGTCCTCTATGAAATGATTGTTTCATGTGAATAAGCATTTACGTAACATTATTAAATTAGCATTATTACCACTAAGCACTTATTTAGCATTAATGTAACTAGTCAATAGCCTTTCTTAATAACCCTTTAACCATCCTTTAGCCATTTAGTTTGTTTGTTGTTTGCTAATTATTTTGCCTTTGTAGATTATTTGAGAATAAAACATACAACTCATCATTCTACTGCTTTCCTTCCCTGAGAGATTAAAGTTACATTTTCTTATGTAATGACTAAAACATCACCTGCTGGAAGATATTTGACATGAATAAGATCAATCATTAACTATAGGACCCATTATGGCAGTGATGTACTCTACATACTATCCAGCAGTTGTCACTCTGGGATCATACACAGCCAAATTCATTTTGTTCATCAAGCTTAAATTCAAGTTTCTGAATGACTTGAATCCAAAATACAGCATAATGGGATAGTGTATCAGAACACACAATACATCTAGAGAGAGAGAGAGAGATGTAATCCTGTCAGATAATTAACAGTGGCCAATCAGGGTGGTGGTCGCAATACAATTCTCAATGATCTTATGTCCTTTGGGAGAGAGGGGGGAGGTAACAGGGTTGCGTGCTGTGCTGTTGTGTGTTGTGTTGGCTCTACAGTTTCTGTCTGTGCTGTGTATTCCTGCTGTGGTGACCTGTCCTGTTTATGGGTCTATGTGTACACTCAGTTTAGAAAGAAAAGTGAAATGAAATCACAACTCAACACATGACATTGTCATCTTTATGAAACTGAAACTTATTTGCGGTACCTCCTGAGACCACAGGAGGGCTCTGCTATGAAAACAGGTCAAAACTCCCCACACAATGACAAAAGTAGTCTTGTAACAATGGCCAATGTATGACTTGATAAAGATTAGACAAAGAGTGGATGTGTGAACATGTTTGTAGTTAGATGTTTTGTGGTGAGTTTCAGGGAACTCTGGGTGTCATAGGAATGTGACTTTGGCTTTCAGCAAGAACACTAATTATTTATGTACTTGAAATTATGGTAAATGGGATGAGGTGCACCAAGGACAATGTTGGATTACATTTAGTCAAAGAGCACTAGGCCTATAGCCTAGAGAAGGGCTCTGCAACACTGTTCCTGGAGAGCTATCATCTTGTAGGTTTTCACTCCAACCCTGTTCCTGGAGAGCTATCATCTTGTAGGTTTTCACCCTAACCCTGTTCCTGGAGAGCTACCCTCCTCTACAGGAGGGCTCTGCAACACTGTTCCTCGAGACCTATCATCTTGTAGGTTTTCACTCCAACCCTGTTCCTGGAGAGCTACCCTCCTGTAGGTTTTCACTCCAAACCTGTTCCTGGAGAGCTACCCTCCTGTAGGTTTTCACTCCAACCCTGTTCCTGGAGAGCTACAAACCTGTAGGTTTTCACTCCAACCCTGTTCCTGGAGAGCTACCCTCCTGTAGGTTTTCACTCCAACCCTGTTCCTGGAGAGCTACCATCCTGTAGGTTTTCACCCTAACCCTGTTCCTGGAGAGCTACCCTCCTCTACAGGAGAGCTCTGCAACACTGTTCCTCGAGACCTATCATCTTGTAGGTTTTCACTCCAACCCTGTTCCTGGAGAGCTACCCTCCTCTACAGGAGGGCTCTGCAACACTGTTCCTCGAGACCTATCATCTTGTAGGTTTTCACTCCAACCCTGTTCCTGGAGAGCTACCCTCCTCTACAGGAGGGCTCTGCAACACTGTTCCTCGAGACCTATCATCTTGTAAGTTTTCACTCCAACCCTGTTCCTGGAGAGCTACCCTCCTGTAGGTTTTCACTCCAACCCTGTTGCTGGAGAGCTACCCTCCTGTAGGTTTTCACTCCAACCCTGTTCCTGGAGAGCTACAAACCTGTAGGTTTTCACTCCAACCCTGTTCCTGGAGAGCTACCCTCCTGTAGGTTTTCACTCCAACCCTGTTCCTGGAGAGCTACCATCCTGTAGGTTTTCACTCCAACCCTGTTCCTGGAGAGCTACCCTCCTGTAGGTTTTCACTCCAACCCTGTTCCTGGAGAGCTACCATCCTGTAGGTTTTCACTCCAATCCTTTTCCTGGAGAGCTACCCTCCTGTAGGTTTTCACTCCAACCCTGTTCCTGGAGAGCTACCATCCTGTAGGTTTTCACTCCAATCCTTTTCCTGGAGAGCTACCCTCCTGTAGGTTTTCACTCCAACCCTGTTCCTGGAGAGCTACCATCCTGTAGGTTTTCACTCCAATCCTTTTCCTGGAGAGCTACCCTCCTGTAGGTTTTCACTCCAACCCTGTTCCTGGAGAGCTACCATCCTGTAGGTTTTCACTCCAATCCTTTTCCTGGAGAGCTACCCTCCTGTAGGTTTTCACTCCAACCCTGTTCCTGGAGAGATACCGTCCTGTAGGTTTTCACTCCAACCCTGTTCCTGGAGAGCTACCATCCTGTAGGTTTTCACTCCAATCATTTTCCCGGAGAGCTACCATCCTGTAGGTTTTCACTCCAATCCTTTTCCTGGAGAGCTACCCTCCTGTAGGTTTTCACTCCAACCCTGTTCCTGGAGAGATACCGTCCTGTAGGTTTTCACTCCAACCCTGTTCCTGGAGAGCTACCATCCTGTAGGTTTTCACTCCAATCATTTTCCCGGAGAGCTACCCTCCTGTAGGTTTTCGCGCCCACCCTAATCTAGCACACCTGATTCTAATCATAAACTTGTTGATAAACTGAATCAGGTTAGTCACAACTGGGGTTGGATTGAAAACCTACAGGAGGGTAGCTCTCCTGGAACAGGGTTGGAGAGCCCTGGACTAAAGTGTAATAAATCACACATGACTATATTGCGTAAAAACACTCAGAATATGCCATATTCAGGCTTGTAGGCTACTTTTTTTCAGCAGGTTTGTGAGTTTGTATGCAAATGCAAATGCCTCATAATGCCACTGGTTGGCAATGTATTGCACAAGTACAGAGCCTTCAGAAAGTTTTCACACCCCTTGCCCCTTTCCACATGGGATGTGTGGAAAATGGGATGTGTTACAGCCTGAATTCAAAATGGATCAAATCTTTTTTTTCCCCTCACCCATCTACACACAATACCCCATAACGACAAAGTGAAAACATGTTTTTAGACATTTTAGCAAATGTATTGAAAATGAAATGCAGAAATATCTCATTTACATAAGTATTCACACCCCTGAGTCAACACAAGAGCTTTGCACACATGGATTGTACAATGTTTTCAAACTATTCTTCAAGCTCTGTCAAGTTGCTTGTTGATCATTGCTAGATAGCCATTTTCAAGTCTTGTCATAGAGTTTCAGGACAATTTAAGCCACTTGTGAAAATCTTGGTAATCAACTCCAGTGTATATTTGGCCTTGCATTTTAGGTTACTGTCCTGCTGAAAGGTGAATGCTTCTCCCAGTGTCAGTTGGAAAGTAGACTGAACCAGGTTTTCCTCTAGGATTGTGCTTAGCTCTATTCTGTTAATTTTTATTCTTTAAAAAAACTCCCTAGTCCTTGCCAATGCCAGCCATACCCATAACATGATGCAGCCACCACTCTATTGAAAATATAAAGTGTAGTTCTCAGCGATGTGTTGTGTTGGATTTGCAAACATAATGCTTTGTATTCAGGACATAAAGTTCATTTCTTTGCCACATTTTTTTGCAGTTTTACTTTAGTGCCTTATTGCAAACAGGATGCATGTTTTGGAATATTTGTATTCTGTTTATTCTGTCATTTATGTTAGTATTGTAGAGTAACTACAATGTTGTTGTGCCATCCTCAGTTTTGTTCTATCACAGCCATCACTCTGTAACTGTTTTAAAGTCACCATTGGTCTCATGGTGAAATCCCTGACTGGTTTTCTTCCTCTCCGGCAACTGAGTTAGGAAGGACCCCTTTATCTTTATAGTGAGTAGGTGTATTGATACACCATCCAAAGTGTAATAATAACTTCACCATGCTAAAATAGATATTCAAAGTCTGCTTTTCACCCATCTAGGAATAGGTGCCCTTCTTTGCAAGGCATTGAAAAACCTCCCTGGTCTTTGTGTTTGAATCTGTTTGAAATTCACTGCTCAACTAAGGGACCTTACATATAATTGTATGTGTGGGGTACAGAGATGAGGTCGTCATTCAACAACAAAACCACTATTATTGCACACCGAGTGAGTCCATGCAACTTATGCGACTGTTTACTCCTGAACTTATTTAGGCTTGGCATAACAAAGGGGTTGAATACTTACTGACTCAATACATTTTATGAGTTTGTAAAATAATTAGCAAACAACAAACAAACTAAATGTCTAAATACATAATTCCACTTTGACTAGGCAGGCCAGTGACACAAAATCTCAATTTAATCCATTTTAAATTCAGGCTGTAACAACAAAATGTGGAAAAAGTCAAGGGGTTTGCATACTATCTGACGGAACTTTTAGTTCTCACTGACACTGACCAAAGGCGCGCAATAATTAGCGATGGTTAGTTAGCCTAAGAGTAAACAGATAATTATGAAAACAAAGTAGACTGAGGGGTGGAAAAGTAAGTGCTGTATCTTTAAGAGGCCGATCTATCCGATGCTTTGTTGTACAGAGGGGTCGGATGGGGGAAGGGCCCGAGCCGTGCATGATACAGATAAAACTTGCTTATGGCTCTCTCGGTCGATGGGGAACTGTGACAGGACGCAAAAGGAAAAGGGATCTTTCTCCTCACGACTGAAGCGTTCGTACACTGTCGGGACCACAATGATATAATCACAAAAAAGGGGAAGACGGGAGGACAGCCGAAGTTGGACCGGCGGAGATGAGCGGGGCCGTGATTGCGGCGATATACCGAGGTGTTGTTCTGCTATTGTTGCGCTGCTCGCGTGTTCCAGTTGGATTTTGAGACGGTAAGACGAAGGGTACTAGAAGGGTGACCTAAGATAAATGCTATGGCGATAGCTAACTGGGTTTGTCTGCGTTGAAATCAGCCATACTTCCTTGGCCGAACAACTGCCCACCACCCTCGTCTTTAGGAAAATGTAGCACGGAATTCCTTGCCTCGCAGTGTATCCGCTCTCTCTTTCGCAACGAATGTTATTTTGTATTGCTTGTTACAAAAAGAGCAGAATCTGGGCCCATGGAATTAAACTTTATGTGTAGCTTGGGAAGGAAACAGATTCCATTGAGCTAATAGGCCAGTTTCAGAGGGTTCAAATCCCATCTAATCTATTTAAATGTGCCGCGGATTACAGTTAAAACCTGTGGATTTCCATGTATTATCTTCGTGAGAAAAGTGTTCTAAAATTATGTAAATCGGTTTCTATATTCCCATACCTAGTGTGTGATCAGCTAGAGTTGATTGGTGCACGTCTGTCATTTTTTCAGTCCAGCACCTGTAGGCCTACTGCACAAAATATGTAGCATCATAGCGAAGACTATTGCACAACATATTACCCTAATAACATAGGTTTAGGCCTACACCTAAGCTCACCTAGCCATATTTCTAACAGTAAGGCAATATGCAAGTTTGACAGACCTTAGCCAAATAGATGATCAACTCCAGAGAATAGGTTTTCATGGGTTTTCCCCCTCTTCTGTAGGTATCCCTGTCTATGTCTAGCCCCTGGCTGTGGAGATTGTTCTGAAAGGAAAAGGACAACAAACGGGGGAAGTGAACATGGCTGGGACCTCGGGCTTCTTTTCCAACGGACCCATTCCGTGGATTGAGAGTGACACCGAGATGAACAATCTTTACCGGGATCTGGAATTGGGGACCGTGTTGACTTTGTTTTACTCCAAAAAGTCCCAGCGACCTGAGAGAAGGACATTTCAGGTCAAACTTGAGACGAGGACAATTATCTGGACCCGAGGCACTGATAAAATAGAGGGAGAAAGTGAGTATGGCTCTCACTTTTGAAAATGTGTGCAATGCATAGGCTGCATGATATTCTGTTTCATCCAATGAATATAATTTAGGTCTATCTTTGTCAAAAACTTGGGTAACTGGTCACAACTGGTCGTCACTGTCGCACAGAATATGTTCTGACAGGAGAATATGATGCCAAACCGGTCTGTTTACCTGCTGTCATAAACAGGAATGTTTTTACAAAACAAAGCTGTGAGAGGCACGAGTGTCACACAATAACAAAACACTTGCTATGTCATTTTGTCCAGTAGCTTGTGATTAGATGTGTGCAATTACGAAATTGTGTATTTGTTAGTACTATTATGAAGCAATTATGGGATTTTGAAGGGTGTTCAATGTTCAGATAATGGAAAAACCATGTCACACGAGGCCAGAGCAAATCCAAAAAATCAGGCCTATAGCCTATTGAAACATCCTTATTTGGCCCCATTTGAACATGACCTACATCTTTTTGTCCCAGTGTTAAATAAAGTGTAGAAACGCATGCTGGATAGAAGTGTCAAATTCATCACAGGCCCTGTGTGTTTTCGTGAAGGGAGCCTTGTGCGTGCGCCCCTCACTCAGAGCGGTCTCCCGGGTAGCAGGATGCCTCACACAGCTGTACTCTGCTCCGGATGCAGCCAAGGAGACAGGAAAAAAAGGTTTAAACGACCCCCCCCCCCCCCCCCCCACCACCATGTACCTATGGTTGTCCTTTGTTTGCTTAAATCCATACTTAAAACAATATTTAAAAACTTAATCTTATTGCTACAACCAATGACAGACTGATTCACATGAGATTCAGTGTGCACAGCGCATAACATTTTATTAAAACTTAAGAATTTCAGGAAACAAATTAAGGCACGCAACAACAAACACAGGTAAACAGTTTTACATTTGAAGTATGTATTCATAGCAACTTTAAGGAGTCGGAGGTTAATTTAGAAAAATGTAGTCTTTGCTCAACTCCATGGAGGAGTTTCGGTACTTGACAACGTCGTCATATGATATCCTACTCTTTGCGAGTGAGATGATATTGGCGAATGCGTCTCCTTAAAATTAGAATGGATAGTTTTTACTGGAAGTGTGGGATCATTTGGGAAAGAATCCGCGCCATTTTAGTCTTCCAACCTATCGATGACGGGGAGATCAGTGGGTCTCTCTCATCACCACTGACTCAGCATTTTTTTTATGCTTGCTGGTTGCCTCAGAGGAAATAATGATGATGTCCAATTACCTGCTGTAGGCCTATGTAGATCATTCTCCCTAGTAAATTATCAAATGTCATTTGAATTTAATACAAATCTAATTGTATTTGTCACATGTCCCGAATACAACAGGTGTAGACTTTACTGTGAAATGCTTACAGCCCTTTCCCAACAATGCAGAGTTAAAAAGTAAGACAAGATTGGCAAAAAAGTAAATAACATTTACAAGGACTACCTGTACCTAGTCAATGTGTCAATACCTCCTTAGTGATTGGTGTGCTTTTGGTCCCCTGATAAACATTTGGCATATAATAAGTGATGTAGTATTCAAATTGTAACAGGTGAACAGCAGTTCACTTATTTGATGTACACTAACCTCACAGGAGTGAAGGACTGCACTAACGGACATAAGTTTTTGGGTGGCTCAGTAACCTATCAAACCCTAACCCAGCTGCCTCATTGCTGCTTTCCCCGCCTACCCTTGACTGAATCTCAAGCGAAGACCACAGTTAGTTCTAAGTGCACCGCGAAAATTCTAGACGGAACAGACAGAGACCCAAAATGTCAGTGTGGCCGAGATGGTCCTGTCCCAAACACACATCAAGCAGGTGACCCCCTCATCTCAAACACACCAGGCCTGGTGTGTGTGTGCCTTTATCTAACCACAGTCATAGCTTGCATCAACACACAAACATCAGGGTTTTGGTGTAGTGGTAGACAGTATGTCTTTATACTCTCAGCCAGCCAGGAACATGTAGTAAATTAGCCTACTTGACAAATCTAAACTCTTGTTTAAACAGGTGTTACTGGGATTTCTTAACATGGCACTTGTATGTTGTAAGACTTTCTGGTTTAGCTAGTGTCACTAAGACTGAAATCCCAGTGTTGGCAGAATGTAGTCCGAGCACTTGCACTCAGTATGACCTGAGAATGTGGACAACATAGGTTCTCATTTGTGCCGACAATTATTCCCCCAGATATCTCCATGCCCTAGTTTAGTAAGCACAAATCAGTCCCAATCCAGTGTGTAAACAAATCTGAAACCAAACCTGTTTTTTCTGAGTGAAGCTATTTTCGGGTAAGGATCATGCTTATTAGAATCCCACTATAGGAAAGAGGGTTTACTAGACATGGATAAAGGCGTTGATGAGGTGGCTACATCAGTGACTGCACACAACAGAATCCGAAACCCAGTAACTGCAGTGGTGGCTGGCCTGGTTCCATTCTGTGTGGACCATGAGCTTCCTTTTGAAAGTTATTGTAGCTGTCACATTGGATAAGATCTTCTGATAAATGTTGTGGCGAGATTCTGATGACAAACTCTTTTTTTTCTTTTCGGTGGGAGATATTTTGATATGCTGAAACCGTCTCAGATTTGAGAGAGAGGTGTGTGTGTGTGTGTGTTCCGGCAAAGGCACCTGCACGCCTCTGTGGAAACTGTCAGTCAGTATATGTAGGCCAATGGCATGCCTTGAACTAGGATTTTCCATCCTTTCAGTACACAAGTCTAATGAAAAAGGACAACCTCTGCAATACCACAGTCAAATATAGCCTACATCATGGGTGACTGTGCATGGGCCAATTAGTTTGTTCAAAGTTCAACAGCTCTGCTCTAATACTTCAAAACAAACTACACTTCAGTGTAGTTATCCTCCCATGCTTTCATCCTCAAACGTGCATATTGTCCCTAAAGTAAACACAGATAGTTATGAGCCAATGAGAGAAAGGTTAATGGGCTAGAGGGAAGTAAAATGAAGAGGAGAGAAGGAGAGACGTGTCGGTATGTTAGTCAGGATGCCTCCTCTCCTCTCCCTGTGTAAGGTCACACCTCTGGCTAGCTCTTATTTCCTGGAGCTTCACAATAACTCTGCAAATATTTAGACTGACTTACATGTTCTCTCGAATATCAACCTGTCAGATTGACTTAGTCTCAACGGAAGTCTGCTGCATAGATGCGTGTGATGCAAAGTAGATGTGTGTTTTGTGTGTGAGATTCTTCGAGATGTAAGAAGGTGGGTACATACGCACACACAGACACACAGACAGTGTAGGCGGCAGAGCAGCACAGGATGTGTGGTTTAGGGCAGGAAGAGGAGCAGGAGCAGAGCTATGAGAGACGTGTGTGTGTGTGTGTGAATATCTTATTGCCTAACTAACTGCACCAGGACAATCGGTGTACCTCAACACTGTCACTAACACAATCCCACTTTGCTACTGTCTGTAGCTTCAACTCTCCATATGCTTCACAGCTCATTCTTCTGGCCAAATCAGAACTTGAGATGCACATTTATACAGTAACTAGATGTCTTGCACAAATCTCCCATTGACATGATTTATGACGAAGTTCAAGGTATGCACTGAAACATGCACTAAATTGGGCTATTCAGGTTTCTGTTCATTAGCTTTTGATCACCATCTGCAAGGCAAAGAAGGAAAGCTCTTGTTCTGTCTCTGAGGCCCGGTCGGCCATTATAGTGAGCAGGTGTGTGTGTGGGGGTGGGTGGGTGGGTTGTGGTCCTCTGAAGGTCTGTCCCTTGGCCAGTATGTTGCAACAGTGTGGCTGGACTAAAGAGCAGTGTCTTAATGTCATGCATTTGTAACACTCTGCTCTGCTTGACAATGTGCAAACCAAATGTGATTGGTGGATACTGTTTAGCTAACCTTAACAGACTGTTTCATGTTGGAGTGACTTGGCTGACCCCTGTATCTGTCCCCCCTCCAGTTGATATCCGAGAGATAAAGGAGATCCGAGCGGGCCAGAAGTCTCGGGACTTTGAGCGCTATGTGGAGGACGCTACAGCACGACTAGACCAGGCTCACTGCTTCGTCATCCTACACGGCACTGAGTTCCGCCTCAAAGCACTCAGCCTAGCGGGTAAATACTAAATACACACCACAGTATTACCTCCAAAGCCTTCCGTTTTGTCAGGTAGAGACACACCCATACCATAATATGGAACTTGAATGTCAGGACGTTGACGCCTAACCCTTGACCCCTCTCCCCAGCGACGTCTGATGAGGAGATGACCATGTGGGTGAAGGGGCTGACCTGGCTGGTGGCAGACACACTCAAATCCCCCACCCCTCTACAGATAGAGAGGTACACCTTTATTCGGTTGGGTAGGCTGTGTGGGCATCACTTGTTTGGTACGTTGCAAATGGCTATCATAGCACTTTCGGTGTCGAAGACTCATTCTTCAATGTAACTCTTTTTTTCACCCAGGTGGTTACGGAAGCAGTTTTATGCAGTAGATCGCAACAGAGAAGACAAGTAAGTTAAATGAATCAGTGCTTTTAGACATGAACTAAATACAGCACCATCGGAAAGTATTCAGACCCCTTGACTTTTTCCACATTTTGTTATGTTACAACCTTATTCTAAAATGGATTAATATTGTTTTTTTTACTCAGCAATCTACACACAATACCCCATAATGACAAAGTGAAACAGGTTTTTAGATTTATTTTCAAATGTATAAAAAATGTAAAACAGATACCTTTACACAAGTATTCAGACCCTTTGCTATGAGACTCGAAATTGAGCTCGGGTGTATCTTGTTTCCATTGATCATCCTTGAGATCCTTGATTGGAGTCCACCTGTGTTAAATTCAATTGACTGGACATGATTTGGACAGGTACACACCTGTCTATATAAGGTCCCACAGTTGACAGTGCACGTCAGAGCAAAAACCAACCCATGAGATCAAAGGAATTGTCTGTAGAGCTCTGAGACAAGATTGTGTCGAGGCACAGGTCTGGGGAAGCGTACCAAAACAATTCTGCAGCATTGAAGGTCCCCAAGAACACAGTGGCCTCCATTATTCTTAAATGGAAGAAGTTTGGAACCACAAATACTCTTCCTAGAGCTGGCCAAACTGGGCAATCGGGGAGAAGGGTCTTGGTCAGGGAGGCCAAAAGGCACCTAAAGACTCTCAGACTCACTCATGCTGCCAAACATACCCTCGTAAAACTGACCATCCTACCGATCCTCGACTTCGGCGATGTCATTTACAAAATAGCCTCCAATACCCTACTCAATAAATTGGATGCAGTCTATCACAGTGCCATCCGTTTTGTCACCAAAGCCCCATACACTACCCACCACTGCGACCTGTACGCTCTCGTTGGCTGGCCCTCGCTTCATACTTGTCGCCAAACCCACTGGCTCCAGGTCATCTACAAGACCCTGCTAGGTAAAGTCCCCCCTCAGCTCGCTGGTCACCATAGCAGCACCCACCTGTAGCACGCACTCCAGCAGGTCACCCCCAAAGCACGCACTCTCTGGTCACCCCCAAAGCCAATTCCTCCTTTGGCTGCCTCTCCTTCCAGTTCTCTGCTGCCAATGACTGGAACGAACTACAAAAATCTCTGAAACTGGAAACACTTATCTCCCTCACTAGCTTTAAGCACCAGCTGTCAGAGCAGCTCACAGATTACTGCACCTGTACATAACCCATCTATAATTTAGCCCAAACAACTACCTCTTCCCCTACTGTATTTATTTATTTATTTTGCTCCTTTACATCCCCTTATTTATATATCTACTTTGCACATTCTTCCACTGCAAATCTACCATTCCAGTGTTTTACTTGCTATATTGTATTTACCTCGCCACCATGGCCTTTTTTTGCCTTTACCTCCCTTATCTCACCTCATTTTCTCACATTGTATATAGACTTATTTTTCTACTGTATTATTGACTGTATGTTTGTTAAACTCCGTGTGTAACTCTGTGTTGTATGTGTCGAACTGCTTTGCTTTATCTTGGCCAGGTCGCAGTTGTAAATGAGAACTTGTTCTCAACTTGCCTACCTGGTCAAATAAAGGTGAAATAAATAAATAAAAGACCATGAGAAACAAGATTCTCTGGTCTGATGAAACCAAGAATGGGAGAATCTCCCCAAATGCAGGTGTGCCAAGTTTGTAGCGTCACACCCAAGAAGTCTCTAGGCTGTAATTGCTGTCAAAGGTTTTTCAACAAAGTACTGAGTAAAGGGTCTGAATACTTATGTAAATATATATTTTTAAATAAATGAGCAGAAATGTCTAAACCTGTTTTTGCTTTGTCATTATAGGGTATTCAAATCACATTGTATTAGTCACATGCGGCGAATACAACAGATGTAGACCTTACAGTGAAATGCTTACTTACGAGCCCCTAACTAACAATGCAGTTTCAAAAAATAGAGATAAGAGCTAAAAGTAACAAGTAATTAAAGCGCAGCAGTAAAATAACAATAGTGAGACTATATGCAGGGGGGTACCGATACATAGTCAATGTGCGGGGACACCGGTTGGTTGAGGTAGTATGTACATGTAGGTAGTGCTATGCATAGTTACTTTAATAAATGACAAGAGTCGCAGTGGTGTGGCGAGGGGGCAATGCAAATAGTCTGGGTAGCCATTTGACAAGCTGTTCAGGAGTCTTATGGCTTGGGGGTAGAAGCTGTTCAGAAGTCTCTTGGACCTAGACTTGGCCCATGCCAAATCTTTTCAGTCTCCTGTTGGTGATGTGGACACCAAGGAACTTGAAGCTCTCAACCTGCTCCACTGTAGCCCTGTTGATGAGAATGGGGTGTGCTTGGTCCTCTTTTTCCATAGTCAACAATCATCTCCTTTGTCTTGATCACATTGAGGGAGAGGTTGTTGTCCTGGCACCACACGGTCAGGTCTTTGACCTCCTCCCTATAGGCTGTCTCGTCGTTGTCGGTGATCAGGAATGAGCACACTGTGTCATTGGCAAACTTAATGATGGTGTTGGAGTCGTGCCTGGCCGTGCAGTCATGAGTTTACAGGAGGGGATGAGCACGCACCCTTGAGGGGCCCCTGTATTGAGGATCAGCGTGGTAGATGTTGTTACCTACCCTCACCACCTGGGGGTGGCACGTCAGGAAGTCCAGGATCCAGTTGCAGAGGGAGGTGTTTAGTCCAAGGGTCCTTAGCTTAGTGATGAGCTTTGAGGGCACTGGTGTTGAACGCTGAGCTGTAGTCAATGAATTCCATTCTGACAGGTGTTCCTTTTGTCCAGGAGGGAAAGGGCAGTGTGGAGTGCAGTAGAGATTGCATCATCTGTGGATCTGTTGGGGCGGTTTGCAAATTGGAGTGGGTCTAGGGTTTCTGGGATGAAACCAGCCTTTCAAAGCACTTCATGGCTACAGATGTGAGTGCTACGGGTCGGTAGTCATTTAGCCAGGATACCTTAGTGTTCTTGGGCACAGGCACTATGGTGGCCAGCTTAAACCATGTTGGTATTACAGACTCGGACAGGGAGAGGTTGAACATTTCAGTGAAGACACTTGCTAGTAGGTCAGTGCATGCTCGCAGTACACGTCCCGGTAATCCGTCTGGCCCTGCGGCCTTGTGAATGTTGACCTGTTTTTAAGGTATTACTCACATCTGCTGCGTAGAGCGTGATCACACAGTCTTCCAGAACAGCTGGTGCTCTCATGCATGTTTCAGTTTTATTTGCCTCAAAGCGAGCGTAGAAGTAGTTTAGCTCGTCTGGTTGGCTTGTGTCACTGGGCAGCTCTCGGCTGTGCTTTCCTTTGTAGCCTGTAATGGTTTGCAAGCCATGCTACATCTGACAAGCGTCAGGGCCGGGTGTAGTACAATCTTAGTCCTGTATTGACGCTTTGCCTGTTTGATGGTTTGTCGGAGTGCATAACGGGATTTCTTATAAGCTTCCGGGTTAGAGTCACGCTTCTTGAAAGCGGCAGCTTTAGCTCAGTGCAGATGCTGCCTGTAATCCATGACTTCTGGTTGGGGTATGTACGTAGGGTCACTGTGGGGACGACGTCATCGATGCACTTATTGATGAAGCCAATGACTGATGTGGTGTTCTCCTCAATGCCATCGGAGGAATCCCGGAACATATTCCAGTCTGTGCTAGCAAAACGTTCCTGTAGCTTAGCATCTGCTTCACCTGACCACTTTTTTATTAATCAAATTTTTGCTTGTAAGCAGGAATCAGGAGAATAGAATTATGGTCTAATTTGCCAATTGGAGGGCGAGGTAGAGCTTTGTATGCGTCTCTGTATGTGGAGTATAAGTGGTCCAGAGTTCTGTTTCCTCTGATTGCACATTTAACATGCTGATAGAAATTTGGTAAAACGTATTTAAGTTTCCCTGCATTAAGGTCCCCAGCTACTAGGAGCGCCGCCTCTGGGTGAGCGTTTTCTTGTTTGCTTATGGCAGAATATAGCTCATTCAATGCTGTCTTAGTGCCAGCCTCTGACTGTGTGGTGGTATGTAAACTGCTATGAAGAATACAGATAACCTGTAGACAACACTACCTACCGAGAGAGTTTATCATGAGATACTCTACCTCAGGACTTCCTTAGATATCGTGCACCAGCTGTTATTTACAAAAATACATAGTCCGCCGCTCCTTGTGTGTATTGTGTGTAGATAGGTGAAAAACAACAATTTAATACATTTTAGAATACGGCTGTAACCTAACAAAATGTAGATTAAGTCAAGGGGTCTGAATACTTTCTAAAGGCACTGTGAATTATTGAAAAAGCATTTCATCAGCTTGGAGATAATGGAGAGCAATAATGCTTTTCTTTCGGAGACTTGGTACATTTGGGTATTGTGTATTATCAATAATTTAGACCAGTATGACTAGCCACCTGCTGTAGCAAATAGCAATATAGGCCAGCCAGAGGCATTTTGGACAGACTAGGGATGAAAGTAAAACCATACAATGCATGCGGAAAGTATTATTTTTCCACATTTTGTTACGTTACAGCTTTATTCTAAAATTGATAAAATAGTTATTCTTTCTCATCCATCTACACAATAACCCATAATGACAAAACAAAGAGGTTTTTAGAAATGTTTGCAATTTTAAAAATAAGGTGTCTGTTTTCATTTGTAATAAAAGTGCAACATTTTCTAAACCTGTTTTCGCTTTGTCATTATGGGGTATTGTGTGTAGATTGAGGAAAAGTTTTGATTTAATCCGTTTTAGAATAAGGATGTAACGTAACAAAATGTGGAGAAAAGGTCTGAATACTTTCCAAATAACTATGCACAACTAGGGAATGAGCACAGCTTAATAGTTTTTGAAGAAGCTTCCTACCAGCTCCGGCTGGTGTGTGTACGTGATGTGGAGGTGTGAAGGAACTAACCTTTCAGCCACAGACCTGCACAGCTTCCTGGTGTGTGTGTGTGAGTGAGTGAGCACCCCCCCCCTCCCCCCCCCCCCCCCATTCAGAAGAAGCTTCCTTTAAGTAGTCCTGAGGTGAAGTCACTACATGGCACTCTTCCAGAAGTGTGTAAGTGTGCGCATCTTCATTTGTGTGTTTGGCGTTGTGTGTATTTTAGGATATCCTGTAAGGATCTGAAGAGCATGCTGTGCCAGGTTAACTACAGGGTCCCCAACATGAAGTTCCTCAGAGAGAAACTTCCGGTAACATCCTCACACATCACATTTCCCTAATACCCCCCCCCCCCCCCGTGTGTGTTTCCAGTGTCATCCTAACCCTGTGGCAACATTGCCCCCTCTCACTCTTTCTCTCAGGACTCAGAGTTGAGGAATGGAGACGTGTCCTTTAGCCAGTTTTCCCAGCTCTATCGCAGCCTGATGCTTGATGCCCAGAAAGCTGTAAGTCATCTTCAGCCTTCTATCCTAATCTTCTCTCTCACCCCCTCTCTCTGTCTGTCTGCTTCTCAAATGGCTCCCGAATCAAGAGGCCAGTTAAAACCCACAGATTCTATGGTAGGAACCATTAGGCCCAGCAGGCAGGCAGACAGACTGGAGCTGTGTTGTCATACTGAAACGACAAGGTTTATTGTGTTTAATAATTTTCTTTACGTTTGTCTTTCAGATGGAGATTCCTTTTCTACAGAGGTAGATACTCACACACCCAAGCCACCTGAGCATCATGTTATACTGTAGATGTGAGTTGTGTAACACCGCTCTCCCTCTGTCAGGTTCATTGAGAGACCAGAGCAGAAGATCTTACTAGAAGACTTCAAGACTTTCCTTCTGGAGGCCCAGAAGGTATACTGGATGATATAACATTATCATCTACCTAAGTTTCTAGGGATTCAGTACAACACAACGCTTGACTTTTCATACACTTTATTAACTAGTTCTTTTGTAATTGTGTTACGTGTTGATACAAGGAAATCAAATGACCTGAATAACATATTTGTGCAACAATGTGGTGTGTGTGTGTGTGTTCGTAGGAGCTGTGGGCCACCGACAACAATAAGGTGCAGGAGTTTATGTTTGGGTACCTGAAGGACCCACTGAGGGAGGTGGAACAACCCTTCTTCCACCAAGATGAGGTACCTTCTCACTCTTAAGCTCGTCCCCTAGTCTCTGAAATCCCAGACCTAGAGAACATTGTTAACAACCCGTCTGCCTAGGGAAACTAATCACACCCCCCTCTCTCTCTCACTCCTAGGGAATAAAATAAATAAAAATGCCACTGAGTAATCTTTCATGTTACACAGTGGTGAGAGTACATCCAACAGACATTGCTCATCCTAATATTTATATATTTCTTAATTCCATTACTTTACTTTTAGATTAGTATGTATTGTTGTGAATTGTTAGATATTACTGCACTGTTGGAGCTAGGAACACAAGCATTTTACTACACCCGCAATAACATCTGCTAAATATGTGTATGTGACCAATAAAATTTGATTTGACATTTCTCCCAGGTTTCACATTATATAACTTAATTTGGAATATAACACCCAAATCTTGCTGGTGACCTGAATGTGCCTGAGTTCTGTGGAACGGAGACATTATTAGTTATTGTCAAACCACGTGACTTGTCTGAAATGTCTGACAAAGGAAGTGCCTCTAGTGTCAACCTACAGGATGGTACACTTCATATGTTTTGGCCTGTGATTAGTAGAAAACTCTGACTTTCAGTTGCACACAATCACAAAGGGTGCCTGGTTTTCGCATGGTAGTGCTCTTCATTGGACTATTTCTTTGCATTCATCAGAACCCCAATATTGATTGCGTGTCTCCCCTCCCCCCTCGGTCTAGTTCCTGACGTACCTATTTTCCAAAGAGAACACCGTCTGGGACTCAGCCCTGGACCAGGTGTGTCCTGAAGACATGAACAACCCCCTGTCTCATTACTGGATATCCTCATCTCATAACACGTAAGAACAGAGGGAGTGGGCGAGGGAGCAGAATGGATTACTGTATTTGAAATCAGTGTTGTATTAATGCTGGCTTCACATGAATGGTAAGAGAGAAAGCATAGTTTCCCAGACATTTTTCCCTAGTCCAAGGGGATTTGTGTCCTACAGTTCTGATGTATATCAGATTAAATTGGTATTATCTAACAATGAGAACTGGGCTTTGATTGTGTAGGAAAATGTCATTTTCCTCCCATTGAAAACATGGTGAGAAGAGGTTAATGTGATAACCTGTTGTGTTGGCTGTGAAACAATACTCCTGGAAGTGATGAATGAAAACGTCCATGTTGCTTTGATAAAGTCTGAATTGCATGGCTAAGTGAGAAAGGGGTGTTTACGCTAACCAACAAAGACAGAAATACCTTTTTGATTCTGTATTTAATGTTTCACTACTGCCATGGAAGGGGATGTGAAGAACACAGGATGAAGGGAAAGGAGGCTTCTGTGGACTATCTGATGTCGTGTGTGTGTGTGTTTGTAGCTACCTGACAGGTGACCAGTTTTCTAGTGAGTCGTCCCTGGAAGCGTACGCACGCTGTCTGAGGATGGGCTGCCGCTGCATCGAGTGTGAGTTTATTATATACACACACCCGTTACTCTGCTCTCTCCATAACCCACTGTCTTTCAGACCTAAAGCAACTCTTCTCCACAATATATGCATGACTGCATGACAAACACACCTCGTATACTGTATCCCTACAGGCTGCACTGGCAGTGAGGGAACACTGTTCAGACCGCTTTCTAAAGGATCTGACTATTTTTAGAGATAGTCGTACCGCACTGCTGCTCCATTCAGAAAGGCACATATGACACTTTAATATTTCATCTTGATTTAAACCAGGAAGTCCCTTTTTTTATGTGTTATATACATACACACACACACAGTGCCTTCAGAAAGTATTCACACATCTTGACTTTTTCCACATTTTGTTACAGCCTGAATTTAAAATGGATTAAATTGAGATGTTGTCACTGGCCTACACAATACCCCATAATGTCAGTGGAATTATTTTTTTATCAAATTAAATGAAAACATGAAATGTCTTGGGTCAGTAAGCCACTTTATGGCAAGCCTAAATAAGTTCAAAGTAAAAAATCTGCTTAACATGTCACAAAATAAGTTACATGGACTCACTCTGTGTGCAATAATAGTGTTTAACATGATTTTTGAATGACTACCTCATCTCTAACTTACATATTCAATTATCGGTACGGTCCCTTTGTCGAACATTGAATTTCCTAATGCCTCGCAAAGAAGGGCACCTTTTGGTAGATGAGTAAAAATTTAAAAAGCAGACATTGAGTATCCCTTTGAGCATGGCAAAGTTCTTTAATGACACTTTGGATGGTGTATCAATGCACCCAGTCACTACAAAGATACAGTCATCCTTCTTAACTCAGTTGCCGGAGAGGAAGGAAACTGCTCAGGGATTTCACCAAGAGGCCAATGGTGACTTTAAAACAGTTACATGGCTGTGATGGGAGAAACCTGAGGATGGCTAAACATTGTAGTTACTCCACAATACTAATGTAAATGAAAGGGTGAAAAGGAGGCCTGTACAGAATAAAAATATTCCAAAACATACATCCTGTTTGCAATAAGGCACTAAAGTACAACAGAAGAGAATAATATTTTTTTTTTTAAGTGAGAAAAAAGAACTTTGTTTGGGGCAAACACATCACTGAGTACCACTCTTCATATTTTCATGCATAAGGTAGTGGCTGCATTATGTTATGGGTATGCTTGTCATTGGAAAGGACTAGGGAGTTTTATAATTTTTTTGCATAAAAAGAAACTGAATAGAGTTAAGCACCGGCAAAATCCTAGAGGAAACCTGGTTCGGTCTGTTTTCCAACTGTCCTGGTGAAAGGTGAATTTTCTCTCAGTGTCTAACTTAAACACAAGTTTACATACACTAATTTGACTGTGCCTTTTACATGGCTTTAGAAGCTTCTGATAGGCTAATTGACAATGTGAGTCAATTGGAGGTGTACTGTGGATGTATTTCAAGGTCTACCTTCAAACTCAGTGCCTCTTTGCTTGACATCATGGGAAAATCCAAAGAAATCAGCCAAGACCTCATAAAAAAATTGTAGACCTCCAGAAGTCTGGTTCATCCTTGGGAGCAATTTCCAAACGCCTGAAGGTACCACGTTCATCTGTACAACCAATAGTTTGCAAGTATAAACACCATGGGACCACGTAGCCGTTTATAGCACTAAAGGAGACGCGTTGTCTCCTAGAGATGAACGTACTTTGGTGCGAAAAGTCCCAGAACAACAACAAAGGACCTTGTGAAGATGCTAGAAGAAACGGGTACAAAAGTATCAATATCCACAGTAAAACGATTCCTATATCAACATAACCTGAAAGGCCGCTCAGCAAGGAAGAAGCCACTGCTCCAAAACCGCCATAAAAAAGCCAGACTATGGTTTGCAACTGCACATGCGGACAAAGATTGTGCTTTTTGGAGAAATGTCCTCTGGTCTGATGAAACAAAAATAGAACTGTTTGGCCATAATGACCATCGTTATGTTTGGAGGAAAAAGGAGGATGCTTGCAAGCTGAAGAACATCATCCCAACCGTGAAGCATGGGGGTTGCAGCATCATGTTGTGGGGGTGCTTTGCTGCAAGAGGGTCTGGTGCACTTCACAAGATAGATGGCGTCATGGGGAAGGAAAATGATATGGATATATTGAAGCACCATCTCAAACATCAGTCAGGAAGTTAAAGCTTGGTAGCAAATGGGTCTTCCAAATGGACAATGACTCCAAGCTTACTTCCAAAGTTGTGGCAAAATGGCTTAAGGACAACAATGTCAAGGTATTGGAGTGACCATCACAAAGCCCTGACCTCAAACCAATATTACATTTGTGGGCAGAACTGAAAAAGCGTGTGTGAGCAAGGAGGCCTACAAACCTGACTCAGTTACACCAGCTCTGTCAGGAGGAATGGGCCAACATTCCCCCAACTTATTGTGGGAAGCTTGTGGAAGGCTACTTGAAACGTTTGACCCGAGTTAAAAAATTTAAAGGCAATGCTACCAAATACTAATTGAGTGTATGTAAACTTCTGACCCACTGGGAATGTGATGAAAGAAATAATAGCTGAAATAAATAATTCTCTCTCCTATTATTCTGACGTTTCACATTCTTAAAATAAAGTGGGGATCCTAACTGACCTAAGAAAGGGAATTTTTACTTGGATTAAATGTCAGGAATTGTGAAACACCTTAGTCAAATACATTTAGACTCAGTTTATGTAAAATTCTGACTCCAACTGTACATGCATACATATACAGTACCAGTCAAAAGTTTGTTCACACTTACTCTTTCAAGGGTTTCTCTTTATTTTTACTATTTTCTACATTGTATAATAATAGTGAAGACATCAAAGCTATGAAATAACACATGGAATCATGTAGTAACCAAAAAAGTGTTTAAACAAAAATTTGAGAATTCAAAGTAGCCAGCCTTTGCCTTGATGACAGCTTTGCACACTCTTGGTATTCTCTCAACCAGCTTCATGAGGTAGTCACCTGGAATGCATTTCAATTAACAAGTGTGCCTTGTTAATTTGCGGAATTTCTTTCTTCCTTAATGCGTTTTAGCCAATCAGTTATTTGTGACAAGGTAGGGGTGGTATAGAGAAGATAGCCCTATTTGGTAAAGGAGCAAGTCCATATTATGGCAAGAACAGCTCAAATAAGCAAAGAGAGGTGAGTCCATTACTTTAAGACATGAAGGTCAGTCAAATGCAGAAAATTTCAAGAAAAGTTTCTTTGAGTGCAGTCGCAAAACCCATCAAGCGCTATGATGAAACCAGCTCTCATGAGGTCCGCCACAGGAAAGGAAGACCCAGAGTTACCTCTGCTGCAGAGGATAAGTTCATTAGTTACCGGCCTCAGAAATTGCAGCCCAAATAAATGCTTAAGTGTTCAACAGACACATCTCAACATCAACTGTTCAGAGGAGATAGCGTGAATCAGGCCTCATGGTGGAATTGCTGCAGAGAAACCACTACTGAAGGACACCAAGAAGAAGAAGAGATTTACTTGGGCCAAGAAACATGAGCAATGGACATTAGACTGGTGCAAGTCTGTCCTTTGGTCTGATCAGTGTCTTTGTGAGATGCGTTGTAGGTGAACGGATGATCTCTGCATATGTAGTTCCCACCATGAAGCATGGAGGAGTGACACTGACACTTTGCTGGTGACACTGTCTGTGATTCATTTAGAATTCAAGGCACACTTAACCGGCATGGCTACCACATGTTTCTGCAGCAATACGCCATCCCATCTGGTTTGGGCTTAGTGGGACTATCATTTATTTTTCAACAGGACAATGACCCAGCACACCTCCAGGGCTATTTGTCCAAGAAGGAGAGTGATGGAGTGCTGCATCAGATGACCTGGCCTCCACAATCACACAACCTCAACCCAATTGAGATGGTTTGGGTTGAGTTGGACCGCAGAGTGAAGGAAAAGCAGCCAACAAGTGCTCATCATTTGTGGGAATTCTTTTGAGACTGTTGGAAAAGAATTCCAGGTGAAGCTGGTTGAGAGAATGCAAAGCTGTTAAGGCAAAGATTGGTTACTTTTTGAATAATCAAAAATATATTTTGATTTAACACTTTTTTTTTGGTTACATGATTACATGTGTTCATAGTTTTGATGTCTTCACTATTATTATACAATGTAGAAAATAGTACAAATAAAGAAAAACCCTTGAATGAGTAGGTGTCCAAACCTTTGGATGTGTGTGTGATAGATGGATAGATAGGTGAGTTGCCTACCAAGAAGACAGTGAATGTTCCTGAGCGACCAAGTTTTACTTAAATCTGCTTAAATCTATTTCAATACTTGGAAAAGCGGTGTAGCAATGATCAACAACCAACTTGACAGAGCTTGAATAATTTTTCTAATAATAATGGGCAATTATTGTACAATCCAGGTGTGCAAACCTCAGACGTACCCAGAAAGACTCATAGCTGTAATTGCTGTAATTGCTGCAAAAGGTGACAAATTCCCCTTTTTAAAAAATGTTTAGTTTTTTTTTTTACCTGTATTGACTCAGGTTGTGAATACTTATGTAAATAAGGTATTTCATTTTCAATAATTTGCTAAAAACGGGTTTTCGCTTCGTTATTATGGGGTATTGTTTAGCTGGCTGAGAAATTTAAAGAAGCTATTTAATCAATTTGGAATTCCGGCTGTACCACCACAAAATGTGGAATAAGTCAAGTGGTATGAATACTTTCTGAGGGCACTGGATGCTGTCCTTCCTCTCTTTATCATTGAATTAAAAAAATTCAATCACATTTTTCAATCGTTTATCTTTAATTTTGAGTCTGGTTGTGGAGGCCTAGTCTAAGCATACTACACATACAAACCATGGCCAATGGAGAATCTCCACTAACAGTAGTGTGCTTATCCTGGGATTCTGTAGCTGCCCTTGTAAATGAGAATAGACAAACTATAGTTTGTGTACTCAACAGGTTAACTAGCGTGGTTAAAGCCTACTACTCCCTACTTACCCTTTTAAGACACCCACTCACCAAATATGCAGACCAGACATCTCTACTATGCCATTAAAAAAGTTTGTGTGTGTTGGCAGTGGACTGCTGGGATGGTCCAGATGGAATGCCTGTCATCTACCATGGACACACCCTCACCACCAAGATCAAGTTCTGTGATGTCCTGGCGACCATCAAGGAACACGCCTTTGTGACGTCTGAGTGAGTCTCCATGTGCTCACAGTCTTTGTGTTTTGTATGCTTGAGTGATACTCAGTAATCTACTATCCTCTAAAGAGAACATGAAATTAAATGAGAAGTTCACAAGGGGGGGGGGGGGCTTTCCACCACGCCTTTCACATGCTGTTGACCTCTGACCCCTCTCCCCCTCTTACTCCTTCCCCAGCTACCCCATCATCCTGTCCATAGAGGATCATTGCAGCATTGTCCAGCAGAGGAACATGGCTACCTACTTTAAGAAGGTCTTTGGAGAAATGCTGCTTACCAAGGCTGTGGACATCTCCGCCGACGGACTGCCCTCACCCAATCAGCTTAAGAGGAAGATCCTCATCAAGGTCAGAGATCATAGGGTCGTGTGGATTTGGAATTAAGATGTTTGTGTTGTCATTTTAATGTACTTGTGGATCAGAGCATCTGCTAAATGACTGTATAAACCAACTGCAGTCTCTTCACTCTTCCTCTCCCTGTCTTGTGCAGCATAAGAAGCTAGCAGAGGGCAGTGCCTATGAGGAGGTGTCCACCTCCACTCCCTACTCTGAGAATGACATCAGCAACTCCATCAAGAATGGCATTCTCTTCCTGGAGGACCCCATCAACCATGTGAGAGCTTTTTTTTCTATTTATCTACAGTGAGCTAGTGGAAAGCCTTCTAGTGGAAAGCCTTCCCAGAAGAGTGGAGGCTGTTATGGAAGCAAAGGGGGGACCAACCCCATATTAATAAGGACAATGCATCGGGCCTCCCGGGTGGCGCAGTGGTCTAGGGCACTGCATCGCAGTGCTAACTGCGCCACCAGAGTCTCTGGGTTCGCGCCCAGGCTCTGTTGCAGCCGGCTGCGACCGGGAGGTCCGTGGGGCGACGCACAATTGGCATAGCGTCGTCCGGGGTAGGGAGGGTTTGGCCGGTAGGGATATCCTTGTCTCATCGCGCTCCAGCGACTCCTGTGGCGGGCCGGGCGCAGTGCGCGCCAACCAAGGGGGCCAGGTACACGGTGTTTCCTCCGACACATTGGTGCGGCTGGCTTCCGGGTTGGATGCGCGCTGTGTTAAGAACCAGTACGGCTGGTTGGGTTGTGCTTCGGAGGACGCATGGCTTTCGACCTTCGTCTTTCCCGAGCCCGTACGGGAGTTGTAGCGATGAGACAAGGTAGTAATTACTAGCGATTGGATACCATGAAAAATTGGGGAGAAAATGGGATAAAAAAATAAATAATAATAAATAAAAAAAATAAGGACAATGTCTGCACCCTGGCGGAAATCTAACTAGCATAATAAAATAAGCATAGTAAAATCTCCATGAATGTCACTTTAAGCTAGAGATCAGTTTTTTGTTTACGTGTCAATCCACCGCATCTGCCTATGTCGCACTTCCGCAGCTGAGGTGAAATGTGACAGAGCTAGAGCAGTGTTTGTCAGACCATGAGACAGCCCAAAAATCGGTCTTCTCACAAAATCATCTGTAGCGTCCGACTGGTTTGGCCTACAAAACTATTATGACCCCTCTATGGAAAGATGACTCTCGCGAACAGTGTTTTGCTCTACGACCTCCACAAGTGTCAAGAGACTCATCTGACGTTGGTACAGCTGATCTGCCAACTTCTGTCTGTAGCGTCCAAACCTTTTGGGTTACACACGCTCACGAACATGTACATGTTGGATATTTTGCTCTAAGATGCCCAAGACTCATCTGAAGGTCCCCCGGTACCAGTTGAAAAAATGTATGGAAGTACACTAACGTTCAAAAGTTTGGGGTCACTTAGAAATGTCCTTTTTTTTTTATTTTTAAGAAAAGCAAATTTTGCAATTGTTAGCACAGCTTGCTTTCTTTAGACTAGTTGAGTATCTGGAGCATCAGCATTTGTGGGTTTGATTACAGGCTCAAAATGTCCTCTTGCTCAGTTGTGTATTGGGACCTCCCACTCCCTATTCTGGTTAGAGCCAGTTTTTACTGTTTGGGCTGTTCTGTGAAGGGAGTACACAGCATTGTACCAAATCTTCAGTTTCTCGTATGAAATAGCCTTAATTTCTCAGAACAAATATAGACTGACGGGTTTCAGAAGAAAGTTCTTTGTTTCAGGCCATTTTGAGCCTGTAATCGAACCCACAAATGCTGATGCTCCAGATACTCAACTAGTCTAAAGAAGGCCAGTGTAATTGCATCTTTAATCAGGACAACCTTTTTCAGCTGTGCTAACAACTGCAAAAGGGTTTTCTAATGCTAGCCTTTTTAAAATGATAAATTTGGATTAGCTAACACAACACATTGGAACACAGGAGTGGTTGCTGCTAATGGGCCTCTGTTTTAACTGCGCAAGTCAGTTAAGAATAAATTCTTATTTACAATGATGGCCTACCGGGGAACAGTGGGTTGTTAGCACAGCTGGCTTTGTTCAGGGGCAGAAGGACAGATTTGTACCTTGTCAGCTCGGGGATTCGATCCAGCAAACTTTTGGTTACTGGCCCAACGCTCTAACCACTAGGCTACCTGCCGCCCTTAAATAGATATTTTCTAAATAATCTGCTGTTTCCAGCTACAATAGTAATTTACAACATTAACGATGTCTACACTGTATTTCTGATCAATTTGATATTTTAATGGACAAAGAATTTGCTTTTCTTTCAATGACAAGGGAATTTCTAAGTGACCCCAAACTTTTGAACAGTAGTGTATATATGGAGACTGTTTAATACCAAAAAATATGTGGTTGAATACATGTAAAAAAAAAAAATACAAAAAAAAAAAATAGGTATAGGAGAGACACTTCAGCACAAACTTCCTTTTTGATATTTTTTGGGAACTATCTGTTCCATGTAGTGAATCTGGTTTTCAATGTGTTCATTTTTTTTTGATACTTCAGGGGATCTTAAACTCCAATAGCTAAATGATCCTTGGTATGACCTTAAAACAATTCCATATAGTTTAGTAGAACCCCCCCCCCCCCCCTTATTGTAAGTAAGAATAGAATACATTTCTAAACTCTTCTATGTTTAATGTAGTTCCCTGTAGCTCAGTTGGTAGAGCATGGTGCTTGCAACGCCAGGGTTGTGGGTTCGATCCCCACGGGGGACAATGTTAATCATGGATGCTACCATGATTACAGATAGTTCTGAATGAATCGTGAAAAAGTGAGACACTCAAATATCGTACCCCCAAGACATATATTGGGGGGGGGTTCTTATTTATGCCTCTAACTTTCTCATTCATCATGATTCATTCAGAATTATCTGTAATCATGGTAGCGTCCACATAAATGTAGCAATGTTTAGAAACATATTATATTCTTATTTACGATAACAGTGAATCCAAAATGACACTACGTTATTTACCATCAATTTATATTGGGCACAAAATAATCTGAAACACAACCAAAACATTGGGGGGGACTACGTACAAAAAGTGTTATGATTTCAAAACGTTTCACATGATATGGATGAAAAAACCCTCAAATTAAAGCTGACTTTAACCTTATAGTCACTGTATAATTTCAAATCCGAAGTGCTGAGTACAGAGCCAAAACAACAACCAATGTCACTGTCCCAATATTTGTTTATCTCACTGTATATGCCTTGGTTGTATGGTCCATAGCTCTCTTGCCACTGTTACCTTTTTTTAAATACCTTTTTCTAACTCAAACACCATCTCCCCCTCTCTCTGCAGGAGTGGTACCCTCACTTCTTTGTCCTGACCAGCAGTAAGATTTACTACTCGGAGGAGACGTCTAACAACCAAGGCAACGAGGATGAGGAGGAGCACAGAGAGGTAAGGCCTTGCGGTACATCAGTGTTTCATCTGAAAAAATGTGTAGCAGTGGGAGGGAAAGGAGCCGGGGGTGCAAATAAATAGGCTGAAGCATGGGGTTGCCGATCTGCATTTACCCCATTGGGCAGATCTCAAATGTGTTCTCTTAACTAGTTATCATATTGATTCATTTATGTCCCAAGAAACTTGCATAAGCACTGAATAAAATCTAGGCCTATTTGTTAATTTTTCCCCCAACACTTTATCTGGGTTCCACTCCTTTTGCTCAACCAAAAATATTATCTGTCTCATCACAATTTAAGTCATTCAAATAAATAATTGACCGGTGTTACAATTGACCGGTGTTACGTTCAGCCCCACTCCCCTATGCACTCACTGTGAACATGCTTAACCATGCTTCTGCTAAAAACCATGGGTTTAAAATGGTGCAGTTTGTGCATATTTAGGAGTTAAGAAATAAATTAAGTAGGAATGGAAAGCTGGGATTCTCCTCTTTATAACAAAAGCCATTAAAACTGCTGTTTTCGCGATAGCAATAATTGTTGTGCATTGACTGCTTGTCAGAATGCATGTTTCCCTTCCTATGGCACTTATAACATGAATGAGCCACGGAGAGGAATATTTATCTGGCATAGAACACAACAAGCCGACGAGGTAAATAAAGACACTATTCCACTATGGGGTTGTTGTTTTTTCTATTAATTAGTTGTTTTGTTTGCAGATAAAGTACATGTGGAATGGAAAAATGCTCCTCAACAGAGTTTTTCATGTTCCATATTTTTTTTTTGTGTGGACGCAATGATTTTGCAGTGGCGCAGCATCACAGCAAATAAAGCCAGCGGACACTCAGCGGTACATACAGAACACCACTTTATGGTGCTTAATGCAATAGGACAGGGTTTCCCAAACTCTGTCCTCGGGACTCCACGTGGTGCATGTTTTTGATTTTTGGCCTAGTACTACACAACTGACTCAACTAATCATCAAGCTTTGATCATTTGAATCAGCTGTGTAGTCTCAGGGTAAAAAAACCTCGGGGTCCCCAGGACCAAGTTTGGGGAAACGCTGCCATAGGAGTTCCAACATTAAAGTCTAGCTGTCTGTCTAGGTCTCTAACGGTATGGATCAACATATAGCAGAGAAGTGGTTCCATGGGAAGCTTGGTGCTGGTCGGGACGGGAGACAGATAGCTGAGCGGCTGCTGTCCGAGTACTGTCTTGAGACGGGCGCTCCCGACGGGTCCTTCCTGGTCCGGGAGAGTGAGACGTTCGTAGGAGACTACACCTTGTCCTTCTGGTAAATCTCCCCTACTGTACCCCCCTCTACTCACTCTCTTCTCCTCACCCTTGTTCCGAGCTCACTCTGAACCTGCCTCACCCCACTCCTCATCCCTGTTCCTAGCACACTTACCTAACCCCCCTTCTCCTGACCCTCTGTCTCCTCACCCACCTCCTCATCCCTGTTCCTAGCACACTTACCTAACCCCCCTTCTCCTGACCCTCTGTCTCCTCACCCACCTCATTGCTTGCATCACATAGTTCAGATAATACTTGTGCTGTATGTTCGGCTAGGCCCGACTCTACAGTGCCCATAGGTTTGCTACACTGCTAAACCTTGGACCTGAACAGTTAATCAATCCAAATGGTTGTCCTATTGATTTTGTGTAGTAGCCAGTCACGGTGTAGGCTAGGCTGCTGGTCTCTCTGCTAATGCATGGGACAGGGCTGAGTAACTGGGATCATTTCAAATCAATACCTTATCTCTCTCTTTCACTGTCCACACAGGCGTTCAGGCCGGGTGCAGCATTGTCGCATCCACTCTCGCCAGGAGGCGGGCAGCCCCAAGTTCTACTTGACAGACAACCTGGTGTTTGACACGCTATTCGCCCTCATCATCCACTACCAGCAGGTAGCGCTGCGCTGTAACGAGTTTGAGATGAAGCTGACTGAGCCTGTGCCCCAGACCAACGCCCACGAAAGCAAAGAGTACGTCCAGCTTTCAAGGCTTCAGATAGTCATTCATTTCAATCTCATGTGTGTCAGTGATGACTTTATGAAAGGAGAAGGAGGGTAGGAAAGATGTAAGTATGAGTGTATGTTCTAGGTGGTACCATGCCAACCTGTCTCGGAGCCACGCTGAGAACATGCTGATGAGGGTTCCACGTGACGGGGCGTTCCTTGTTAGAAAAAGGGCAGAGCTAAGCTCCTTTGCCATTTCCTTCAGGTGAGTCCCAAACGTATAGAAACAAACGACTAAAGAAAAAGACAGAATTGTTTGTTCTGGTTGTTACTGATGGGTAAAATGCAGCATTCCTGGATTAGTTACTTGATATTAGGAAAGTTGACATACATTATCGCCTCACCAGCTTGCTAGAACTTGTTTTGAAAGCAAGACGTTCAGAGTACTGAGCTAGCTCAGAGAACGGTGACCTGGTGCAAACCTCTATGCCTTCTACCTATTAAAGATTTATGAGAAAGACCATTGTTCTCTTTATCCTACAGTTGGCAACCTAAGCCACAATATCGTAATATGGGACGGCAAGGGCTCTAAATAAAAACATGGCATTGGTAACTTAATGGCATTATGTAACTTTATGGGCGACCCTACCAAATTCACATAGAAATGTGAGTTATAGCTCTATTATTACCCTTGAATGCAAGTCTAAGATGCGGTAGATCTGTTCTAGATGCACTTTCTATGCTTCCCGTTAAGTTTAATTTGTGTCTCTTCACTTTCGGTTTTGTACACCAGCTTCAAACAGCTGTAACAACATTTTTGGTTCTGGAAAATATATTTGACAGCGGTTTAGACGGTACGATGATTCTCTAAACTATACTGTGTTAGATCACTAGTATAGCTCACGCAGCCATCCACCTGGCCTCCCGAGACATGTGTTATAGCGTCTGCTCTGTTATTACTGACTGGATTGTTTTGAAAATGGACAGGCCAGTTATAGGTCTAATTACAATGAAAAGCATCTTCCATGACCATGGGTTCTTGCCACTGTCGTCTTGGCGTCCTCTTTTGTTTACGGGGGTTTTGGTTCAGATTGCTGTGAAGCACCTGATGATTAATGCATGCAGCAGGACACGTACGTGTGTGTTTAACCCTGTGTTGTCGTCCCCTCAGGGCAGAGGGGAAGATCAAGCACTGCAGGGTGCAGCAGGAGGGCCAGACGGTGGTGTTGGGGACGTCGGAGTTCGACAGCCTGGTGGATCTCATCAGTTACTACGAGAAACACCCGTTGTACCGCAAGATGAAGCTCCGCTACCCTATCAATGAGGAGACGCTGGAGAAGATAGGCACCGCTGTGAGTGGACCACACACACTTGTGCTCATGATTGTTGCTGTAGTCAATGTAAGTGAGTTGGATATCCTTTGAACTGTCATGTATTTGTCAGGAGCCAGATTACGGGTCTCTGTATGAGGGGCGGAACCCTGGGTTCTACGTAGAAGCCAATCAGATGCCCACCTTCAAGGTAAGACTGCACCGGATCTCTCATATCCTGTGTGTTTACATCCTGTCTCCTTCCCTCTCTTTGCAAATGTAACAATGCAAGGATTGTGTGTGTGTCCTAACCCCTTCACATCGGTCTGCAGTGCACAGTGAAGGCCATGTATGAGTACAAGGCCCAGAGGGATGATGAATTGTCCTTCAGTAAGAACGCCATCATCCAAAACGTGGACAAACAGGAAGGAGGCTGGTGAGTGACATCACACACAGGAAGTCAGGTTCACCATCCAAATCTATCAAATCATCACAGAGCTACATGAGTTATCTGGGGTTGGTTATAGAACATCCTTCGTAAACCCCATTCCGTGTGTGTGTTAACTCTCTCACTCAGGTGGAAGGGGGACTGTGGTGGGAAGAAGCAGCTGTGGTTTCCTGCTAACTATGTAGAGGAGATCAGTCCTTCAGCTGTGGAGCCAGACAGATCAGTAAGGCCCTCTACCCTGTAGACACATACTGGGATATGCATCTGCTAATCCCACCTGCTAATAATCCACATTTTACAGCCACTAGTCTATGCTATGAGAGGGACTGTCATTTTCTAGCATTTTCGTTTATAGCAACAACATGTAAAATGCTGCTGTTGGGTTTTTCGATTAGCATTCACGTCTCCCCTCTCCCCCTCCCTCCTCTCCCCCTCCCTCCTCTCCCCCTCCCTCTTCTCCTACAGCAGCTGACAGAGAACAGTCCTCTGGGAGACCTGCTGAGAGGAAGTGTAGATGTGTCTTCCTGTCAGATTGGTGAGTAACTCCTCCCCTTCCTGTTTCTATCCTCCTGCAGATAGCATGGTCACCTTGCCTCGGGACGACCTCTAGATACTTGTATCTCCCTCTCAATCTCTTCTTTGTCTCTCACCACCTACTCTCTCTCTGTGGGGTTATCACTGTTCCCTCTCTCTGTGGGGTTATCACTGTTCCCTCTCTCTGTGGGGTTATCACTGTTCCCTCTCTCTGTGGGGTTATCACTGTTCCCTCTCTCTGTGGGGTTATCACTGTTCCCTCTCTCTGTGGGGTTATCACTGTTCCCTCTCTCTGTGGGGTTATCACTGTTCCCTCTCTCTGTGGGGTTATCACTGTTCCCTCTCTCTGTGGGGTTATCACTGTTCCCTCTCTCTGTGGGGTTATCACTGTTCCCTCTCTCTGTGGGGTTATCACTGTTCCCTCTCTCTGTGGGGTTATCACTGTTCCCTCTCTCTGTGGGGTTATCACTGTTCCCTCTCTCTGTGGGGTTGTCACTGTTCCCTCTCTCTGTGGGGTTGTCACTGTTCCCTCTCTCTGTGGGGTTGTCACTGTTCCCTCTCTCTGTGGGGTTATCACTGTTCCCTCTCTCTGTGGGGTTATCACTGTTCCCTCTCTCTGTGGGGTTATCACTGTTCCCTCTCTCTGTGGGGTTATCACTGTTCCCTCTCTCTGTGGGGTTATCACTGTTCCCTCTCTCTGTGGGGTTATCACTGTTCCCTCTCTCTGTGGGGTTATCACTGTTCCCTCTCTCTGTGGGGTTATCACTGTTCCCTCTCTCTGTGGGGTTATCACTGTTCCCTCTCTCTCTCGTCTAATCTGTATTGATACTATAAAGGTTCAATACACGGTCCTTCCATTACTACAGGCACATGCTGTGCCATGCACCACTCAGGCTGTTTGGTGCTCATTCCTAACAAACAAACTAGCACGCGTTCATGGCTGCCACAGCTCTCTCTCTGCTCTGCTCTCTCGCCCCCCTCTCTCTCATCTTGCGCTCTCTCTCTCCCCCTAGTGGTGCGGCCTGATGGTAAGGGAAGCAGGCTGCATGTGTTCTCCCTCCTCCCCGCTGCCTCTCCTAGGGCAGGGCAGGTCTTGGACATTGCTGCCAATACCCAGGAGGAGCTCAAGGAGTGGGTCATCAAGATCAGAGAGGTCACCATGACATCAGAGGCCAAGGTATGGAAATAATACGTTGTAGTAAATGTGTAAGAATAAAGAATGGAAGAAGCGTATACCATGTGCAGGAATACTTCCTCAGAAACTGAGTCTTATGGCTGTCTGTGAAGTAATGACTGTGTGAGTAGTGTCAAACTGAGTCTTGTGGTTGTCTGTGAAGTAATGACTGTGTAGTGTCAAACTGAGTCTTGTGGTTGTCTGTGACGTAATGACTGTGTAGTGTCAAACTGAGTCTTGTGGTTGTCTGAAGTAATGACTGTGAGTAGTGTCAAACTGAGTCGTGTGTGTGTGTCAGCTGGAGGAGGGGAAGATGATGGAGAGAAGGAAGAAGATCGCTCTGGAGCTGTCTGACCTGGTCATCTACTGTAGACCTGTACCCTTCGACGAGGACAGTAAGGATGCGTCTATACAGTTAAACACACTCTGTCACACACACACACACAAGGATATCTGACCCTCCCATCTCCCCCCTGCTCCTGTAGAGATTGGGACAGAGCGGGCGTGTTTCCGGGACATGTCGTCGTTCCCGGAGACCAAGGCAGAGAAGTATGTGAACCGGATCAAGGGGAAGAGGTTCCTGCAGTACAACCGGCTGCAGCTGTCCCGTATCTACCCCCGTGGACAGAGGCTGGACTCCTCCAACTACGACCCTCTGCCCATGTGGCTCTGTGGATCCCAGCTGGTCGCGCTAAACTTCCAGACTGCAGGTACAGAGGGAGGGAGGGATGAGTTGTTACTGAGTGAGAAGGGGGATTGATACACTGGGGTAGGAGAGGGAATTTTTCAATTAAAAAAAAACTTTTTTTAACAGTGGCTGGTTTTCCTTACATTACCTTTTTGAAGATGACTGACTGAACTTCTCCCCTCTCCAGACAAGCCCATGCAGATGAACCAGGCTCTGTTCATGTTGAACGGGAGGAGTGGCTACGTCCTCCAGCCACCAATCATGAGAGACGACAACTTTGACCCCTTTGACCGACACACACTGAGGGGCCTGGAGTCAGTCACCCTGCAGATAGAGGTGTGTGGTCTTCTATCCTTGTGGAAATCCTCAAGTCCCCACAAGGATTGTAAAACAAGGAAAATTTTCCCTCAAGGGGACATTTCCCACGTCCCCATGAGGACAACGGCTATCTTAAACTTAAAGGTTGGGGTTAGGGAAGATTTTTGGTCCCCACGAGAATATAAAAACATGTGAAGGTGTTTAAACTGTCTGTCCTCTCCAGGTGTTGGGTGCTCGTCATCTGCCTAAACACGGTCGTGGCATCGTGTGCCCCCTGATCGAGATCGAGGTGTGTGGCGCAGAATATGACAGTGCCAAGCAGAAGACTGACTCAGAGGGTGAGTAACACACCTTACACTAATACTTAATTCAACCAATCAGGTTCTTTACATCTAGTTAGTAGTTGGTTAGTTGAACCAAGTGTTATTTCGAAGAGAAGGGTCCTAGGTTTTAGGGCCAGGGCAAGGATGTAGTGATGGGTTTGGAATTAAGCTCGTCATTTCCTGTCCAGTTATGGAAAAACAAAGTTGTACAAATATCTAAGGATTGTGTGGCAACCTGATGGACAAAACATCTCCTAGTGTGTACACACAAACACAATATATGACAATGGGGACTTGGCTGATCTAGTCTTCTCTCTCTCTCCATGTTCTCTTCAGCGGATAATGGTCTGAACCCCACGTGGCCTCGGAAGCCTTTCCAGTTCACCGTGTGTAACTCTGCCTTTGCCTTCCTGCGCTTTGTGGTGTACGAGATTGACATGTTCAGCGACCAGAACTTCCTGGCCCAGGCCAGCTTCCCCATCAACAGCCTCAAGACAGGTAGGTGTCATATCGCACTAACATCCACTTGGATTGGCTGAGACAAGTATGATACACCCTGACTGTCTCTCTGACTAACAGAATAGTTTGGCATTTCAGATTATCATTCTTTTGGCATTACTAGACTCATGTCTGTCTGTCTCTGTGTGGTGTCAGGATACCGGTCGGTCCCTCTGAAGAACAGCTGTAATGAGGATCTGGAGCTGGCCTCTCTGCTGGTGCACATGGACATCACCCGGAGCAGGGTGGGTACTGGTACACTCACTGGACTGACTCCACCACCACTGTCAGAGTTCCAATCACACATTGGCAGTTATTCACTAGGGCCGGGATGGTACCAGTATCGCGTTACTCGTTAGTATCCTGGTAAGGAAACAAAATACATGTTTCCAACATCCCTAATGTTGGAAACAAATATCATTATGTTGTCACCCAGAATCACATTTAATTTCCAAGCTATAGTACACAGTATTTTACATACAGCAGGTTTTTAAAGGACCATAGTGTTATCTTTGTGTTTTTCATTTTTGCCATGGAAAACACATTGCATTACTGGTATCATCCCTAATATTCACTCCAACTTATTTTCTCTCCCTCTACTAGGCTGAAAATGGGGAGGTGCTGAGCCCGTTTCTGCCGGTAGGAGGTGTCTCTGCGGCGGTGGTTACCCAGACAGGGCGTGAGCGTCTTGGGGAGACAGGCTCCACGTCCTCAGCCTCCTCCATGTCCCCTCTGCCCCAGTCGCCAGCAGCCCAGACCCAGGCTCAGACACAGGCCTACAGAGGCAGGGAGGGCTCCTTCGAGGCCCGCTACCAGACACCTCTGGATGACTTCAGAGTATCACAGGAGGCTCTGCTGGACCTAGACCCTCAGAACAGGAGGTATGTGTAAGGAGGTATGTGTAACTTCTATCTGTCTGTGTTGGTGCATTTCAGTTTTGTGAGATTTTAGTGTGTCCTTGCTTGCTCTCTCTCTCTCCCTCTCTCTCCCTCTCTCTCTCTATTCCAAACCCCCCTCAGGATGATGCGCAGGACCAGAGTGGGCGGAGAGAACCGTGTTTAGGCCGAACCAATCAGGGCGCATTCCAACCCCTCCAGCTCCTCCCCGTACCGATGATGTCACTGACTGCTGTGAACACTGTTTCTATGGAAACACCCACCACCGCTTTGGCCTACATTTCAGGCAGCTCTCCCTTGCTCTGCTCTCTTTCTCTCCTCTGTGTGTCCCCCTCCTGGAGTGAGTGTGAGGTGGAGGGGGTGGGAAGGGAAGGGAGAGAGACGACAAAGATGACAAGAAAAAAATAATACGCAAAGAAGTTTCAGCCCTCGGCTAAGATGTCGGGAGATGGGGGATTTTGGCGTGCTTGACTCTGGCGCAAAGGTTTGCGAGGGAAAGAAGAATGGAAGAGGGAGGGATGAGATGGAGGGAGCTGTGAAGGTGTCAGTTTGAAACTGTTTTCCACGTTAGGTTATTATTTTTCTCTTCTCTCTGGCGTATATGAGTATATATATTTATTCCTGCTGTGCTGTTGGCCAGACGACGGCAGCAGCCAACCTGCTCTTAAAGAGCTTCTGTCTCCATGTTTTTTTAATTATTTTTATTTAAACTTTTAAACATTCATGTGATTTTTCTTTAATGTGTAAAACACGAGGGCTCTCTGTGGAGTAACTCAAGCCTTTATATATATATATATATACACATAGGCTTTTCTTATTTTGCCAAACTTGCATTCTGAAAACTACGGGTCATTCCGTTGCCTGCCTTGTGATGTAAAAGCAGTTTCTCTTAACAGTCTCTAACAGTAAAAACACTCACACTCTTACCCCCTATACACTATTCAATCTGGAAAGCTGAAGTGTTAGATTCCGTGATAGAAATGTGAAGGTAATTGAGCCGACAAATGCAGCATTTACAGTGAAAGCAGAGACTGCAAACGCGGGAACATTGTCTTTAAATTCCAATCACGCTGTAAAACTGAACTTCTGCGATGTGGCTTGAATAGAGCCCAAATATAGAACCTTGTCAAATGTGCTACCCTATTTGGAGATTAGCATGGCATTATTTTCCCTTTTTAGGATGCCATACTGCATTGTAGAGTGCTGGAATGAAAGTTGTGTCAGTAAGCAATGCTGTGAGTTCAAATGCTAGTGATGAAGTCACATCCTTAATGTTTTATCTCTGTTTCAATGTGGATATATGACGGCGGGAGGAGAGACGGGGTGCCACTGGATGCAGTGTGTTGTATTCAGTTCTGCCCACACGTTTACAAGACGGGCTTGGTTTTAGCAGACATTCCGGTGCCAGCGCAGAGCGATGTTTTTGTTTTAAATAATGTTTTATTGTAGCAAGTGTCTACAGTTTCTGCTCTGGACTTCAATACATTTCCACTTGGAATGAAAGGCGAGGTCAATGGAAGACATTAGTTATCTTTGTTTACCTATGTGTTAAAGTTGTCTAAATTGTAGACCGTCTTAACTGGTTTTGAGGGCTTGCGTGTAGATAATCTTAGAGTAGAGCGCGCTAGGAAGTCGACTAACCTAATTAAGTGCAGTATTGCTGGCCGAGAAAGACCTAACTGAAATCCTATAGACAGTATCGATTTGAAAGGCTGTAGGTCGGTGGTTCTTGTATGCATATTATTCAGCTGAGGGGATGTTTGTCTTTTCCATTGCGGCATTCCGGATGCTCCCAAAGATTCTTTCAGCACAGCTGTTTGCCACAGAACTGCTGATTAAGACTTCTGTATTAGACATGAAAGGGTTAAATCACTGTGGTCTATAGTGACATGACTCAGCCTGCAGGGGTCATAACAGCACATTTTTTATGTAATTCAAGTGAGATGAGTCAATTTGTAAATCTCCATAGCAGATCTTACTGAATGTATATCGGTGTTGTTCCTGAAAGCTCAATTGATCATTCCTGACTGACAAACGCCCCCAGTCGGTGGTTTAATGGAAGTTGCTCTCAGCAACCAATCTAAGGTCATGCACTTTTGTGCTTACCCCCACAATGGTTTAGGCTGGGAGTAGGGGACGCCGGAGTCATTTCACTTGATATGCAATGCCCCTCTTGAGCAGACCATACAGTCTAAAAACAGTATTTAGAATGTTATGCCATGGAGGGAATCTCCTTTTGAAGCCATATGGATTTAGTTAAGTGGAACTGAATACCTAAGGTCTGAATCTTCCCACCTTTTGTTTTGCGGCCAATGTCAAACTTTCACGGTAAGGTTGAGGGAATGTGTGCATGCACACACACTTTCGCTCTGTTGTCCCTGTTGTGCTACATAGCTCCTAATGCTGACCACTGTGCTTTCTTCCATGGGCCTCGACGTACACAACCATATATCTACATTGTTCTTTCAGAAATCCTGTTGTCATCTACGGTTTCTTTTGATCTAGACACATCACAATTGTGACTGACGGTCTCATTTACAAACCAAGCCTTTCTGTATTGTGCCTAAGCTATGGAGAAAAAGTATTCATTTTAATTTTGCCTTTCATATGCAACATATTCAAGCCTGAGAATTAAAGTACTTAATCAACTATGATTGGCCTGATCTTGTGCTTGTTTGATTATAATGTATAAACAGTCCTGTGAAAAATCAGTTTAGTGCACATTAACATCAGGCAACTGTAGGCCTACAGTTTACTGAGAAGGTTTGAAGTGTTAAGAAATTGCTCAATGATTAACTCTTCTGATCCACACACGTCAACCTCGATCATTGACTTTGAAAATAAGTGACAGGAAACCAATTTGTTACATTGTTTATTCTGCAAATATCTGTAAAAAGTATACAACAGGCCTAACTAAGTATGTTGGAACTTCTTTTACAGTCGGTCAAGATGTTACAGTTTAAGAAAGATCCATGAAAAGATAGACGACATACAGAACAGAAGCACTTGATGTTAAAACAAGGACACATCTAATATTCACCTCAAGTCTCCTTTAAAAACCTGTGCAGTTTCTCCTACCCCAGTACCAAAAACCTCTTGGATACAGTCCGTCTCTTCCCCTCCCTCACACCACTGATCCTCCCACTGGAGGATTGGTCGATATCTGTCCAGTCAATTTTTTTTAAACACCCCACACCCTCCTTTCACGTCTGCTGGAGTCAAAATCCCAACCTCCCCTCTCCCTCCATTCGCAGGAGAGGATGGGGAGAGAAACACCCCCCTTCCTCAGCAAATCCTGCACTTGAGTCTTAACTGGAACTTGTGGTTTTGAAGGAGAAAATGGCAGATTAGAGGATGTGAAGGAGTAGGGTGGGGGTGTCGTAAAAATGGAAAGCAGACAGGAGGCCATCTTCAGCATAGCGGAGGGTTGGGGGTTCAATGTCCATCCCCAGTAAAAGGGGTGGTTGTGTGGGTAGGGGGGAGTTCAGGGTCCATTTCTAGTGATCCAGTTACAATCACATCTGCTGTCATGCACTCACAACACTCCCTGTGCAAAGACCACCTGCATTGTCTCTCTGGGCCACCCCTAGACCAGGGTCTCCCAAACTCGGTCCTGGGGAGGACCCCTGGGTGCACACGTTTTGTTTTTTGCCCTAGCGCTACATAGCTGATGGAAACAACCAACTCATCAAGCGTTGATTATTTGAATCAGCTGTGTAGTGCTAGGGCAAAACCCAAAACGTGCACCGGGGGAGGGGAAACCCTGAACTAGACAAAGGCCCCTCAGTCTGTTCCTGTGACAAACGAAAAAATAAATACAATAAATAAACCTTGTATGTAGTGCTACTTTATGACAGTGTCATGTGCCAACATTCTAAATGCATATACCAAGAAAAAAAACACTACCTTTTTCAGGATTCACAGCCTTGGTGTCCACGCTCCTCTCATCTTTCGCTTCTCCACACACCGACTGTTCCATCTTCTCCTCACCTTCAACCGGCTCTGACGATCCTTCCTCCATGGGTGCTGGGTTGGGTGTTATTCCCCCTGCCACGGGTATCTCCTCTGTGGCTGCAACACCCCTGTCCTTCCCCTGCAGCAGTATAGGAGCCTGGGTAGAGAACCAGCGTCGTACCAGCTCTTCGGTCAGCCCACTAGCCTGGGCCAGCTCCAACACCTGTAGAGGACAGTCTTACTAATCACTACTGACAGGCATTCTGCTACTCAACTTTTGGACACACAGGCAGCATGATAGTATAGACACACTTTACATCCAGGTGCACAAATGCCATGTCATTTAATGATAATTTCTTGGTGTTATTACATGTAACTTGAACCAACTCAGTGGCCTTGTGGTTATAGTATCCGCCCTGAGTTTGGAAGTTCAATCCTCGGCCGAGTCATCCCAAAGACTGAAATATGGGACCTGAGGAGTCTGCTTGGCACGCAGAATTAAGGAGATTAATTGGGGGCAAGGCCCTGCGATAGACTAGCGTCCTGTCCAGGGGGTGTACTTGTACATCAAGCTACAGAAACAGGATCCTGCTCCTATGAGCAGCTCGTGCAAGGGTACTTCAGAATATGAAGATTAAAAGAAAAACTATCCCAGATAATTTAGAGTCCTACCTGTTCTTCCTCCAGACTCCCGTGGGCCTCCAGATGAGCCTTGAGCATCTGAGTGTCTCCCCTCTGGAAGTCCTCCTTCAGGACCATGGTCTGGTAGGCCTCCAGCCACTTAAGCTGGCCGTTCTTCTGCACGTAGCGACAGTCCCCGAACCAACGCACTACCTCAGGCCTGGGCAGCCCTGTGGAAGAGATCAGCTCGTCATACTGGGCTGCGCTGGGCCACTGGGTCCGGACAAACACCTGCTTCAAGAGGTGGAGCTGCTCTAACGTCTTCTTGCCCCGGATAGGGGAGGGTTTGGGGGACGCGGAGGGCTTGAGGGCAGGGGTGGAAGATGGTGCTGCTGGTTTTGGGGTTGTAGAGGGGGAGGGTTTAGGTGATGGAGATGGCTTTGGGGTTAGACTTGGAATTGTGGATGGAGCAGGGGTAAGGGTTGATGTTGGGTCTGGGGAGGGAGACAGGGTCGGCATGGTGGGGCTATCTGCCTGCCCTCCCTCAGACTCCAGTTTGCCATCTGACTCAGTCACTTTGAGCATCTTCAGGTTGATCTTAATTGGGTTCACCTTCAGCTCGGAGCCTGAACCATCCTCCTCTTTCTTCACCCCGACATCATCCTTACTCTTACCTCCCTCCTCCCCTCCACCTGCTTCCATCTCATCCGCTTGCTCCGCCCTCTCCAACTCCTCTTTCTTCTTCTCAGCAGCGACTCTCTTCCTGCGTTCAGCGAACCAGCCGTGGATCTCTCTACGGGTCATTTTGGTCTCGGCCCGGAGGCGGTCCACCTCCTCTCCAGGTGGGTCAGGGTCCTGGCTGAAGCTGGCCTCCAGCGCCCTCACCTAGTGGGGTAGAGAAGAGATTAGTGTAGGGTAGACGAGCATAGGTTTCTCATGTCCCAGTGAGCAATTTGATTGGCAGTAAATACACACTAAAGGGATACTTCACCTATAATAAAAAATGGTTTTATCATCTTATGGGGGGAAAAATTAAGCTGTGTGCAAAGTCAATCATCACAGTCACACCACCACTCACCTGCTGAGGGTCCCTCTCTTTGTAGCGGATGGCTGTGAAGTCTGGGGAGGGGGGTCTGGGTGGCCGTCTGGATGGGGTGGTGGGAGAGGTGGGTGTCTGTGAGGGAGGGGGGCTGAGGGCTGCCAACCCCTGCTGGGAGGTTTTAATATTCTCATTGGGAGTGGCAGTGTCCGAGAGGTCCATGGGGGTAGCACTGTTACCACGGGGCGTCCCGGGTGTGGTCGTTGCGCTAGCACCCCCCTGACCGCCCGTGCTCGAACGCCCCCCCTTGAGGTTGCGGAAGTGGTAGCGGCGGTCACTGAACCACTTACGGACCTCGCGCACGGTCAGGCCGGTGAAGGAGATTAGACGGTCCACCTCTTCCTGGTTGGGGAACTGGTTGTTGGTGAAGCTCTCTTTGAGCGCGCTCAGTTGCTCCACGGTCTTCTTGCTCTTGTAGAAGCCGGGGTCCAGGAAGGTGTTGGGGAGCGTTCTGGAGCTGGGGGTTCCACTGGCGTCTGTGCTCCCGCTCTGCGCCGGAGAAGATGAGGAGGAAGGTTTGGTGGAGGGGGAAGATGCCGCCTCTGTTTTGGTGGTGGTGGGGTTACTGGTAGGATTACTGGTGGTGGTGGGGTTACTGGTGGTGGTGGCAGTAGGGGTGGCTGTTGGGCCACTGGTTGTGGTGATTGTTTTCTTGTTGCTCAAGCTGCTGCTGTTAGTATCTTTGCTGCTGTTGGGTTTGTTGTCCATGGTGCTTTTAATATCAGCGGTTACTTGACTTTCACTTATCATTTTAGCAATAGTACTGCTGTTGCTTTTGCTGCTGTTGTTGCACCTACTGTCAGTGCTGCTGCTTTTAACCATGCTGATAGCATTGCTGTTGCTTTTCCCACTGAGATTAGCAATAGCATGGTTGATTTTACCATTGGCGTTAATGACTTTTCCAGTGCTATAAATGCTGTTCCCCCTGTTGTTGCCAAAGCTAAGGTTAATAACACTAGCGTGGCTGCTGAAACTACTGCTATTGTAACCACTACGGCTACTGCTGATGTTACTACTAGTACTCCCTGCACCATTTCTACTATTACTAGTACTACTGATACTACTAGTACTCCCTCCACTATTACGGCTACTGATGATGATGTTGTTTCCAATACTACTGCTCTCCACCACCATGCTGATCCCCTTATCGGCCACTAGGGCGGCAGCAGGCCGGGCCTGCATCATAGGGCGGGCTGCAGCTTGGTGCTTGGGTGTGACCGCCAGGGCCATGGGGGCACTGTTGACCTGGATGCTGTTGGCCATCATGGGCTGGGTGACAATCACCCCACCCTGACCCACCAGAGAGCCCTGGAGGATGTGAGGGATCCCTGTAGGCCCCAGAGAGGCAGGCAGGACCCTGATGGTGTGCTGGGCTGGACTGTGGTGGGTCTGGCTCAATGGCTGGTACTGGGTGCTAGGGGGAGATGTCTGTATGATGGTGTTGAACATCTTCTTCCTGGCCTCCTCTATCTCCTCTGGAGACCAGCTGATGCCCTGCTTGAGTCTCTGGGCGGTGAACCAGATGTTGATCTGCTCCTCTGGGAACTTGGTGACCACGGTGAGGTAGCAGAGCTCTGCCTTGGTGGGATAGGGGAACTTACTGAAGGACGTCTTGAGGAAGGAGGAAGAGTCCATGGAGGCGCTGTAGGTTGGGATGCTGCTCAGAGGGATCATCACCTGCACCACAGAAGGTTAAATATATATTTCATGTAGTACCAACATCGGAATTACATTGAATTTACACTACTTCATGTAACTATTTCATATAAACTAGGAGCAGATTTACACTGACCGCTCAAAAGGCACTGAAACCCATGTATTTCCATGGTAAATGTAAATACACTGTAATTAAACTTCATCAAGCTGGACTGACACTAGTCAATCACCAGACACAAATTGTTATGTTAAGAGCTCCAGGCCTCCTGGTAAAATGACAGGAAGTAAATCAATGTTTGTACCTTGGGCATGTTCTTGGAGGAGGTGGATGTGGAGGAGGAGAGGGCAGCGGACACTGTGATGGGAGCTGTCTGATGGTAGACGTTCCTGTTCTGGACCACTGACACCACCTGGTTCAGAGAATAGAAAACAAACATTACTGTCGACAGTCTGATATGAAATGCATTCAACTCCCTGAGGAAACTTGTACACATTCTGGCAATGTAATTCAATGAAGTTAATTGAGCACCAATTGTAATTTGCAGTAATGGACTGACCAAGATGTGAAACACAGAAAATATCAAATGCACTAAGTACCTGTGTGATGGCAGTCTTGAGCATGGGCAGAGCCCCCGAGCCGTTCACTATCTGGATGGCAGAGGGGAGCGTGACCTTGGTGGCTGTCCCGTTGTGCACTATGGTAGGGACGTGGGTAACCGTCACTGTGGGGGTCTCTTTTCTCTCCATCTCCTTGGACTTAGAGATGGGGAGGGTGTCTGGGGAGGGTTCATCAGGAGAGGAATGGGACACCACAAACCTCTTGGACTCTGACTTCCCTTTCATCATCCTCATGATGGGGGTCTTTGTGATGGTGATCTCTGTGTCCCTCCCGGTCTCTGACCCTGTCACCAGACTCTGCTCCACCACCACCCTCCTGTCCCTCCTCCTCAGCTGCAGGGTGGTGCACACTGTGCTGGGGTGAACCTGGGCATTGTGCAGGGCCAAGCCCTCAAACTTGGCCGCTGACACCCCACAGTCCACGCACTGGAAGCTGGGGTCAGCTCTGAAGTCCGGGTGGCCACTGTAGACGTGGTCCAGGAACAGGTTTAGGTCCTGGGTCTCAAAGTTACACGGCCTGCAAGTGTAGGTGCCACACCCATCTTTGACATCATTGACCCCCTCAGGCCTGGATGATTTGCCTGGGGATCGCTCCCGGGGGCTCTGCCCGTTACCGCTCGCACCCATAGAGGGGTAGCCCTGTTCCCGGGCCTGTCGGAGGGAGAGAGGGTCTGACAGGCATGAGTCCTGCTCCAGCTCCTCCCGGAGGTGCATGGTCTTATGGGGGATCATACAGGGTATGGTGGATTTCCTCTTGCTGGCCATGGTTGGAGCGGATGGTGTGGGGAAGGGAGGGGGGTTGTGGTAGCAGGCCAAGGAGTACAGCAGTCAGTTTGTAGTTCAGTTGGGGCAACTATGGACCAGCCATTGGGAGGGGAGTGTGGTGAAACATGACCATGAGTTGGGTTTGCTCACGTCTCAGTGTGTTTGCGCTGAAAACAAGATGGAGAGAAGAAAAGACACAATTAAGCTTCAAGTCATCATTATGAAACTATACTGTAAGAGGTCAATCATTTTTATACCGAGTCCCAGAAGCATATTACACAACGTAATGAAATTCATTTGATACAGACAAAGGAAAGGCCAACATGCTCTGATATGAAAGATGTCTTGAATTGTGGTACAGTATTCTATCATTTTCAGTGTTGTTTCTTTGTCAATAAATACAGTCTGCTCCTTTAAAAACTCAACTCACAAGCCAAGTAACTCAAGGCTGTGTTTTATTGGCCAATATTGGGTGTTTCTCTCTGCTCCCCTCCTAGTCTCTCACTCTTCTGTAAAAAAGTTTTTTATAGAGCTATCCCAGGCCACCCCCTCTCTCCTCCACGCCTCTAACTTCCCCAGCCTCATACACAGTACACCCTCAGAGGGAACACAACCCACTCTGGACAGATGCAGCACAGCGCATGACAGATCCACACTCATAGGCTGGCCAAACAATTCACACCACCAAAGAAAACATTAGTGAATATTTTCAAATCTGTAGCGGGACATTCACTCCACAGGATTTTGGTAGACTTCATTTGGGGAAAGGTGGGATTCGTATTAGGCATGCGAATGGCACACACAAAGATTCAATCTCTACACTATCCAAACTTTTCCTATGTTATAACTACCCCTACAACAACAACAAAATGGCGTAGCTTCCTGTTAGGTGTGCGACTTCTCCCTTCCTTCCCCTCACTTCCTCCCTCCCAAGATGCATTGGTGAAATAATGGAGGACAGCTCTAGGGCAATTACTCCCAACGGCACCACACACACACTACCAGTCCTTCAACCCAAAGCCTCCTCCATGAACACAATGAATCCCCCTACCTTATAAGGAGCTTACACACCTCTGTCTCTCACCTCTGCCACATGGCAGACATGTCCACTGTGCAAATTAGGTCAGCGTCATCTTACCCTCTAACCCAAGTTCCCTGCATCCACACACACACAGGGTGGAGCAGAAACCATAGTAAGATAAAGTCGGCCCTACACACTGGTCTAGGACCTGTTGTGTTTCCCTCCTGATGGCGCCGAAGAGCAACGTGTTATTTTGTAGTCCCAACTGACTGGACCCAAACTGCCGACCAACGTTCCAGTGAGCCTCTGAGCTATGGACTAAATGGTGTAGGGGTGTAGAGTTTCAAATCTCTTAAAGGTGCAGTGGCTTTTGGAGGACTGAGGTGGCGGATGTTTTGCGAATAGGACATGGTGTTTAAATGGAGTTATGGAGAAAAAGCTTGACCTAACTTACTAATCAGCGCATCTGTATCGATTCTATCAATGGGGGAGTCTTGTTCAATAAAAGAGAGTGGGTCGTGTTGAAAATACACAATCACTGAAGACGATATTGCAAATGATAATCTGAAAACAACGTTTCATCTTTTGTTGCTACTGTGAGTCTCCTATATTACGCAGCAAGCCAATGACCAGTCCCTTCCGTAACATATTCACCAACAGCAATATCTTATGTTTTTTATGCCTCAAACTGTGTTAAAAGTAAAATTGCTAACCTCATTGAAAATACTTTCCGGTCTTCTCCAAAGCATCATACTTTTCCTCTACACTGGTGTCTGGTGTACGAGTGGTTAACAGGCAGAGCAGGCCTTTGCCATTGTGGGGGGAACGCGATCCCCCCCCAAAGGGAGTAACTGCCCTCCCTTTTGGCTATAGTGCCCCCCTCTCTCTCTCTGCAACCCGCCACTCCCTCTCCCCTGCCATTCAGTTCTGCATCAGGGGGCACAGCTTTGCCAAGGCAGCCTAGTCACATGACCAACACAAAGGCTTATGGGGGGGGTGGGCAGGCCCTGCCATCCATCACATGGGCCTGATGGGGAGAGGGGGGGAAAGAGGTTGGTGGGGGATGGGCAGGAGGGTTGGGGTGAGAGTGGAGAAGCGAGGGGGGTGTTAACGGTCTCGGAGGAAGCAGTTAGGTGTTTCAGCCAGGAATTTTCTGCCCCAATACCACCCCCCCATCCACCCAACCCCCGCTCTCTTGCTCCCTCTGCCTCTCTTCGCACTACAATCACATCAAGTCATTTCTCCTCCCCCTCCTCGACTGCGAAGACTGGAATGTTCCGCCGCAAGCTCTTCAGCCAGTGGACACAACCTGAGAGCTGGGCTGCAGTGTGTGTCTGCACATGTGTTTTTCTGAATGAGCATGATATGTGCGTGTGTGCCTTTGTGCCGAGTACCACACGCCAGCCCCCGACTGACTACAACGAGCAGTTAAAAGACACAAGATCACAAACTGTGTGTGAACCCCCCATTAACACCTTGGAGCACCACCGTTAGGCTAACTTGACTACTGTAGGTTCACACAACACACAGCTAGGAGGAGAGCTCATTCTCCAGGTGGACTTTTGTTAAGCAGTATTTACACTGAGTATCTCTGAGAGGAACATTTCACAGAGATTACATGAACAAAGAACCTGCTTCACAGGAATTGAGAAGATACATGTATCAGTACAACACTGGTGAACCTCTCCTCTTGATCTCAGCAGATCTCAGACAAGCCCTGTTGACTTATGGGAGATCTGCTGAAAACTAAAATATGGGTCAGAAATGTTTTTCCATGAGCACAGCAAGACTTACCATGAAGCTTGATTGTGTGTCAGTGTGGGTGCTTGCATGCGTGCGCACATCAGTGTGCCTGTGTGTGAGCATGCGGGGTGTGTGTGAGCACGGGGGAGTGTGAGTGTGTGCTTGTCTGCATGCCTGTGCGTGAGGCTTGTTTACCGAGGCAGTAGGGCGGCCATTTTCCCACACGACACAGCTCGCTGTGACCCACACAGACAGAATGTGGTTATTGTCCTGACACTCAAATAATCTGTCAGAGGTAGAGCGCTCAAACTCACATGCCCACCCGTCGCTCTATCATACCCTGGACTTGCCTCTATACTCTGTGTATAGTCCAATATTAGCCCCCACACACTAGAGACCAACGCTCCAAATAGTCCAGGAGCGTAGCCGGCTGGGTGCGTACGCCATCCCAGCCAGCATGACATCCCTGACTATGGCTCCTGTCCCTCATCTCTGCTGTATGCCTGTCTGTCCACGTGACAGTGTCCATCTGTCTGTCCTCTCTGTGTGAGAGAGACTCTCCCATATCCCCTAGCCTTCCCATGTTTGCTTGCCTCACCCCTCCCCCTCCCTCCCCCTTTTTCTGTCCCCTCTTTCTCTGACCCACTCCCTTTCTGAATAAGTTCGGCCAAGAGAGACAGGTCGGCAGTGCCACTGGTATGTTACTGTCCCCATGGCAACTGCCCCCCCCACCCCCGTTCCCTCCCACTCTCCTCATTTCACTCACTCGTGCATCCACCCACAAGCTCACACACAAACAAACACACCTCAAATGCCATCCAGGTCCTGGCTCTAGTGGGCTTGTTTTTTCCACACACTCCTGTGAGTGGTGACTGGAGAGTCCGTGCCCTGCTCCTATTTCAGTGCCTCACTCACGCGGTGTGCATGTCTTCTAGGTGTGGTCGCCCTCGCCAGCGCACGCTATTGGCTGGTGCGAATGGCGTCCTTTCCTTTCCTGCTCACACTCTGTACAGACAGACGCCTGGGTCACTGCCCACCGTTACTGAGAGACAAGCTGGGAGCACTGAGGCCAGTTCTCTTTGTTTCCCTGAGACCATCTACCCCTTTAAAATATCCATACTCCCCCCATACTACCCCTACAGTTACCCTTCTACATCCCTCCTCAGCTCCCTCTAAACCAGGAGTATGTGGTAGTAATCTCTCCTTCCATCACCACCTCCTCCTCCTTTCCCTCCTCTGGCACCACAGCAGAGGCTTGTCTCTGAGGTTTCCCTTCATTCAGGCTGTATCATTTGTTCTTCACTTTTGGCAACAGAAACAAAACCCTAATGACACTGTCTCTACACATTGTCACAGTTCAGCTGCTGCTGAATCCCAATTGGGCTGTGTTCAAGTCAGGGAGCGCAAACGGCTTCAAAAAGGTTGCGAAAGCCTGCGTTGCTGTGGCCACTGGCAGTGCAGGCTTTAAAGCTGGATTGTTAAGAGGGTAGGGAGAGAAAAATGGCGGAGCACCACCATGCTCTGTCTGTGCTGGCCAACCTAAAATGGCTGACATCACAGGCTGTTAGCCAGGCAGTGCTCTGCCGGTTACTGTTGACCTAAACCTGCTGGCTCTGGACACAGGCACACACGCTCTCTTCCTCCTTTCGCTTCCAATCCTCTCCTCCTATAGAAAAAGGGGTCTTACAGCAGACAGCTTTAGTGGGGTTTTGTGGAGAATAAAAGTTGAACAGTTGATAAACGAACGCAGGCCAACACAGATAATAGTCCAAGTTTATTTTGAAAAATGAGGACGGGCAAGAAAATGTTTAACTGCTACCCTTGCCAGACATGTTGATGAAATACAGGCAAATAGTTATATGTTTTTATTTATAAACAAATAAGGGATTGTTTAAACTACCACGTGCATGCATCAGCTAAATGATTCTGTGTGGCCTACATCTCACAACAACAAGGCCAATGGAGCCATTGGGGACACTTTTCAAATCTGATGGTAACAGAGTCAGATATTAGAATCATACTAATGCAGCCTATGCTATATTGAATTACTGTCCATATACAATCAAGCATTTGTGCCAACACCAGGCCTGGCAGACTGTGCCACAAAGAGAGAAAGGGAGGGTGTGTGTGCGAGATCAGGGAGATAGGCACACCACCATGACCTCAGGCAATCAATTCAACACAAAACACAGTTACTGACTAAATGCACCAACAACCCATTAATAAATGATTTAATGAATCACATCTGAAACACTGAACCCCCCCCTTCATATCATAAATGACTAGTCTACCTTTTTCTCCCCAACAATGGTATGTCAGGGGTGAAAACTGTGACATGGTTGATTAATAGATAGCTGGATTAGAGTTGGGGCTCTATGGCTGTTTTATCATGTGGACATCAGATTCAAATTTGCCCTTTGGGAACAGCTTTGAACTAATATCTATCATGCACAGAGAGCATGGCAATGTTGACATGTGGTGGGAGTAACCTAAACAGCTACTGCTGCTGCGTGCATACATTCATATAGCCTAGGCTATCAGGCATCCACAGTACATTAGTCGAGATATGAATGTAAATATGAAGAGACAGAATAGTGAAAACTATATTCTGAAAACATTTATCATCCAAATACATTTGATTACTAAGCAGACAATGTCTGTCATATCTAGAATGGGAAAAACATAGTATATTTAGTCTTATACTCCAATAATTGTAGATTACAAATTGCATAACAGCGTACTAAACTGGCATGATCAAACGATTTTATGACATCTAGATATCTTAAAGTTAAACTTTCATAGCCCATATTCCTCAAAATCGTGCACGAGGATGCAATATGATGGACTGATTACAATAAAATCATTCTACATAACCCATAACGCCTAGAGTGCGTCAGCGTAAAGCAAGTTGTTATGATAACTAACTACATTAGTTAACTGATAAAACTGTGATTAATTAAAATTGGGAAAGTGATTTTAAGAGGAAAGCCTGTAAATTACATCTCGTCAATGAGACAGTCAGGAAAATTAATTGATACATTGTAACAAAACTGGCGCGTGTTGTTCTTCCGCTCAATTGCGGAGTGAGCGATAAGTTAATAGGCTGGCTACATACATCTTTGTAATATTGTAACCAATTCAGAACAGGGGAAGAGACAAGCCTCCAAAAACTACTCGCCCCTTGCTGTCGCCATTTTATGCGAGCGACATGCAGCTGGCTAACATTAGCACCATTAAGGTAACGCTCGCACAACTTTGAAAGGGTAAAAACTCGTTTTTAAGAATAAATTCACAGAAACCTTACCTTATTTGATAGAGGTGGAGTTCAGATTGTGGAAAAAGTCAAAAATTAACGTAAGCATATGTAACAAAATAAATAAATAATGTGAGATTTGGGGCTTTGTTGATGCCAACTTAGGTAGGGTGGTACCTCTCTCTTCCTCGAATGGTGATAAACGTGATACTGGCCACTTGGGCTAGTGACACAATGGCCCCCGTCGTTCTTGTTTATTTCGAATGGCTCTCACAGCTTCTGGAGGCGTGTGGAGAGGGAAATACGACGCACGTAGTCAGCATAGAGACAGGCACGTGGTACAGAACGTCATTACCGACCTCTTAAGACCTCAGATCGTCTTGAATTTAGAGAGAGAGGGGTTTCATAATAAAGATAAGTGAACTTCACCCTTCAATATGGTAGTCTAAATTACTCATGTTAAAGGCTTTCCTTTCAGTTGGTATAGGCTAGTCTATACCTCTATGCCACAGGAGGTTGGTGGCACCTTCATTGGGGAGGACTGGCTCATGGTAATGGCTGGAGCGGAATTGGTGGAATGGTATCAAATACATCAAACACGTGGTTTGATGCCATTCTATCTGCACTGTTCCAGCCATTATTATGAGCCGTCCTCCCCTCAGCAGCCTCCACTGCTGTACTGAGTTAGGCCTAGTGTGTTTTCATACCCTAGGTTTTTAGCCTAGGTTACTTTTCTGCTCTTATGTCTCATGGGGTGTGAATGCGAAACAGCTCTGATCCTGCCACCACAGCCTCATGGTTATCAGACACATCAGACAATATTTCCAGTTGCATGTGAAGTCATGCACACATCACTTTCAATGTGGTGGATGGCCTACAAAATCTGTAGCACAGTAAGGTCCAGATGATCAAATGCTGGAACAGGCCTACCGTTAATGGCTGATCGTTTTTATAGGGATGTATTTAAGCACTACTTTACTTTATCAAGATTCTGCAAAGGAAAAGCACACAATCTCAGATTCCCTAGTGAATTGATTGAGACCGTTCATCCATGTTGTTCTTGTAACGAAGCCTTCAAGCCTTACACTCAACTTTAGAGACTATGACATTTGTACTCTGCCTTCTTCCTGGTCTTGACCTTTATGCACAGGTGGTATAGTGCTGTGTAGTGTTGTGCAGTTGGTTCACAGGTGGTATAGTGCTGTGTAGTGTTGTGCAGTTGGTTCACAGGTGGTATAGTGCTGTGTAGTGTTGTGCAGTTGGTTCACAGGTGGTATAGTGCTGTGTAGTGTTGTGCAGTTGGTTCACAGGTGGTATAGTGCTGTGTAGTGTTGTGCAGTTGGTTCACAGGTGGTATAGTGCTGTGTAGTGTTGTGCAGTTGGTTCACAGGTGGTATAGTGCTGTGTAGTGTTGTGCAGTTGGTTCACAGGTGGTATAGTGCTGTGTAGTGTTGTGCAGTTGGTTCACAGGTGGTATAGTGCTGTGTAGTGTTGTGCAGGTGGTGTAGTGGAGTAACACGTTGCCTTAGACCTGCAGGACTCGAGTCTGCTCCCAGAGCCTGATGGTGGACCAACACAGTCTGAGTCTGTAGTTACACATACCGCACAGGTTACATACTAGGTCGGCTGCTGGGGTTCATGCAAAGAGATGGAGGACAAGAGTTTACTAATGGTAGCTCCTCTGACCAAGCTTAATATCTAGGGTTAAGCTCAATGGGCTAACACAGGCTCAAGTCCTTCAAACAACCCAAGTTTGATACCAAATTGGTCACACTAGTTTCCCTCTAACGGTTGATTGTGCCCCACTACATCAGTGGTGGTTGTAGTGGGATGTCTGCTGTCTATGTAGCAGTTCGCCTTGGGGGTTGGATGCAGACCTGTCTAAGGTATGTGAGGACTGGACCTTTATGGCAAATATGTCTTTGCCCTGTAACCACATAGCAGTGGTGGAAAAAGTACCCAACTCTCATACTTGAGTAAAAGTTAAGATACCTTAATAGAAAATGACTAAAATAAAAGTAAAAGTCACCCAGTAAAATTCTACTTGAGTAAATGTATAAAAGTATTTGGTTTAAAATAGACTTAAGTATCAAATTAATAGTATAAATCATTTCAAACCAGATGGTACTATTTTCTTGTTTTTTTTTATTTCCGGAAAGCCACGGGCACACTCCAACATACAGACATAATTTACAAACGAAGCATGTGTGTTTAGTCAGTCCGCCAGATGTACAACAAAACCAGAAAGACAAAAAGAAAGAGGCAATAGCATGACTCCACCTCCAGAGTGCGCTGTCTTATTTTTGTGTGAAACTTGTCCGTTGGGTGAACGTAGCATTTTCTTATTGGCTCTTACCGACAGGCTAATTTCGGGTCAAGTCCTTCCTGCGCATGAAGTCTGTAGTGTCAGCAGTGCGGTGGTTCCTTTAGCCCTTTGTAAACATTTGACAATAATAATCGATTGAAATAGACGACGGGAACCGTATAATAATAACATTATTGTAAGGTGTGTTGCACGCGGAGCTTCATTTAACGTCTGCAGAGCAAAGGGGTAACAGCAGAGAATGACGAACGGTTCAAAGAGAAAAGAAGAAGTTCATCTCGCCAATGGGGGTGTAAAGCAGTCCACATGGAGCAAAGTCTTAAATAGTACCGCTGTATGGGAAGAGAAGGTTGGTTTAGCTCATCTGATTATATCGATATGGTTGTTTTTCATGTATATTTTGGACAAAGCTGGATATTTAGCGTTTTCATATTGGGCCCTCCTCACTTGATTAGCCAGACAGCTAACTTTAACCAGCATGCTAACGGAGCTAGCTGGCTGTCACCAGGAGTCAGGATCGGGTAACGTCGGGGTAGGCTAACGTTAGCTATTTAAGCTGGGGACATGGTTGAGGGATCTGATTGCCCTGTCTCAAGTGCCAACGATAGTTGTGACTCCTATGATTTTGTATTTTAGCTAGCTACATTGACATTGTGAAGATAGGGCCCGGAAGTTGTCGTGGCCTTTGTTACAGTCAAGATTAACGCAAATACTAATAAGTCAAACCCACTGATCTTTGAGGAGCCGTTAGCTTCACCCCTCCTCAGTGACTTCTTCCTCGAGAGTAATCAAACGTTCGCTAGGTTGTCGGTATATAGCACAGCAGCTCTCAAACGTACCACTATTTACACTACGGTCGTACATGAATTTGTGGAGATTTCTGGATACCGTCTTTAGGGGAAACTTGCCAGTGGATGAATATAGAATACTTTATCAATGTGACTATGACATTACTTGCTCCTCTTTGAAACAACTCACTTACGTTTATCCTTTTCTTCTGCTTACTCTCCAGGATGAGTTTTTAGATGTGATCTACTGGATTCGACAGATTATCGCTCTCATCCTTGGAGTGATATGGGGTGTTGCACCACTAAAAGGCTTCCTAGGAATAGCCATGTAAGTATCATAATGCCTACTCTCCTTTTGCACTCATTGTGGGCCTGCAGGGCCAGGAGAGTACACTGGTTCAATGCATCTCTCTCTACGATACATCCCCTTAAAACAACTACCTCTTGCAGTGTTAATCATTTATTTTACAACAGTAACATCTTTGTGTATAGCTTCCCTCTCCCTTGTTCCCTTCCTGTTTTTTTCCCAAACAACTATAACAACTGTGCCTTAACTTCAATAATAACGATGGCTCCATCTCTGTCTAACACTACCCTCTGGTCCTCCAGATTCTGTGTCATCAACGCAGGGGTCCTGTATGTGTACTTCAGCAGCTTTCAGCAGGTGGATGAGGAGGAATATGGAGGAACGTGGGAACTCACCAAAGAAGGCTTCATGACATCCTTTGCATTATTCCTGGTACGCACACAATCATTTGTTGAACCTCTGGAAGTAATGGTCCAGGCAGTATTTATGTTGTGGTCAGTGGTCACGGAGAGATTGTTTAGGCTGGGGACATGGCTGACGGATCTGATTGTCTCAAGTGCCAATGATAGTTGTGACTCCTATGATTTTGTATTTTAGCTAGCTACATTGACATTGTGAAGATAGGGCCCGGAAGTTGTTGTGGCCTTTGTTACAGTCAAGATTAACGCAAATACTAATCAGTCAAACCCACTGATCTTTGAGTAGCCAGTAGCTTCACCCCTCCTCAGTGACTTCTGCCTCGAGATTAATCAAACGTTCGCTAGGTTGTCTGCATTTAACGATAGTTGTGACTCCTATGATTTTGTATTTTGTTCCTGGTTAGCAGTAGCACTAACACATATATTTATTTTATTTTATTTTTTTACCTTTTATTTAACTAGGTAAGTCAGTTAAGAATAAATTCTTATTTTCTATGATGGCCTAGAAACAGTGTGTTAACTGCCTTGTTCAGGTGCAGAACGACAGATTCTTAACTTTTCGACTCAGGGATTCGATCTTGCAACCTTTCGGTTACTAGTGTAACGGATGTGAAATGGCTAGCTAGTTAGCGGGTACGCGCTACTAGCGTTTCAATCAGTTACGTCACTTGCTCTGAAACCTACAAGTAGTGTTGCCCCTTGCTCTGCAAGGGCCGTGGCTTTTGTGGAGCGATGGGTAACGCTGCTTCGTGGGTGACTGTTGTTGATGTGTGCAGAGAGTCCCTGGTTCGCGCCCGTGTCGGGACGAGGGGACGGTTTAAAGTTATACTGTTACACTAGTCCAACGCTCTAACCAGTAGGCTACATGCCGCCTCCATCTGATTGAAGTAAAAGCCTGATACGTGATCTATTAAGAGTTAAATTGGATATTGCAGTGCTGTGATGTAAAAAGAACCTGCACAACAAGATACATTGTTTGAGCGTTTTTGCATGGATTCAGTACCCTGATATGGTTCTGAGAATTGAACAAACACTGTTTTCACAAGAACTGAAAATAGCCAAAAGTCTCTCAATCTGCATCTATCAGTTTCTGATACTGTATGTGAAAATGTCCTTTATCCATGGCTAACCCTCTCTCTTTCCAGGTGGTGTGGATAATATTTTACACAGCGCTTCATCATGACTGAAGACCTGAGGGGAATCCAATCCATTTGAGAAAAATATGAACATTTCAGTTGAAGTTAAAATGTCAAGACATGAAGTGTTTAGAAATTGTTTTTAAGACAACTCGGAAACTCGGATCCTCTTTAGTTAAAATGTACATACGTTTTTTTGCGTAGAGCTTCCTATTGGTTGATTCTGATATTTTCCAAGTGGGTAAACTGAGCTCATTTTTCTACAATGAGTTTCCAAGTCGGAAATGTCAGAGTTTCCGAGTTGCTTTGAAAGCGGCAAAACTCCACAGTTTCTGGTGTGTCACCACCCACACCTAGGACCCGTCTTTATGCAGTGCATTTTTGGAGCCATAGTTTGACATGAATGACCTTGTATGACCATCAGGTTAACATTAAGTTATGGCTCTGTTTGAATACTTTATTGGTGCATCTCAATAGTTTAACATGGCTTCTTCTCTTCACCTCCTTTCCTTTACCTGAACTGACCTGTAAACACAGCACTGGTGAGGGAATGAGGAGGATGCCATTTAGACATTTGCTCTCACCTGTCCAGTTATTTCATATCAATGCAGATAAAGGGGATGAGGAGAAGAGGTCTTTTTTCACTATTGAGATGCAACCTTTCCATCCATCTGTATTTCTCCTTACCTTTCTAGAGCTGATCACTGATCTGACAGAAATGGGTTGATGAAAGCAAGTGCTCAGCCAGATTGTTTCTACCTACCCATCCCATAGAGAATGATAGAGGCCTCTAGTGGCCAAAAGGCTGTATTTGCATGGGCAGCACCATTGAGGACTAACACCATTTTAATGTAATCAACTGGGTGGGACTTTTAACTTCATTGGCTGATCCCTCCTGGTGACTCTGATGGAGTAATGTCCAACCGGGTCATCAGAAGGGATCAGCCAATTGTAAAGAAGAAATGTGACTACTTAAAAATGGAGATTGCCTCAATCGTGCTGCCCATGTTGTCACACACGCTATAATTGCACAGATACAAAGATGAGTCCTCTGTATATCTTTGACCCACCCAGCCTAGATCAGTGTAATCTTCATGGAGAGATGGAAGGAAACCTTCATCTCTGAAGTGTTGGAACTGTCCAACTTTTAAGCTAAAACTGTTCTACAGCCATAATTTGTTATTGTTTTTCTTTTCACTCAGTAATGGCAGTAATTGTATCTAGCAGTCAGAATTGGTTTTAATGAAACTTTTTGTTTGTTTTCCCTCACACATAGCTTCCAAATCAAATAGTCTTACCTAATGTTCTGAGATTATTAATTTAAACATCTGTCAATTCTGTGAAATGTTCCCTTTTCTCAATCTGCATTGTATTAAACTGATTTATTTGTACTACTTTGTTATATCTTGGTTGATGTAACATACTTCAGTATTTTATAGTTAATTCAAGATGGCTATAATGACACTACTGTACCACGTACATGGTTGGTTTTTGAGAGTATTGTATTTTCTGATTTGGAAATCACATTAAACATTGGCTTTGTTTATCATCCAATTTCAAAGAGATGCTGTGTCACTGATTTAGTATTTGTTAAGAGCATGTCAACTCTTGCTGAGTAAAATCATCTGCATTCACACAGGTGCAGTTCTTTGAATATGAATGGTACAGGAGACTCAAGTGTGTGCACATCCTTGTCTCAACAGCTAGTCACTAGTACATCATCTTGCAAGTATACAGTCTTCTGATTTTTCAAATAAACTGTCTATAGCATGGACAAGAAATGTCACATTTTTGGAAACTCATTTGCAACTCGTTGTCCTCTCTCCTCGCCTCCTCAAAACCCATTGGAGAAGGTCAGAGGGGTGGGACCAATGGGTTTTGAAAGGTGGCAAGGAGTATTCATTTGAGATTAGCCCATTGTATTATTAGTATAGTATTTTATATACAGTACCAGTCAAAAGTTTGGACACCTACTCATTCCAGGGTATTTATTTTTACTATTTTCTACATTTGTGGAATAATTCAAAATGATGAAAACACATTTAGAATCATGTAGTAACATTTTTTTTTTTTAACTAATCAAAATATATTTTAAATTTGAGTTTCTTTAAAGTAGCCACCCTTTGCCTTGACAGCTTTGCACACACTTGGTGTTCTCTCAACCAACTTCATGAGGTAGTCATCTGGAATGCATATCAATTAACAGGTGTGCCTTGTTAAATGTTAATTTGTGGAATTTCTTTCCTTAATGCGTTTCAGCCAATCAGTTGTGTTGTGACAAGGTAGGGGTTATTTTCAGAAGATAGCACTATTTGGTAAAATACAAAGTCCATATTATGGCAAGAACAGCTCAAATAAGCAAAGAGAAACGACAGTCCATTACTTTAAGACGAAGGTCAGTCAATGTGGAACATTTCAAAAACTTCGAAAGTTTCTTTGAGTGCAGTCGCAAAACCCATCAAGCGCTATGATGAAACTGGCTCTCATGAGTACCTTCCTTTCCACAGGAAAGGAAGACCCAGATTTACCTCAGATTTACCTCTGCCTGACTCAGGAATTGCAGCTCAAATAAATGCTTTAGAGTTCTAGTAACAGATATCTAAAGATCAACTGTTCAGAGGAGACTGCATGAATCAGGCCTTCATGGTCAAATTGCTGCAAAGAAACCACTACTGAAGGACACCAATAATAAGAGACTTGCTTGGGCCAAGAAACACGAGCAATGGACATTAGACCTTTAGTCTGATGAGTCCAAATTTGAGGTTTTTGGTTCCAACCGCCGTGTCCTTGTGAGATGCAGAATAGGTGAACGGATGATCTCCGCATGTGTGGTTCCAACCGTGAAGCATGAAGGAGGAGGTGTGATGGTGCTTTGCTGGTGACACTGATTTATTTAGAATTCAAGGCACACTTAACCGGCATGGCTACCACAGTATTCTGCAGAAATACGCCACATCTGATTTGCGCTTAGTGGAGCTATCATTTATTTTTCAACAGGACAATGACCCAACACACTTCCAGGCTGTGTAAGGGATATCTGACCAAGAAAGAGAGTGATGAGTGCTGCATCAGATGACCTGGCCTCCACAATCCCCCGACCGCAACCCAATTGAGATGGTTTGGAATGAATTGCACCGCAGAGTGAAGCAAAAGCAGCCATCAACTGCTCAGGAAATGTGGGAGCTCTTTTGAGACTGTTGGAAAAGCATTACAGGTGAAGTTGGTTGAGAGAATAGCAAGTGCGCAAAGCTGTCAAGGAAAAGGGTGGCTACTTTGAAGAATCTTATTATTTGTTTAACACTTTTGAGTACTACATGATTCCATGTGTGTTATTTAATAGTTTTGATGTCTTCACTATCATTATACAGTGTAAAAAAAATAAAGAAAAACCCTTGAATGAGTAGGTGTGTCCATACTCTAACCAATGAATTACAGTACTTGACTTTTTTGATTCAAATTAGATTGTGTCACTGGCCTACACACATACTGTTAAATTGAAATTATGTTTGTAGACATTTTTCCAAATATTTAAAACTGAAATGTCCTAACTTAATAAGTATTCAACCCATTTGTTATGGCAAGCCTAAATACGTTCAGGAGTAAAAATATGCTTACGAAGTCACACAGACTCACTATGTGAAATTGTGTTTAACATGATTTTTGAATGACTGCCTCATGTCTGTATCCCATACGTACAATTATCTGTCAGGTCCCACAGTTGAGCTGTGAATTTCAAACAGATTCAACCACAGAGACAAGGGAGGTTTTCCAATGCCTCGCAAAAAAGGGTAGATGGGCAAAAAAAAAAAAAGACATTGGATGTCTCTTTGAGCAAGGTGAAGTTATTAATTACACTTTGGATGGTGTATCACACCATGTCGAAGCATCAAACAGGAAAAGTGTCAGTACAGGACTAAGACTGAATCCTACTACACCGGTTCTGACGCTCGTCGGATGTGGCAGGGCTTACAAACCATCACGGACTGCAAAGGGAAACCCAGCCGCGAGCGGCCCAGTGACGCGAGCCTAACAGACAGGCTAAATGCCTTTTATTCTTGCGTCGAGGCAATCAACATTGAAGCATGCATGAGAGCGCCAGCTGTTCTGGACGACTGTGATCCCTCTCTCCTTAGCCGATGTGAGGAAGACCTTTAAACAGGTCAACATTCACAAGGCCTCGGGGCCAGATGGATTACCAGGACTTGTACTCAGAGCATGCGCGGACCAACTGTCAAGTGTCTTCACTGACATTTTCAACCTCTCCCTGACCGAGTCTAATACCAACATGTTTCAAGCAGACCACCATAGTCCCTGTGCCCACCATAGTCCCTGTGCCCAAGAACACTAAGGTAACCTGCCTAAATGACTACCGACCCATAGCACTAACGTTGGTAGCCATGAAGTGCTTCGAAAAGCTGGTCATGGCTCACATCAACACCATCTTCCCTGAAACCGTCGACCCACTCCAATTCGCATACCGCCCCAATAGATCCACAAATCACACGATCTCAATCGCATGCCACACAGCCCTTTCCCACTTGGACAAAAGGAGAGCCTACGTGAGAATGCTGTTCGTTGACTACAGCTCAGCGTTCAATACCATAGTGCCCACAAAGCTCATCACTAAGCTAAGGACTCTGGGACTAAACACCTCCCTCTGCAACTGGATCCTGGACTTCTTGACGGGCCGCCCCCAGGTGGTAAGGGTAGGTAACAACACATCTGCCAAGCTGAGCTTCAACACAGGGGCCCCTTAGGGGTGGGTGCTTAGTTCTCTCCTGTACTCCCTGTTCACCCACGACTGCGTGGCCAAGCACGTCTACAACATCATTACGTTTACTGACAACACAACAGTGGTAGGCCTGATAACTGCCAATGATGAGACAGCCTATAGGGAGGAGGTCAGAGACCTGGCACTGTGGTGCCAGGTCAACAACCTCTCCCTTGACGTGAACGAGACAAAGGAGATAATCGTGGACTATAAGAAACGGAGGGCCGAACACGCCCCCATTCACATCGACAGGGCTGTAGAGGAGCAGGTCGAGAGTTTCAAGTACCTTGGTGTCCACATTCCCAACAAACACACCAAGAAAGTCGTGAAGAGGGTACGACAATGCCTTTTCCCCCTCAAGAGACTGAAAAGATTTGGCATGGGTCCCCAGATCCTCAAAACGTTCTACAGCTGCACCATCGAGAGCATCCTGACTGGTTGTATCACCGCCTCACAAGACCACTTCTGGTTATCCTCACTGATTCCACAACACCCAAATCGGTTTTCACCCACCCTGAAACAAAATAGATCAGGCAAAAGGCAAGGGTCCACTTTTTCCAAAAACACAAACTCATCTTTAGCCTGACCCTTGGTGCAAGCCTCAGGCTCTGAGATTTTCACCACACCTACCACCTCAGATACTTTGTAATGGTTAAAAGAGATCCAGCTATTATTCAAATTAAAGTCAAAAGTTAATTTATTTTTTTGTATTTTATTTAACCCTAACCCTTTACCTAATTATCCTCACCTGCTACATTAATTCTCCAAACTTGCTGCATAAGTTCTCCTAACCTCCTCTGACATGCGCTGTCAACTGTGGGACCTTATATAGACAGGTGTGCGCCTTTCCAAATCATGTCCAATCAATTGAATTTAACACAGGCGGACTCCAATCAAGTTGTATAAACGTCTCAAGGATGATCAATGGAAACAGGGTGCACCTGAGCTCAATTTCTAGTCTCATAGCAAAGAGTCTGAATACTTAAGTGAATAAGGTATTTCGTTTTTTTATATATTTGCCAAAAATTCAAAAAACCTGTTTTCGCTTTGTCATTATGGGGTATTGTGTGTAGATTGATGAGAACATAAGGCTGTAACATAAAAGAAAATGTGGAAAAAGTCAAGATGTCTGAATACTTTCCAAATGCACTGTAAATGATTTCTGCACTGATTTCTGCTCTCTTAAAAGCCTCGGTTTTCTGCACGTTAACACTAGAAGCTAATTACCTAAAATGTATCAATTGAAAGTGTGGGTTCACAGCTCCAATCCAGATGTGTTGGTCATTACTGGAATGTGGTTAGGAAAGAGTGTTTTGAACACTGATGTTAACCTTTCTGGTTATAACCTTCTTCGGCAAGACAGATCTTCCTAAGGTGGTAAGTCGCTCTGGATAAGAGCGTCTGCTAAATGACTTAAATGTAAACGTAAATGTGGTGGAGTGGCAATCTTTACCAAGGAACACCTTCAGTGCTCGGTTGTCTCCACCAAGTCTGTCCCCAAACAATTTGATTTGCTGGTTTTAAGCATTAAACGATCAAAAAACACCCAGTAACAGTCAACAAAGAGTTATCAGCCACCATCAGCACGTACATTAAATGCCCTAAGCCAGGGCTTTCCAACCCTCTTCCTGGAGATCTACTGTCCTGTAGGTTTTCAGTCCAACCCTTATTTAACAGTTCTCATTCAGCTAGTTAAGGTCTTGTTGAGCAGCTAATTAGTAGAATCAGGTGTGTTACATTAGGTTTGTACTGAAAACCCACAGGATGGTAGATCTCTAGGAAGAAGGTTGGGCAGCCCTGCCTAAGCTTTCTCATGGCCCCTTACACTAAGTTTGAATTTGTCCTGCTAGGTGACCTAAACAGGGACATGCTTAAACCACCTGACCAAGTCCTAAAGCAATGGGGACTCCCTAAATCACAGGTGTCAAACTCATTCCATGGGGGGCCGAGTGTCTGCGGGTTTTCGCTCCTCCCTTGTACTTGATTGATGAATTAACATCACTAATTAGTTAGGAACTCCCCACACCTGGTTGTCTAGGGCTTTATTGAAAGGAAAAACCAAAAACCTGCAGACACTAGGCCCTCCGTGGAATGAGTTTGACACCCCTGCCCTAAATCTTTCTCAGATTGTTACCATTCCCACAAGGTATGACTCCAAACACCCAGAAATGGCTACTCTCCTTGATGTTGTACTTACAAATAATCCTGATAGGTATCAGTATGGTGTTTTCTGTAATGACCTTAAGTGATCACTGTTTAACAGCCTGTGTTTGTAATGGCTGCTCAGTGAAACGACTTGTCCTGACTTGTCATAGACGCTTGCTAAAAACTTTAATGAGCAAGCCTTCCTACATGAACTGGCCTCTGTAAAATGGTATAGAATCAGCTTGATCCCCTCTGTCGAAGACGCTTGGACCTTATTTTTTTATATTTTCAGTGGTATTATTAACAAACACTCACCCATAAAGAAAATTAAAAACAGGTTCAGCCCCTGGTTTGACCGTGATCTGGCAGAGTTACTCCACCTCAAGAATTCTATTTGGCAAATTGCTCGGCATACTCAGGCTGACTGGCTCTCATTCAGGCAAATTTGAAATAAGTGCACTCAGGCTATCCGGAAGGCCAAAGTCAGTTACTTTAAGGAGTAGTTTTCTCTGTGGGTCTAACCACATGAAGTTATGGAAAATGGTTAAAGACCTAGAGAATAAACCCTCCTCCTCACAGCTGCCAATGTACCTTAATGATGATGTGGTTGTTACTGACAAGAAGCACATGGCTGAGCTCTTTAATCACCACTTCATTAAGTCAAGATTCCTATTTGACTCTGCCATGCCTTCTTGCCCGTTCAACATTTCCTCATCTCCCACCCCTTCTAATGTGACTCTCTGATGCTCCTCCCTCTTTTTCCCCTGCCCCGCTACTTAGTTTCTCCCTGCAGGCGTTCACTGAGTCAGAGGTGCTAAAGGAGCTCCTTAAACTTGACCACCAAAGAAAATCTGGTTCAGATGGTTTAGACCCTTTCTTCTTTAAGGTTGCTGCCCCTATCATCGCCAAGCCTATCTCTGACCTTTTTAACGTTTCTCCTCTCTGGGGAGGTTCCCATTGCTTGGAAAGCAGCCACAGTGCATCCTTTATTTAAAGGGGCGATCAAGCTGATCCTAACTGTTTTAGGCCAATTTGTATTTTGCCTTGTTTATCAAAAGTGTTGGAACAACTTGTCAATAATCAACTGACTGACTTTCTTGATGTCTATAGTATTCTCTCGGGTATGCAATCTGGTTTCCACTCAGGTTATGGATGTGTCACTGCAACCTTAATGGTCCTAAATGATGTCACCATTGCCCTTAATTCTAAGCAATATTGTGCTGCTTTTTTTATTGACTTGGCCAAAGCTTTTGATACGGTGGACCACTCCATTCTTGCGGGTCTGCTAAGGAGTATTGGTGTCTGAGGGGTCTTTGGCCTGGTTTGCTAACTATCTCTTTCAAAGAGTGCAGTGTATGAAGTCAGAACGTCTGCTGTCTCAGCCACTGCCTGTCACCAAGGTAGTACCCCAAGGCTCTATCCTAGGCCCTTTTCAATTTACAACAACAACATAGCTCAAGCAGTAGGAAGCTCTCTCATCCATTTACATGCAGATGACACAGTCTTATACTAAGCTGGCCCCTCCCTGGATTTTGTGTTAAACACTCTACAACAAAGCTTTCTTTGTGTTCAACAAGCTTTCTCTGCCCTTAACACCTCCAAAACAAAGGTCATGTGGTTTGGTAAGAAGAATGCCCCTCTCCCCACAGGTGTGATTACCACCTCTAAGAGTTAGAGCTTGAGGTAGTCACCTTTACAAGTACTTGGGAGTATGGCTAGATGGTACACTGTCCTTCTGTCAGCACATATCAAAGCTGCAGGCTAAGGTTAAAGCTAGACTTGGTTTCCTCTATCGTAATCACTCCTCTTTCTGTAACGGCTGTCGCTCTCCTCACCCTCGGATGAGGTGAGGAGAGAAGGATCTTCAGACCAAAACGCAGCATTTGGGAAATAAGCCATCTTTATTATGAATACGATGGCAACACGAAACGAAACAAAACACTTTCAAAACTACAAAACGACGTTGACGAAACCTGAACATAAACTTACATAACTAAACATAAACTTACGTACAGGAAACAGACGACATCGAAACGAAACAAACGCTACAGTCCCGTGTGGCACGAACATACATACTGACACAGGAGACAATCACCCACAACGAACACTGTGACAACGCCTACCTAAATATGACTCTTAATTAGAGGAACGCCAAACACCTGCCTCTAATTAAGAGCCATACCAGGTAACCCAAAACCAACACAGAAACAGAAAACATAGAATGCCCACCCAACCTCACGTCCTGACCAACTAACACACATAACAACTAACATAAATAGGTCAGGAACGTGACACTTTCCCCCCAGCTGCCAAACTAACCCTGATTCAGATGACCATCCTACCCATGCTAGATTACGGAGACAGAATTTATAGATTGGCAGGTATGGGTGCTCTCGAGCGGCTAGATGTTCTTTACCATTCGACCATCAGATTTGCCACCAATGCTCCTTATAGGACACATCACTGCACTCTATACTCCTCTGTATACTGGTCCTCTCTGTATACACGTCACAAAACCCACTGGTTGATGCTTTTTTATAAAACCCTCTTAGGCCTCACTCCTCCCTCTCTGAGATATCTACTGCAGCCCTCATCCTCCAAATACAACACCAGTTCTGCCAGTCACATTATGCTCTTTTCAGTTCGCTGCAGCTAGTGATTGGAATGAGCTGCAAAAAACACTCAAACTGGACAGTTTTATGGCCATCGCTTCATTCAAAGACTCAATCATGGACACTCTTACTGACAGTTGTGGCTGCTTCGCGTGATGTATTGTTGTCTCTACCTTCTTGCCCTTTGTGCTTTTGTCTGTGCGCAATATGTTTGTACCATGTTTTGTGCTGCTACCATGTTGTGCTGCTGCCATGTTGTGTTGCTATCATGTTGTTGTTATGTTGCTACCATGCTGTGTTGTTGTCTTAGGTCTCTCTTTATGTAGTGTTATTGTGTCTCTTGTCGTGATGTGTGTTTTGTCCTATATTTTTATTTGATTTGTTATTTTTAATACCAGCCCCTGTCCCCGCAGGAGGCCTTTTGCCTTCTGGTAAGCCATCATTTTAAATAAGAATTTGTTCTTAACTGACTTACCTCATTAAATAAAGCTATAAAATAAAAAAGTTATGGAAATAAAAGATTGATCTATTATGAATTATTATTCGGCTGTATGGATTCATTAACTTTTTTGGCGGCCTTTTTTGTCAACAATGTGGCCTCATTAACCTGGACAGTGGTCTCGAGTGGAAGGCCTCGAGCGGAGCATGGAGGGTTCTCAAGCTGAGAAAAACTATATTTTTAAATGATTGCTAGTATTATTATTTTTAAGTTATGCCTAGCTCAAGAGGCCCCTTGATGATGTGAGCCCTGAGGCAATTGCCTCTTTTGGCTACTGGTAAGTTCGCCACTGCTTGACAGAGCTTGAATAATAAAAAATAAAAAAAACATTATACAATCCAGGTGTGCAAAGTTCTTAGCGACTTACCCAGAAAGACTCATAGCTGTAATCACTGCCAAAGGTGATTCTAACATGTATTGAGCAGGGGTGTGAATACTTATGTAAATTAGATATATCTGTATTTCATTTTCAATCAATTTGCAAAAAGTTCTAAAAACATGTTTTCACTTTGTCATTATGGGGTATTGTGTGTAGATGGGTGAGATTTTTTTTGTTTGTTCATGCTTTAACAATAAAATGTGAAATAAGTCAAAGGGTATGATGAATACTTTCTCAAGGCACTGTATGTACTGTATAAATCATAAAAAATGTTTTGTATATATATACTGTATATAGCATAAAGCATTCACTTTAACCTATGGTCATTTGTGCCATATTGTGGTCAAAATAATAAACACTCAAGGAATCTCGCCGTAAACATGACGTTATATTCCTAACACCGCGTTTTATGTTTTTTTTTGCCGCGTTCAAAACAACTAGGAACTGTGTACTCGGAAATCGAAATATCCGACATCCGACCTCAGTGTGTTCAAGACAACTGGGAACTCGTAAAAAAACGAGCACAACCTGGAAAATTTGTTTTGAACGGTCATCCAACTCGTAATTCCAAGTCCTAAACTCGGGTATCTTTCTTGAGCTCCGATTTTCTGATTTGAATATTACTGACGTCATGATTGGAGCTCTTATCACCTGGAAAATTTGTTTTGAACGGTCATCCAACTCGGAATTCCAAGTCATAAACTCGGGCATCTTGCTTGAGCTCCGACTTTTTGATTTGAAGATTACTGACGTCATGATTTGACCTCGTATTTTTCCTTGTTCTCAGTTGTGTTGAACGCACCATTAGGCTAGAAAAAATGTGTGACGTAGAAGCCAAGATGGCGGCCCCCCTCTCCACGATGAAATTTTGGAAACCGGGTAAGCGCAATATTGTTAAATTAGACAATGATTGCATGCATTTGGTTGTTTCACGTAAAAAGTGTATTCATTTGTGCATGTGAATTAGTGCGTAAGACATTTATAGCAGATAACCAACGTTTTTTCCCGCCTGCGTTGTGTTATGATCGCTAACGTTACTGCTGTGGTCCATTGTCCATGATACTAGCTAGTTATAACGTTAACTAGCTAACGGTAACGTTAGTAACTAGTTACTGATATCTTGAGGATGGTGAACGTATTTAAGTTGCCCAACATGACAAAATATACGTTGTCAAGCCACATTGTCTAGGATGTAAAGGGGTGTAACTAGCTAACTAATTAACTAGCTAGCTAGCTAGTTACTATCATTCGGTTCCCGCTCGGTTATGCATAAGGATTTTGCACGTCCCTTTGCAGTAAAAATGTATCTATAGCTATATTGGCCCGTCATCAAATCAGGCGTTAGTTATGTAAACGTTAGCTGAATCCAAGCTGTCAGCAGTATTTCACTATGCAGAGAAACAATCTGTGGTGTTAGGTCATCTTATCAATGTTGTATTTGTTTCATTGCGGCGTTGATTACGGTTGATCATGAATTTACGCCGATCTTTGATTATCTTACATCATCATCGTCTGTGTCTAAGGTTCGGAGGCCCCCGGGATATCGGAGGAGCGGCATGTCACGACAGAAACGACAGGCTCCCCCATAATTTTCAACCCTCACACCGCGCTGTCCATCGAGAAGCAGCGACAGAAACTTCCTGTTTTCAAGGTTGCTCATCAACTCTCATTAGTAAAGTGTTTTTTATTGTTTCTACTAAAATCATAGGAGCCCTGTTGACATGTCTGCCATGTTGTTTTCAGCACAGAAACAACATCCTTTACTTGGTGGAGAGTTACCAGACAGTGATCATCGTAGGAGAGACAGGATGTGGGAAGACTACACAGATCCCCCAGGTTTGGATAAGCTAATATACAGTAGCCAGGCTTGACAATGACAGAGTTGGCTCAAGCAGCAGTTCATATCTGGCTAGTTCTAACTAAATATGAAGGATTTTGACCATTCTCATGAAGTAGGACAGATTAAAATAGAAGTTGGGGTAGGGGAACACTTGACTCATTACTGTGGAGAATACTATGGACACACCAGTCTTCCACTAGTGAAGCTGAGTTGTTTTGCAGCCAGTAGAACAGCCTCCAGGCAGGACACTGCAGCAGTGGACTGATACCCTTCACACCGCTTCCTTCTTACGGAGCGGGAGAGTGACCTTGTCCGCTGCTTACTAGCCATTTTATCTTCTATGCAACCAGGGTTCGGAGCAAATCAAGTGGGACTTAATTTCTGCTGAGTAGGCTGTCCTAGACTTTATATTGATGCCCCTCGCTCTCTTTCTCTCACCCCCCCCCCTTGTCCTCTGTCTTTCTCTTGCTCTTCTGCATCCCTCTCTTACCCCTTCCTTTCTTTCTCCACCTCAGTATTTGCTGGAGGCTGGCTGGGCAGCTGAGGGGAAGGTGATTGGTGTGACACAGCCTCGTAGAGTGGCTGCTATCTCAGTAAGTACTCCTATCTCCCTCACATTCTCCTTAAGCTCTGCCGGCCCTTTGGACCGCTTACTGCCCTGAATATCAAATAGTCCCCTTTTATAATTTTAAAGAGTTGCAAAGAACGATATAACTTTATTAAAATAACTGTATTTTGGCACTTTTTAGAGGGGGGCACTGAGGCTGTTTCCTCTCTCTTCCTGTCAGGTAGCCAATCGTTTGGCAGAAGAGCGTGGAGCCCTGTTGGGGCATGAGGTGGGCTATACCATTCGCTTTGATGACTGCTCTGACCCCCATGCCACCCGCATCAAGGTACTACAGTCAGCCTGTCGCCATGTCCCCTGACACATAGTGCTACCATCAATTCCTTGGATCTTTTCCTTATGTGAATTTTCTTTTTCTCCCTCAGTTCCTGACAGATGGGATGCTGGTGAGAGAGATGATGGCTGATCCTCTACTGAAGAAGTACAGGTGAATAACTTCACTAACAAACTGATCTAGTATTGGCTACGCCATACTAGCCTCAGACTGAATATCAATGGTGGATTCACAGTCTGGGTTCATCCTGTTTTAACCCCAGGGATCTGTCTATCTTTCCTCCTCAGTGTCCTAATGCTCGACGAGGCCCATGAAAGAACCCTCTACACGGACATAGCCATCGGCCTGCTAAAGAAGGTAGCTTCTGTGCATGTCTTCTTTAATGTTGGAATCCTTAATTGAAAAGATAGAGAAGTGTTTACCCTGCCTATGTTTTGGTAAACAGCTGAGGGATGGGCCTGGAGAAATGAAACCACTCTTAAATTCAAAGCCACAGCTATGTATCTGAGGACTGACCATCCATGATATAAAAACTTGAGTTTTGAGGCTATGCAATGTTATATTGACTTTGTTTGCAAACATTGGAGTATAACAAGCTTATATTTTGCGTTTCTGATTGGTATGACCGTTGAACTAAGCTCATCCGGCATTTATAAGTTATGTTCTTCAAGAATCAATGGGCGTATGTTCAATTTATAAGTCAAGAAATGTATGTAGCAACTAAGGATTCACAGCTTTAACAGCTCTATCTACTTCACTGTAATGTATTTCCACTGACCATGCATTCAGTTAGGCTTACAATGCATCTGAAATCTATTAAATCTAATAAATAAAGCTATCTCCTCGTTTCATCCTTTTCTAGATTCAGAAGAAGCGCAGAGACCTCAGGCTGATAGTGGCCTCTGCCACTCTGGATGCCAAGGTGATTCTCTGATTCATTAAGATGGACAGATATGCTTCAGTACAGAGAAACAAAGGAACCGGGAGAGATGAGCTGATGTCATGAGAGACCACAGTGCACTGACATCTGAAATGTACTACCAAGATCGTGCAGTCGGCTCATGAATGCGTCAGTCAGCAAGCCAGATGGGACATCAGGCTGTATTTTTTTTGTTTGTCTTGTGCAGAAATGGTTTTTATGTTAGCCAACTCAGCAATTTTTGCTTCATATGATTTTTTCAGAATTGCTGTAGTAATACTGTTCCCTGTGTAGCTCAACCGAATCTCGCTTTAGGTACAGTTGCATTTCACATTTGCAAATACAGTTGGATAAAATATCTATTTTGTCTTAGAAACAAACAACTCCTTTGTTGTGGTCATGCCAGTGTCAAGCCTGTTTAACTGGTTACATCTTACCCACTCCTCTTATCACCTTGGCTGCAGAAATTCCAAGAGTTCTTTAACCTGAATGAGACTGGAGATCCTAACAAGGATACGTGTGGAATTCTGACGGTGGAGGGACGCACCTTCCCTGTTGACGTCTTCTACACTGTCAGGTATTCCATGGAATTCTGAGCGTCTCTTCTGACTCCAAACCTGTCACATATGATCACATTCTACAGCCCCACATCCTTAATGTTTAATTGGTGTCAGAATTAATCAAGCTCAGGACAGACTGAGTTGAGCATCTCCTCACATTGTCTGCGCTCTCTTTCTCTCTGTCCCCAGACCAGTCATTATACACTGTCTCCCCTATCGCTCTGTCCCCAGCCCAGTCATTATACACTGTCTCCCCTATCTCTCTGTCCCCCCAGCCCAGTCATTATACACGGTCTCCCCTATCGCTCTGTCCCCAGCCCAGTCATTATACACTGTCTCCCCTATCTCTCTGTCCACCCAGCCCAGTCATTATACACGGTCTCCCCTATCTCTCTGTCCCCAGACCAGTCATTATACACTGTCTCCCCTATCGCTCTGTCCCCAGCCCAGTCATTATACACTGTCTCCCCTATCTCTCTGTCCCCAGACCAGTCATTATACACTGTCTCCCCTATCTCTCTGTCCCCAGACCAGTCATTATACACTGTCTCCCCTATCTCTCTGTCCCCAGCCCAGTCATTATACACTGTCTCGCCTATCGCTCTGTCCCCAGCCCAGTCATTATACACTGTCTCCCCTATCTCTCTGTCCCCAGCCCAGTCATTATACACTGTCTCCCCTATCGCTCTGTCCCCAGCCCAGTCATTATACACTGTCTCCCCTATCGCTCTGTCCCCAGACCAGTCATTATACACTGTCTCCCCTATCGCTCTGTCCCCAGACCAGTCATTATACACTGTCTCCCCTAGCGCTCTGTCCCCAGCCCAGTCATTATACACTGTCTCCCCTATCGCTCTGTCCCCAGACCAGTCATTATACACTGTCTCCCCTATCTCTCTGTCCCCAGCCCAGTCCCAGACTATGTGAAGGCCACAGTGGAGACGGTGCTGAAGATCCATGAGACTGAGGATGATGGAGATGTTCTGGCCTTCCTCACTGGACAGGTGTGTTTCTCTTACGGTTTGATTTTGAGCTGGGTACTTGTTGTCGTGTGACCTGTGTGTGTCCTGTAGGAGGAAGTGGAGAAGGTGGTGTCTCTGCTCCAGGAGCAGGCCAGAGCTCTGGGCCGTCTCGGCATGAAGAAATACCTCAAGGTGCTGCCCATGTACGCAGGCCTGCCCTACACTGACCAGATGAAGGTGTTTGAGAGGACGCCCCCTACTGTCCGCAAGGTGATTTTCAATCTGCCTCTGTGCTCCGTCCCAATGTCCCTACGCACTGGTCATCAACCCTGATCAATGGAATGTTAATTTAGTTGTTTTGTTACTGGGCTGGCACAAAAGTCTGCACATCTTCTAGTTCTCTAGGACCAGGGTTGGTGAGAGCTGGTCTAGGGGTACTGCATATGATGCATGTATCGCTATCAGCGTCCTAAAGAGACGCAGGGTCTTATCCGGGACAAGTAAAAACAAATGGATATATTTATTTATTGTCAGACAAGAAGAATATAGATTTAGGTTGTCCAAATGGACAAGAAAATAAAATCACACATCCCAATATCAAACAATTACTCTGATCAGAGAGGCTAACATTGGAATACATTTTTTAATGTACACAAATAAAAAGCCTACAGTGCCTTCAAAAAGATTTCACACTAGTGGTCTTCACGGATTCAAAAAGTTGGACCGGTTCTGAAATGGACCTGGGTCTTTCCCACCCGGACCCGATATGCATAATCTTTTTAAATATAGAGACCCGTTCCGAACGGACCTGAGGACATCTAGACACGTTCCATATAGTCCTAGGTGGATCCCAGTCCGCTCTGGGTGAACAAAGCATCAGAAAAGCTACTTTATTAACCAGAGCTGATAAAGCACAAGAGGAGGGAGAGAGGTACCACTAGCAGACAGGGGAGGGGGCATACTGTGAGCGAGTGACAAGGGGAGGAGAGACGGCAACCAACCAAGCCGACTCGCGCTATAATAGACTAAGGGCTGCCATAGCTAGGTTATTTATCATCAAATATGATTACATAGTACCTGTCTTGGACTGCATCGAACCAGGAGAAGCTAATTAAGCTAGCTAGGCTAACTGATGCTTTAGTTCATACACTTTCTCATCTTAGTTACAAATAACTCCATTCAGAATATTAAGTAGCAGCCTGCCGACCTGTTTGCGCTTGGTTGTTGTAGCCTATCCTTCTCCTTTTTATTACCTAATTTTAATTCCATCTTTCACTGATTAAATATTTCCTAACTTTTGCCACACGCTGAGCGATGCTCTATGACTGTAGCCTATTGCCGCTTTGATGACTTATGATTGACCAAGAGAAAGCGCCGTTCTTGTGAAAAGCAAGAGCAGCAGCATAAATTATAAAATGTCTTTCTCTACTGCAGCAGTCGCGTTCGGATCTGAATGGGCCCTTCCGGACAAGTCAGTTAGTCAGACCTACTGGTAAATTTAAAAAAGCAGACATTGAATATCCCTTTTGAGCATGGTGAATATATTAATTACACTTTGGATGGTATATCAATATACCCAGTCACTTAAGGACACAGGGGCCTTACTCAGTTGCCGGAGAGGAAGGAAACCACTCAGGGATTTCACCATGAGGCCAGTGGTGACTTTAAAACAGTTGGTGTTTAATGGCTGTGACAGGAGAACACTGAGGATGGATCAAATCAACAACATTGTAGTTACTCCACAATACTAATGTAAATGACAGAGTGACACGAAGGAAGCCTGTACAGAATAAAAATAATGCTAGTTGATTCTGTTGACATACTCGTGTTCAGATCAAATGGTCCCGTTAGCGGAGGCAGTCATCATGTTGAAACTATTTAACCATAGACTTAATTGTTTAAAACCTGGATGTTTTATGTCATTTTATGAAGCATGTCTTACCTTGTTTCAAAGTATCCTAGCCTAAAATACGACCATAGAAATGTTGAGGGAATTACTCTACATGGCCAAATGTATGTGTTCATCCTTTCAAATTAGTGCATTCGGCTATTTCAGCCACACCTATTGCTGACAGGTGTATAAAATTGAGCACACAGACATGCAATCTCCATAGACACACTTTGGCAGTAGAATGGCCCGTACTGAAGAGCTCAGTGACTTTCAATGTTGCACTGTCATAGGATGCCACCTTTCCAACTAGTCAGTTCGTCAAATTTCTGCCCTGCTAACGCCACACAAACTCACAGAATGGGACCGCCGAGTGCTGAAGCGCGTAAAAATTGTCTGTCCTCAGTTGCAACACTCGCTACGAGTTCCTAACTGCCTCTGGAAGCAACGTCAGTACAATAACTGTTCGTCGGGAGCTTCATGAATTGTGTTGACATGGCCGAGCAGCCGCTCGCACACAAGCCTAAAATCACCATGCGCAATGCCAAGCTTTGGGCTGGAGAGGTGTAAAGCTCGCTGCCATTGGACTCTGGAGCAGTGGAAACCTGTTCTTTGAAGTGATGAATCACGCTTTACCATCTGGCAGACAAATCTGCGTTTAGCGGATGCCAGGGGAACGCTACCTGCCCGAACGCATAGTGCCAACTGTGAAGTTTTGTGGAGGAGGAATAATGATCTGGGGCTGTTTTTTATGGTTCCAGTGAAGGGAAATCCTTTACGCTACAGCATACAATGACATTCTAGACGATTCTGTACTTCCATCTTTGTGGCAACAGTTTGGGGGAGGCCCTTTCCTGTTTCAGCATGACAATGCCCCCGTGCACAAAGCGAGGTCCATACAGAAATGGTTTGTTGAGAACAGTGTGGAAGAACTTGACTGGCCTGCACAGATCCCTGACCTCAACCCCGTCGAACACCTTTAGGATTAATTGGAATGCAGACTGCGAGCCAGGCCTAATCACCCAACATCAGTGCCCGACCTCACTAACGCTCTTGTGGCTGAATGGAAGCAAGTCCCTGCAGCAATGTTCCAACATCTAGTGGAAAGCCTTCCCAGAAGAGGAGAGGCTGTTATAGCAGCAAAGGGGGGAACAATTCCATAATAATGCCCATGATTTTAGAATGAGATTTTAGACGTGCATACTTTTGGTCATGTAGTGTATTTAATAATGCTTAATATGACAATGAAACCAGCCTTTTTCTCATGTTCTATTGGTTTTAAATCAATGTTATTTTATTGTCCAGCAGCCAAAGGCATAATCCTAGTCATATTAGTAAACCATGCTAGTTGGTGATAATCCTAGTCATATTAGGAAACCGTGCTAGTTGATGATAATCCTAGTCATATTAGTAAACCGTGCTAGTTGATAATAATCCTAGTCATATTAGTAAACCATGCTAGTTGATGATAATCCTAGTCATATTAGTAAACCATACTAGTTGATAATAATCCTAGTCATATTAGTAAACCGTACTAGTTGATAATAATCCTAGTCATATTAGTAAACCGTGCTAGTTGATGATAATCCTAGTCATATTAGTAAACCATGCTAGTTGATGATAATCCTAGTCATATTAGTAAACCATGCTAGTTGATAATAATCCTAGTCATATTAGTAAACCATGCTAGTTGATGATAATCCTAGTCATATTAGTAAACCATACTAGTTGATAATAATCCTAGTCATATTAGTAAACCATGCTAGTTGATAATAATCCTAGTCATATTAGTAAACCATGCTAGTTGATAATAATCCTAGTCATATTAGTAAACCATGCTAGTTGATAATAATCCTAGTCATATTAGTAAACCATGCTAGTTGATAATAATCCTAGTCATATTAGTAAACCATGCTAGTTGATAATAATCCTAGTCATATTAGTAAACCATGCTAGTTGATAATAATCCTAGTCATATTAGTAAACCATGCTAGTTGATAATAATCCTAGTCATATTAGTAAACCATGCTAGTTGATAATAATCCTAGTCATATTAGTAAACCATGCTAGTTGATAATAATCCTAGTCATATTAGTAAACCATGCTAGTTGATAATAATCCTAGTCATATTAGTAAACCATGCTAGTTGATAATAATCCTAGTCATATTAGTAAACCATGCTAGTTGATAATCCTAGTCATATTAGTAAACCATGCTAGTTGATAATAATCCTAGTCATATTAGTAAACCATGCTAGTTGATAATAATCCTAGTCATATTAGTAAACCATACTAGTTGATAATAATCCTAGTCATATTAGTAAACCATACTAGTTGATAATAATCCTAGTCATATTAGTAAACCATGCTAGTTGATAATAATCCTAGTCATATTAGTAAACCATGCTAGTTGATAATAATCCTAGTCATATTAGTAAACCATGCTAGTTGATAATAATCCTAGTCATATTAGTAAACCATGCTAGTTGATAATAATCCTAGTCATATTAGTAAACCATGCTAGTTGATAATAATCCTAGTCATATTAGTAAACCATGCTAGTTGATAATAATCCTAGTCATATTAGTAAACCATGCTAGTTGATAATAATCCTAGTCATATTAGTAAACCATGCTAGTTGATAATAATCCTAGTCATATTAGTAAACCATGCTAGTTGATAATAATCCTAGTCATATTAGTAAACCATGCTAGTTGATGATAATCCTAGTCATATTAGTAAACCATGCTAGTTGATGATAATCCTAGTCATATTAGTAAACCATGCTAGTTGATAATAATCCTAGTCATATTAGTAAACCATGCTAGTTGATAATAATCCTAGTCATATTAGTAAACCATGCTAGTTGATAATAATCCTAGTCATATTAGTAAACCATACTAGTTGATAATAATCCTAGTCATATTAGTAAACCATACTAGTTGATAATAATCCTAGTCATATTAGTAAACCATGCTAGTTGATAATAATCCTAGTCATATTAGTAAACCATGCTAGTTGATAATAATCCTAGTCATATTAGTAAACCATGCTAGTTGATAATAATCCTAGTCATATTAGTAAACCATACTAGTTGATAATAATCCTAGTCATATTAGTAAACCATGCTAGTTGATAATAATCCTAGTCATATTAGTAAACCATGCTAGTTGATAATAATCCTAGTCATATTAGTAAACCATACTAGTTGATAATAATCCTAGTCATATTAGTAAACCATGCTAGTTGATGATAATCCTAGTCATATTAGTAAACCATGCTAGTTGATAATAATCCTAGTCATATTAGTAAACCATGCTAGTTGATGATAATCCTAGTCATATTAGTAAACCATGCTAGTTGATGATAATCCTAGTCATATTAGGAAACCATGCTAGTTGATGATAATCCTAGTCATATTAGTAAACCATGCTAGTTGATGATAATCCTAGTCATATTAGTAAACCATGCTAGTTGATGATAATCCTAGTCATATTAGGAAACCATGCTAGTTGATGATAATCCTAGTCATATTAGTAAACCATGCTAGGTGATGCATCATTAGATCTCCCTTTAAATTCTAACTGATATTTTCATCTGTGGGCTTTTGAGAACGGTGTTTTCCTGCTAATTGCATTTTTTAACATTTGAGCATAACCTACAGCAGGGTTAGCCAACTGTCGGCCCGCTAGTTGGTGTTGGAGACCCTTTTCCAGGGGTGGGGATAACGTGACAGGTGGCTTTAACATTTGGGCAAGTAAAAATTCTGTCCTAATTATTTGAAGGACAAGTGGCAAAGATAAGTTAATGTCTAGTTCTCAGATGGCCAGATTGTAGTTTGTGGCAAAGAATGCTTTTATACCTCCGCTTGGACATAGGACAGCCATGGGTATACGGTAAGCTTCCTTAAGAGTACCGAGCGATAAACACTTTTTGCCACAGGATGAAATGATCTGAGTGGCTGAAGCATGTGCTTTATAATCAATTCACAATGTGCAATTCCCCTTTGCAAAGCCTTGTATTGGATATACAGTAGTGGGCGGTCTATGTTAAAGCGCTCTCTCTGGTTCGCTAAGGTGGTGGTGGCCACTAACATAGCAGAGACGTCCATCACCATCAACGGCATCGTGTTTGTGATCGACTGTGCGTTTGTCAAGCTGCGGGCATACAACCCTTGCACTACCATCGAGTCGCTGGTGGTCACGCCCATCTCCAAGGCCTCAGCCAGTCAGAGGGCAGGACGAGGGGGACGCAACCGAGCCGGGAAGTGCTTCAGACTATACACAGGTGTGTATGTGTGAGGGGGGGGGGGGGTCTCTGTGTGTTTGTTATCAGAAAAGGCCATTGGTGAGGGGGAAAAAGTGTCAAGAAAGCTCTAAGCTTTCTCAGATCAGCAATGGTGAGTGAATGACAGCAGGGGAAGGGTGTGGAATGCAGCCCTGTACTGCGGTGTGTGTGTTCTGACCTGTCTGTGTGCTCCAGAGGAGGATTTTGAGAAGCTGCCTGCGTCCACGGTTCCCGAGATGCAGCGCACCAACCTGGCCCCTGTCATCCTGCAGCTCAAAGCTCTGGGCATAGACAACGTGCTGCGATTCAGCTTTCTCTCTGTGAGTCCATCCAGTACAATGTGTGTACTTTGTTTTGAGCACTGTAATCTCGGGTTTACTCAGATCTAAAATCTTTCGGAATTTGGTCAGATGCTGAAGTAGTCTGTACACAAGATTAAGAGCACTGTGAAAGGCTCACAATTCTGAAAGGTGGTGAATTGACTCAAAGAGCACCAAGACTGGTTGTCAACAAATTATAAACTTTGATAGCCTGCGTATTAAACTAACTTTATAATTGTTCCCACTCTAGCCTCCTCCAGCCCAGTCCATGGTCCAAGCCCTGGAGCTGCTCTACGCCCTGGGGGGTCTGGACCAGTATGGTCGTCTGACTGACCCTATGGGCATGCGTATGGCAGAGTTCCCCCTCAGCCCCATGTTTGCCAAGATGCTGCTGGAGTCAGGAAACTTTGGCTGTTCCAAGGAGATCGTTACCATAGCAGCCATGATGCAGATCCAAAACATCTTCATGGTGCCAGCCAATCAGAAGAAACCAGCAGTGAGTGTTGCACATGTGGTCATGTTGAATGCCCAGTCTAAAATGTTCTGTTGTGCAGATCTGTATGTCAGTATCTGTGCTTCGAGACTCCAAAGCTTTTACCTGTGTCTGAGAAGCACGGCATCTACCATCCTAATCACCTCTCGTCTCCCTCTGTCTGCATGTCTCCCCGTCTCTTTTTCTCTCTCTGCTCCCATCCTCCTCCCTCCTCCATAGGCGCGAGAGCATCGCAAGTTTGCTGTGGCGGAAGGAGATCATCTCACCATGCTCAATGTGTACGAAGCCTTCATCAAGGTGGGCACTGCCACTGTGTGGGCCACCGCTGGGAATGAAGCCTTCCGTTTAGCAGCGAACAACCTGAATCTTTTAAATGAACATGGTCCATGAACAGCAAAACACTCTGAATGATATAACATTTTAGATTGATATCTTTCCAGGACTTGGTGCTAAAGATCAGCTTTACTAAGCATTTGCATTTCTGAGAACTATACTGAACAAAAATATAAACGCAGCATGCAACAATTTAAAAGATTTGACATATAAGGAAATCAGTCATTTTAAATAGATTCATTAGGCCCTAATCTATGGATTTCACATGACTGGGAATTCAGTTATGCATACAGATACCTTTTAAAAAAAGGTAGGTGTGTGGATCAGAAATCTGGTGTGACCACCATTTGCCTCGTGCAGCGCGACATATCTCCTTTGTAGAGTTGATCATGCTGTGGAATGTTGTCCCACTCCTCAATGGCAGTGCAAAGTTGCTGGATATTAGTGGGAACTGCAACACGCTGTCTTACATGTTGATCCAGAGCATTTCAAACATGCTCAATGGGTGACATGTCTGGTGAGTGTGCAGGCTTCATCAGCTGTCAGGGTGGCTGTTCTCAGACGTTCCCGACAAGTGAAAAAGCCAGATGTGGCGGTCCTGGGCTGGTGTGGTTACACGTGGTCTGTGGTGGTGAGGCCGGTTGGACGTACGGACACATTTTCGAAAACGATGTTGGAGGTAGCTTATGGTAGAGAAATTAACATTCAAATCTCTGGCAACAGCTCTGGTGGACATTCCTGCAGTCAGCAAGCCAATTGCACGCTTCCTCATCTTGAGACATCTGTGGCATTGTGTTCTGTGACAAAACTGCACATTTTAGAGTGGCCTTTTAGTATCCCCAGCACAAGGTGCACCTGTGTAATGATCATGTTTAATCAGCTTCTTGATGGCCACACCTGTCAGGTGGATGGATTTTCTTAGCAAAGGAGAAATGCTCACTAACAGGGATGTAAACAAATTTGTGCACAAAATTTGAGAGAAATAAGCTTTTTGTGCGTATGGAACATTTTCTGGGATTTCAGCTCATGAAACATGAGACCAACACTTTACATGTTGTGTTTATATTTTTGTTCATTGTAAGTACCCTTAAAACCTAAATGGTAGACCAAAAGGTCAAATACATGTAACTGGTTTGTGTCTACCCCCTCTCATCCCTCCAGCACCAGAAGAGCTCTCAGTGGTGTCAGGAACACTTCCTCAACTACAAGGGTCTGCAGCGAGCCATGACTGTTCGAGAACAGCTCAGACGACTCATGAATAAATTCAAGGTGCCACGCACCTCCAGCGAAGGTGTGTATACCCCACATTTCTGTCCTGTTTGTATCCTTTATGTGCACCTCTTTACGGTGTTCAAATTAAACAGGAAATTGTGTTTTTTTGTCTTGTCCAGGTGACCCGGATGTGATCCTGAGATGCATTGTGTCTGGGTTTTTTGCCAACGCTGCCCGCATGCACCACTCAGGATCCTACAGGTGACTACCAACTACCTGAAACACTGTTGCTCATTGCTTTTGCCTTGACTAGGCTGAATGTCTCTACAGTTAATTCATCCCCTCACACCTTCTGTTTCCCAGGACTCTACGGGATGACAGAGAGCTTCACATCCATCCCAACTCTGTGCTGTTTGGAGAGAAGCCTACGAAGTGGTGAGGATTTGGCTTTTACATTGGTCCAAGGGTTCTCAAACCTCTCCCTGGGGACCCCAGAGGTTTCACTATGTTGTTGTAGCCCTAAACTAGCTCAGCTGATTCATCTACTCAAGGGCATAATTGATAGTTGACTGAATCAGGTGTTCGAGGTCTGGAATAGATGAAATATGTCTGGGTCTCAGAGGAGAGGAATGAATCTCCCAGATATGTGCGTCTAACACTGCCATGTCCTCCCCCAGGGTTGTCTTCAATGAAGTCGTGCAGACCTCTAAGTACTACATGCGTGATGTCACAGCTGTAGAGTCCTCCTGGTTGGTCGAGCTTGCTCCCCACTTTTACAAGCAGGCTAAGGTAGGAGAAAAACACTGTCTTTCTAATACTCTACTCTTTTTGTTCTCGCTTGTTTGTTCTGAGAAAAGAACAAAGCACGCCCATAACACATATTAGGGCTATGTGTGTACATTACATGATCAAAAGTATGTGGACACCTGCTTGTCGAACAGCTCATTCCAAAATCATGGGCGTTAATATGGAGTTGGTCCCACCTTTGCTGCTATAACAGCCTCTTCTACTCTTCTGGGAAGGTTTTCCACTAGATGTTGGAACATTACTGCAGGGACTTGCTTTCATTCAGCCACAAGCATTAGTGAGGTCGGGCACTGATGTTGGGTGATTTAGGCCTGGCTCGCAGTCAGCATTCCAATTAATCCTAAAGGTGTTCGACGGGGTTGAGGTCAGGGATCTGTGCAGGCCAGTCAAGTTCTTCCACACTGTTCTCAACAAACCATTTCTGTATGGACCTCGCTTTGTGCACGGGGGCATTGTCATGCTGAAACAGGAAAGGGCCTCCCCCAAACTGTTGCCACAAAGATGGAAGTACAGAATAGTCTAGAATGTCTTTGTATGCTGTAGTGTAAAGGATTTCCCTTCACTGGAACTAAGGGGCCTAGCCCGAACCATGAAACAGCCCCAGACCATTATTCCCCCTCCATCAACCGTCAGTTGGCACTATACATTCGGGAAGGTAGTGTTTTTACCCTGGCAACCCAGATTTCGGACTGCCAGATGGCGAAGCGTGATTCATCACTCCAGAGAACGCGTTTCCACTGCTCCAGAGTCCAATGGCAGTGAGCTTTACACCACTCCAGCCGAAGCTTGGCATTGCGCATAGTGATCTTAGGCTTGTGTGCGGCTGCTCGGCCATGTCAACGCAATTCATGAAGTTCCCGACGAACAGTTATTGTGCTGACGTTGCTTCCAGAGGCAGTTTGGAACTACCACTTTGCGGCTGAGCCATTTTTGCTTCTAGACGTCTCCACTTCACAATAACAGCACTTAGTCGACCAAGGCAGAAATTTGACAAACTGACTTGTTGGAAAGGTGGCATCCTATGACGGAGCCACGTTACAAATAGCCGAATCCACAAATTTCACGGGGTGTCCACCTACTTTTGTGTATGTAAGCTTGCGTGTAACTGTCCGTAGGACCTTTTTTTGGATCTAATCTTATGTATGTAGAACAGTCTATTGATGTTATGTTCTGTGTGGACTCCAGGAAGAGTATCTGCTGCTTCAGGAACAACTAATGGGCATTCTAATAAAACACTACCATATGATATGTTTATCTTAGTCTTTCTCTGATTCACTTTATATCCCTCTTGTTCTCTCTCTGTCTGTATCTCCTTCTCCCCATCTGTTAGCATGGGTCATTAACCAGCAAGAGATCCAGGGTCCTCTGAGCTGGTTTCTGTCCGCCTGTCATAACTCTGACCACTACGTCCTGGTTCCAACCCCTCACCCAGAGAGGACCAGCGTTAGGGGAACAGAGTCATGGGAAGCAGGGTACTGGGTAAGACCCGAAGAGGAGAAAGGAGAACACCCCTCCTAAACCTACACTGTGCCCCCCCATCCCCATTCTGATACCCTCTTCCCCTTTTATCACCCTGTACAAAGATGTATTATATATTTATTTCTCATTCCACATGGTATTCACTAGAGGGCCATTCTGAAACGGACAGAACAAATGAGCATGTACATGGGCTATTTGTTCTGAATTTACTGAAGGGTTAGGGGACCCCCCCTGTCTGCGTTTTGGCTTAGATCAAATGTAGGATCTGTTCTTATCAGTTTAATGTCTGAAAGTTATAGTATGGTTGGAGAGCTTTATAGTTCTGTCCTTTCCAGCATGGCCAGATAGACCAGGTCCCATCCACACCTGTACATATAGAGACAGAGCAGGCTCGGGTCCAGGGAATGGGGGTACCATACCTGGTCCTTGGTTCCATGGTTATTTTTTTATGGCTTTGGGCTCAATTCAATCGAACCCTGTAGTATTTACGCAGTAGCTCTTTTTCCCCATGGTCAAATAAAATCCCAACCAACACCAGCTAGACTCCACAGGTAGATGCTTCCAGTTTAAGATAATCTGTGTGTGTGTATATGTGCAGTAATTTGTAAAACCAAGATGCTGTGTAAACATTGCTATGGGGGGTTTGATTTGAATTCCAGCCTCTGTTTTTACGTCGTGGCATGGTGCGGTAAATAAACAAAGACTGAGTGTGAGGATGTGAAACGTTTTTTTTGGGGGGGGTGCAAAAAATGTGTATCTTATTTTGTAATAATTTGCTCCTCCCCTAGACTGGGTGCTAGTCTCATCCTACTGTAGCTGTCAGTACCAAGGCTAGCAGTCTCCTTTTTCCAATACTTGTCTCTAGAACAGGAATCCCCAACTCCACTCCTGGAGAGATACGGGAACAGCAGGGTTTTGTTCCAACCCAGCCCCAACACAATCAACTACTCGTGGTCTTCAATCTGGATCACGTTTAGCTAAATCAGATGTGTTAGTGCTGGAACAAAAGCCAGCACACCTAATGGCTCTCCAGGAGCAGAGTTCGAGAACCCTGCAATCTTCAATCAGAAGTGTTTTGACTCAGTGGCACAGATCTATAAGCTTGTGCCACAGATGGAAATTCCATTTAGGATTTGATGTGTCGACACAGAATGTAGCGTTCTGGGTTATTACTGTGAAAAAGACCTCTTTGCTTTTAGACAGTGTCTCTACAACTCTTTACTACTGTCTATCTCAAACATAGTGGCCTTTTTAACCGTTCTGTGCCAAATGATCTAACCATATTTCACATTTCATTTTGGTATGAAATGTGCAAATAACCCATCAAGCATTTTAAGTGCAAAAGAAGCAATCAAAACTGAAAAATGTAAGTGCCATTTTTCCATACGAATAAGTGCATTGAGAGATGCATATGAAGCCTAAAAAATGTAAGCATTGTATATTTTTGAGCCATTTCTCTTTGGCCCACCACTGTTTCCCTTTTTCACCATTGGTTGTGGTTTGCATAAATCAGTTGTTCTTTTGTACACCATTGTCTGTGTCAAGACCAGTAATGTTCAACAGAAAGGAAGGCACACATTTTTATGGGTCACTGCTATCTTGGTTCCTTTGGATGTCCCTGCTCATAACCCCAACATTTTACATTTTAACTTCAATGGGTGGGTAGGGACGTCCGAAGGATACCGGATAGCATGGCCCATTTTTAAGTACGTTTCGCCCCATATATTACAACAACCCCTGCTCCTGTCTTGATTTGCTCTTCCTTATTTTCTTTGTTTTTCTCTAGGAGTGCTATTATTATTGGAGAAAAAAAATTACCCCCAAAAGCTTTAGAGTAAGAAAACAAACAAAACCATAGGGCCTGCTTTCATTTCAGTAAGGTTACTGTCCTTACTTTATTGACTTATGTCTGCATGGTTTTAACTTTCAATTCCTTGTCCTTTCTAGGTACAATATAACTGCCTCTGAACTCTGGAAAACTAACATACCATAGATGATCCAATGCAATCTGAATAGTAGAATGACTACAAGTGAAATACTCTTGCATGTTAAATTGTAGTCTTTTAAGAACACTGCTAAGATCACAATGTAGATTTGCACAAATGTAGTTGACTGTGAGATGACTGATGTTCCTCTGTGCTGAGAATCTTAATGCGTCTGTCACAAAGCCACAGTGTAATCTGTAGTCTGTAGTTGCCCAGCTCTGATAAGCAGCTGTATCCCTCAACATCTTGAAATAAAGCCGTATGGTCATGGGCTCAACTATGCCTGTCTGTGTCTGTTAAATGGTTTAAACTTAAGCAATAAGGCCTGAGGTGGTGTGGTATATGGCCAATATACCACGGCTAAGGGCTGTTCTAAGCACGACGCAACATGGAGTGCTAGGACACAGCCCTTAGCCGTGGTGTGCCCTTAGCCGTGGTGTATATTGGCCATATATCACAAACCCCCGAGGTGCTTATTGCTATTATAAACTGTTTACCAATTTAATTAGACCAGTAACAATGTTTTGTCATAGTGATGTACTGCAGCTTTCAGCCAATCAGCATTCAGGGCTCGAACCACCCAGTTTATAATGACCATTAGATCAGTGTTTAGGGGAAACTTCATCCTACACCTGAGTCCTGGGTGAACTTACTGGTGTCCTCAAATACTGGTGCTGTAGTGTACTTGTCCAGCAGGTGTCAGTGTTGTACTGTAAACTGATCTGGAATGCTTTCCAGTCATGCCAGTATTTATTCTCAAATAAATGTTATTCCATTTAAGATTTAAAGAATATAATCAGTATTATTATGGGAGACAATTACAGCATGTTAATAATGTAGTATGCCCAGTTTTTGACCTGTTTCTGTTTAACCTACTCATCCAACAATGTACTGACAATTCTTAAAACAACCTTGTATTGGCATTAAAGACAATCTTCACGGAAATGCTCATAATTACACTGAATTGGATGTTTTGTTTCAATTTAAGGTATTTCGAGTGTTTTAAATTACTAATTTAACCAACTGGATTTATCCTCCGATTAGGCAATTGGAGATTGTGGTAGGCATATGGCTGATGTTAGGCCCTGGTGTGTTTTGTCTGGCTGATTAGGTTAGAAATGATTTCATATTGGGCGCGCATTTAGGCATCTACCTGGCGCGTTGATTGATCTCTGACAGCGGTAAAAGGGAATGTGGGTAGAGTAACCTTACAGCGGGTAGCGGAAATGTAAATAAACTCTTTGAGATGACAGTATGAGAGAGTGCGGCTGACTTCCTCGCTTAGCGCTCCAATCAGTTTGCAGAGTTGCGGGAAGAGCGTGCTCACGACTCCTGGGAATTAAGGGAGCTGGCAACCTGGTCTCAGAGCATTTCGTATTATTCTGTATGTATATCCGAAACATTGCTTTAGCTTGATGTTATGTTTCGTACGATATGTTAAGAATTACAATGGCAATTTGTATACGTTACGAATTTTCAAAACGTTTGAAATGTTACAAATTACAATTTGTTGTGGGTAACGTTAGCTAGGCTATGGGTTAGGGTTAAATGTAGGTTTAAGGTTAAAGAGTTAGGGGAAGGGTTAGCTAAAAAGTTAAATGCAGTTGCTAACATCCTAAAGTTGTCCGTGATGAGATTTGAACACACAACCTTTTGGGTTGCTAGCTGTTCACATATGTCCACCCTGACCAACCACCCTCCTTTCATCTTTGCCTTAAGTAACATGTCTTACATAACCATAACAAACATATTGACATTTCAGTATCCTGGATTTACATGTACTATGCTATGTCTAGTCTATCAGACCAGTCTGAGGAGAAAGAGTCTTCTACTAAAATGTAAGAAAGAGACCTAGGACCTCTTGCGAAATTAATTTTAAAAACGTTGTGACTTTTAAAAGGATGGCACTGGCAACCACTTGGTGGAGTGGAAGGAGGGAGTCATGGCACCAGGCTTTTTTTGTTGTCTTGTATGGTTTTTATTTTCTTAACCCAAACACTTTTTTAATGCCTGCTGCGTAAATTATCCTAACCTGTTATGAAAGTCACTTCTGACATAAACTGTATACCATCTAGTCAAAACTTTTATATAGCCCTGCCATACCTGGAAGATACCAAAGGCATGTAAGTAGGCTAAATATGATTAGCCTAACCCTAAAGCTTTTCAACATGAATACTTCCATACAGCATATGCATTTGAAATATACCCATTTAGATTATTTATTCAATAAAGAAAAATGCTGACCATAATAGTTTTATCACCAGCTAAATAATTTGTAAACCAAAAAGATACCATACCATCTCCAAGGACAAAGTAGTGCCTGCACAGTGAAAAGGCCACTGCCCTGGAGAGAAACCCAGAAAAACAAACACCAGATGTAAGTTAATGGTGATGTTAGACAGTAATATAATGATACTTTTATAACAGTGTGCTGCACCGTTTAAAAAAAAAAGTATTATCCTTTAAAGTACTACTACTAGTTTGATGGTTGTAGCCCCTTATCACATTTCTCTAGTATAGGCTTCTTATCATAATGAACCATATCAGCAAATTGCCTGCGATAAGTGACCGGTATGATGTGTCGATAGTCACTAATCGTCTCAGTTCTAGGGATTTAGTATTGAGACATTTGGGGACACGCTTTCCTGAAGGAAGGAGGTAATGTAATGACCTTAAACCAGCACGTAATCACCTCATCAACAGGGACCGCTTGGCGTAATGGTAAAGGTGTTAACTTGACAGCCTCTGTACCCAGGTTAGAGTCCTGGTCAGGGCTACCCCCCGAATTCAATAAAAATGTTCACAATTCAATAAAAATGTTCAACAGTAGCCCAATACATATCAAGAGTAAATAGGGTTCCTCCTGTTACAATATTTTAACTTTTGACCAAACAAACAAGATGCTGCAAGGCGCTAACTGGCCACTAGCCTAATTGGAATAAGGACAATAACCATTAGCTCCAATGATCATTCTATGATGAGTAGCCTAGTTAAAAATAACCATTCTGGTTGGCAGTCTGGCAGATGCTGTCCAAGCCAAGGTGTTGGGATAGAGCCGGTATTCTTACAACAAACTGGTAGCCTGATGAGCCCCATGTGTGTTCTCAACATTTCAAAGATGTCCACGCTCCCTCATCTAAATAAGATTTACTGTCTCTAAAGGTATCTCACTTCAATATCACTTATAGCCCTATTGATAAGAATTTATCGCGACAGTTGTCATCCCAACCCTGTTGATGGGATATTCTACCTCGGTGTCTAGGCTAGGAAGGAGTCGCCCCTCTGTCCTTGATCTAGGCTGCATTTCTGCTTTAGCTTACATCTAGGTGTTCGGGTCTGTAAAACAGTATTACTGAACTTGTTTTCCAGTTCCACTCAGTTGCCTATTCTAGTTCTCCAACCATGGGATGACAGGAGGAGTGACAGACACATCTGTTAGTGATTCATAGTAGCCTATTGGACCACAGGATTTAGACGAGGCAGCAGTTTGAACAGGTTGTGTGTGTTAGGTCCACTGTCTTCCTTTCCGTGTTCTAGGCCTTCATTTAAACAATCATTGACGTGTTTGAGTCCATTTGAAGAATGTTTAACAGTGATAAAGTGTTCTGGAGGGGAGGCATGTCATGTTTAGATTGTAATTAAGGCCTACCCCCTGTTCAAAGTTTACACATGTTTTGAAAGAAAACAATCTGGTTATTTTTTCCTATCTGTCTTGGTCATTCAAGCGAGAAGTGTCCACGTCTACACCTACATGTTTTTTTGTCACTATGAACGTGTAATTGTATAAACAATATGTCAGTTGATCAATAATATACAGCAGGTTAGTTGAGCTGTAGTCTTGGAGGGTGCTGAGATGAGTTGAATTTCATTTGATCTTCCTATTATCAGTTTGTTTTTCATCTCTTGTAAGGAAAGGAAAGCTGTTGTAAAAATGTACAAATGCTGATGAATTTGAGTTAAATCTGAGTTGGGGATGAGATAAGGTTCATTACAGCTGACCGTTTTGATAGGTATGCGTGTAAGTTAAGTTGCATACCGAGAGGCAGCTTGTGCCCATCAGATCATTCTTCCAGAGCTAGGGCCATGAGAAGTGTCTAGAGGTAGGGGGGACTGACACATTTCGTTGACATCCTAGACCTAGATGGTAAACCTGTGGCAACATATTGGCAAATATAACCACTCACATGATGGTCTTCCATCCTGTTTGGCCACACATTAACATATTCTAATAAATGGCCAGAGTCAAAGGGCCCAGACATGTGCTGAGGGTTAATACTGTTGAATAATAGTTCAAATAACATTTTACGTTCTGCTCTGTTATGACCAAGTGAGTGTGAGAACTGTTGTTGTATTCCCAGGAATAACTATTGACCTGTTTAATTAACCTTGTGCGCAAAAAAAACGTTTAGCTGAGGATTGTGTAAGATCTTACCAGTACTGCCTCATACATTCTGCGTAGTCATTAATGGACACTATATTATATTCCAAATGATCTCTCTTTATAAAATATTATATAATTGAAGGATTGAATTCTTCTCACAGTTTGTATTGCTTAAAAATAAATATATCTTCAAAAACGGTGAAAAGTGGATATTAAATAGACAACATACACTACAAAGCAGGCTTCAGTTTCCACGGGCTTTTGGAGCCTGTAAAAGACATGGTGGGATGGACTGGGCGGAGGGCTCGTAACATTTTGCCATAAATGTTAAGTAGTAGAGAAAATAAAATGAAAAGGAAGAAAATAGGAAAAGACCAGAAAGGATTTCAACCACGGGAGGAGTTTTTACATTTGGAATGGTGGATGCAATCAATTGTGCGAGGCTGGTTAGTGGGCTCCCCGGGTGACAAATTGAAAGTGTCTCGGTCTAGTTTATAGCCCTGATCAGGTCAAACGAAAAATATTGGAGGTCTGGGTGAGAAGACAGGCCCGCCTGGCGCAGATAAATGGACTGATCATTTCTTATTGAGAAACAATTCCTAAAAGGTAGTTTACTGTGTGACTGGGGAAGCGGGGGAGCGGAGAGCACGACGCGCACCCACTGCTCCCTCCCTGACCCTTCCTCCAGCGCCGGAATGAAATGGATAGAGAGAACGCGCGTTTCTGATGGCACTCCTCCGCCAGAGAGACACTCCATTTGTTATGAAGTAGGGGTCCTGATGAAGTGTAGGGAGCGCCTCCTTTTTTCTCTTCTTTTCCCCCCTCATCCCTCCTTTCTCAGGCACTACAAGGCCGGCCTTCAGTCTGCTACACTCGAAATGGATGGAAGGAGCCGATTGAATTTTACACTCCCTTGGTCATGATTAATGTGTCTGGAGTGGGGCGTCGCGGCAGTGTCATGCCATGACCACTAGGTGGTGGTCAAGCTCCTCTGGTTGAAGCTTGATACTTGGGTTTGGGGGCAAGTGGCGGTGAGGGGCGCATTGGTGTTTGGAGATACGACTCCTCTCTTAGCAGTCGACCCCTTCAACTCCTCTCTATAGTGTTAATAGAAAATGTGTGCTCACTCCCACTCCCTCTCGTTATTAGGCTACTTCACGGTCTGTTTCTCTGTGCTGTGCGCTGCCCTCTCTGTGTAACTTGGCAGGGTTGGCTGTAAATGTCAGTTTATCACTTAACGCATTGTAAAAGGGTGCGAGGCCTAATAAAAAGAGTCAGGTCGCATTACTAGACTTTGTAACAGATGTTTATGGTGTCCCTTTACTCATGTACAGTTCAAGCCAGATGTCTATCAGTAGGCTAAAGTGTGTTGTGGGTTTTATTCTAGATTCACCTAAGAGGGAGCTTGTACGAGGTAATGTTTTCTTTAGTGGGTTGTGTCAGTTGATAACAGTAGCTTTTCTCTGTTGGTGTCACAGTGGGGGTCAGCTCTGATGGGGTCTGTGTATATTCATTCCAGAGAAAGAGGATTTCCCCACATTGATGCCAATAATACCAGCTATAATCTTTCCCTGGTTAAATCCAGGAAGTCTGATATTGGGATAATATTGTGACACACATCCAGGCCCAAGCCAGCCAATGGTCCTTAAAGTGGCTGGTGATAAGGGTCTGTGTTTCATGGTATTAATGGCATTAGGGCAGGAAGTACTTCAGAGATGAGGGATCAATAAAGGCCAGGGGGGGTGTGCATGCGTGTGTGTGTGGCTGGTTTTCCCAGACAGGGAGCAGGTTTAATTTGGCATGAATAATGCAGACAGAGAGAGGAGGAAGATTGGACGGAGGAAGCCTTCAGGTAGAGAGTGGCTCTTATCTTGTCCCTTCTCCCCTTCTAAATGATCTGCTACTATCTGATGCTACAGGACATCTTGTGATCGTGACAGATTTTGTGTATGTTTATCAGGTCGAACACAGCAGGTCATTGGCTTATCTTCATCTTCTTCCCAATATCTTTTTTTCTGTTGTTCATCTCCTGGAAGGAAAGATTAATTTACTGATAACAACATCTTGTCAATGCATGAGGAACTCACATTCTCAAAACTCCGTCTCAATGATAGGCGAAAAACGTGGTGTTCTGCCTTAGAGGAGCTCTCGTCCTATTCTGCTCCTCCTGTCCAAACACTGTTTTAATCATCAGGACTACAGCCTGTGATGGATGGAGCTGTCCATAGCCAGGTTGTCATGGCATCTGTTGCATGGCACTACCTCTGTATACTGCTTTCTAGATGCTTTGTGTCTTCATATCCTCACACAAACACCATTACAAAGACACACACACACACACATACACACACATACACACACTTGCTCTGTGGATGCTTGGTGCCCAGTCACCTCACTCTGGACCCAGTTCCTCTTAGGCAATACCAAACGCTTCTAGAGCAGTGAACTCTCACATACTCAAGTCCCAAATGGACTGGGTTTGAAATCGGATCATCTGCGTGCCATAAGACGGTGTAGGCCTTTGAGCTCATTAGGCATTTGGTAATTGGTCATTTGGTAATTGGTCTCCAGGCAAGTTTACTCAGCAGGCCAGTGTAGTTCACCGAACCACCTCCACTACCTGAGCTCTCCTAAAATGGCTGACAGGACCGCGGTCTCATCATGGAGGAGGAACAGAAGGATGGAGAGAGGAAGGGAGGAGATAACTGGAGATAAAAACAATGGGAGAGTGACGAAGCGAGAGATGGCGGAATGGAGGGAGAAATCAATAGGAAATCAGCGTTTGGGGAGGGCCCGCCGTTTATCAGGTGACACGGTTAAACAGCGTTAAGGCACTAAAAGTGAGAAAAATACGGGCCGTCCGGCAGGCCATATTGATCACAGCGGAATGGGCCAGCAGAAGGCCGAAGCCACTAATAAAATAAGACGTATCTGAGAGGGAATCAGCCAGGGATCGATCGGCGGGGTGATCAAGGCCAAAAACATCTTCACTGGGATTTAAGCCCTCTTCCGCTGACCTGTGGCCCTCACACACACACACACACACACACACACACACACACACACACACACACACACACACACACACACACACACACACACACACACACACACACACACACACACACACACACACACACACACACACACACACACACACGGGGGCACAAACACCTCAGACCACGGAAGGATTTTTCCCCAGTTTTTTTTTCTCCACCTATAACCTATCCCTGTCTTTTTGGTTCAGTGAAAAGGCAGTAGAGGAGACGAGCAGAGGAATCCAAGTTGAACTATTGAGATGCACCCGTAACATCTCCCCCTGTCCTCCTTCCCCTTCTCTATACCTCCTCATTACCTAAGTGCCTGGATAGTACACATTAATGGCTTTATTCACCACCCCCACAGACCTCAGGCTTAAACATGTTTTATAGCCCACGTAGCTTGTTTCAAGTACTCATTTAAATCAGGACCAGTGAAAATGGCCCATCATTGAGTAAAAGAGAGGGAAAGAGAGTAGAAATCAGAACGCCATGCCATTTAACATCTGTCCATGGGCACATAATGAGAGTAGTTCAGTTGACTAGGGGGCAGGGCTTCGAGATGGAACACTTCTGGGTCTTGACCTCCTGACATAGGAATGGAGTTCCCCTTTACACACTAATCTAAGATCAGGTCTTGCTAGAACTATCAGGTCTTGTCTACCAGAATCTCCAGTAGGACTTCTGTGGAAAGAAGGGTCATGGTAGCAGAGCAGAAGTGCTAACAGACTGACTGAGACCCCTCATCTTCAGGGACAGTCTTTCCAGTAAAATACCACAAACCCTCGCCATTGTCTGTCTTGTTATTTCTAGGAAAACAAACAGGTGTCATTGGGCCAGGATGTCCTGACCGAGAACATCTCCTGTTTTTCCTGGGTAAGTCACATGGTCAGGTAATAATCATTGGTGTGTTGAAGGCCTTCCCAAACACCAGAGGTTAGTTGATAGATAGTTAGTGCTCCTCATTGACCCCTTCCCACAACTTCCACATAATGAGAAGCTCTTTCCTCATCTCTTTCAACAGCCCAGGCGTTATACCAAAATATCTTTGTGTTGTGTAATAACCGTTAACCAGTTAGGATGTTGTCAGTGATTCACAGAAACTCTGGGATATTTTCCTGCGTTCAGAATGGCAAGTGTGCATAATAATTAATAATAATAATTTGGTGGGTGCTTATATTTGTCCTATTTCACACATGTACAAGCGTGTGTTAATATGCGTTTGTGAAATGTGTTTTTTGCATATCCCACTCCCTGAGAGGTCACGGGCCAGGGTCTGCCATACCCATTACCAACAGTGTGTGTATGGTGAGAATGGCAGTGCATTCAAGTCAATGATGCATAATGAGTGTACCATTGTGAGTGTACCCATAAGAGCAAAGCAGGAATGATGACATTTTGAGCCAAGGTCAATTGTAGTTTATTGAGAACATTTCCCACAGCCCCCTTTATCTCCCCTTTCTAGTGAAGGGAAGGGCAAAACAGGAAGTGTGCCAGTCTCTGACCTGTGTCTCCAACATATCTCAAACTTCCTTCCTCCCATGATGCAATGATAGGAACCAGTGGCATTGACTCAGGGAGGGAGGGACAGTCTTTCTTTCAACATTGCGTCGTTCTGCGCTGGCATTAAGTTTAACAAGTGCTACAAGTGAGGGGAGGCTGGGGAGAGAGCGGGAGTGTGACAGATCGCAGCAGATCATGCAGAAAATGTGCCATGCTAAACATCACTTACTGCACATGGGAGAAGTGGCGTGTTTGTGCGGTGTTTGCTATCCAAGGAGTTCTGGTGATGGGAGTAAAACAGAGAGAGAGGGTTGTTTGCCTTCACAGCTGGGGACTGGAAATTGAATATACAGCTTCATTTTCACAGTTTGAAAAAAAAAAAAACACAGAAACTCACAGGAATTATGTTTAGGAGGGCAGAAATTGTTGCTGGGGTTTTGAGTTTCGTTTGATGTGTCCTGATGACGATTATGAAATCCAATAAAAACTAATTAGGAAATTAGGAGAGGGGGATCAATATAGTATGCTCTAGTGGAGCGCACTCTGTGTGTGTTTTGCAATGTGTGTGTGTGTATGTGTGTGTGTGTGTGTGTGTGTAGTACGTGTCAGTGTATGTGTGATGGTCAGCCTTCAGTAACTCCCTACACCCCCAGGAGTGAGGTGCAGACCCGACCTGGCCAAAACAATCGTTAGCCTGTGGTCCTCTGTGGACTCTCCCCCCCTCCCGCAGAAGTCATTTATATTTTGTTGACTGCCAGTTCCCTCTCCTATGTGTAATTTGATTCCAGCCAGGGCTACTCATTTCTGATTATTCCCGCCCTCTAATGTTACACCTAATGTACTCTGGAACCTGCTTATTGCTCTTTAGTTACTTAATTTATTTATTTAGACTCTGTTTGGCCACCACAAAAACAAATGACGTAGTAGTGTTGGAGTAGGAGCCTTGTGAAATGTCTCTCCTGCAGTGTTTCTCAGTGCCATGGTGACGGGTGGATGGTGACAGGTGGATGGTGATGGTGAAGGGTAGATGGAGACGGGACGATGGTGACGGTTAGATGTGACGGGTAGATGGTGACGGGACGATGGTGGCGGTTAGATGTGACGGGACGATGGTGACGGGACGATGGTGACGGGACGATGGTGACGGGACGATGGTGACGGGACGATGGTGACGTTTAGATGTGACGGGTAGATGGTGACGGAACGATTGTGATGGGTAGATGTGACGGGTAGATGATGATGGAAAGATGGTGATGGGTAGATGTTGTTGGGTAGATGTTATGGGTAGATGATGACGGGTAGGTAGTGATGAGTAGATTATGACATGTAGATGATAATGGGTAGATTTATATATATTTTTTTTATTTATTTAACCTTTATTTAACCAGGTAGGTAAGTTGAGAACAAGTTCTCATTTACAATTGCGACCTGGCCAAGATAAAGCAAAGCAGTTCGACACATACAACAGCACAGAGTTACACATGGAGTAAAACAAACATACAGTCAATAATACAGTAGAAATATAAGTCTATATACAATGTGAGCAAATGAGGTGAGATAAGGGAGGTAAAGGCAAAAAAAGGCCATGGTGGCGAAGTAAATACAATATAGCAAGTAAAACACTGGAATGGTAGATTTGCAGATAGAAATAATGGGGTGCAAAGGAGCAAAATAAATAAATAAATACAGTAGGGGGAGAGGTAGTTGTTTGGGCTAAATTATAGATGGGCTATGTACAGGTGCAGTAATCGGTGAGCTGCTCTGACAGCTGGTGCTTAAAGCTAGTGAGGGAGAAAAGTGTTTCCAGTTTCAGAGATTTTTGTAGTTTATTCCAGTCATTGGCAGCAGAGAACTGGAAGGAGAGGTGGCCAAAGGAAGAATTGGTTTTGGGGGTGACCAGAGAGATATACCTGCTGGAGCGCGTGCTACGGGTGTGTGCTGCTATGGTGACCAGTGAGCTGAGATAAGGCAGGGTTTTACCTAGCAAAGACTTATAGATGACCTGGAGCCAGTGGGTTTGGCGACCAATATGAAGCGAGGGCCAGCCAATGAGAGCATACAGGTCACAGTGGTGGGTAGTATATGGGGCTTTGGTGACAGAACGGTTGGCACTGTGATGGACTGTATCCAATTTGCTGAGTAGAGTGTTGGAGGCTATTTTGTAAATGACATCGCCGAAGTCAAGGATTGGTAGGATAGTCAGTTTTACAAGGGTATGGGTTTGGCAGCATGAGTGAAGGATGCTTTGTTGAAAAATAGGATGCTGATTCTAGATTTAATTTTGGATTGGAGATGATTAATATGAGTCTGGACGGAGAGTTTACAGTCTAACCAAACACCTAGGTATTTGTAGTTGTCCACATATTCTAAGTCAGAACCGTCCAGAGTAGTGATGCTGGGCGTGCAGGCAGGTGTGGGCAGTGATCGGTTGAAGAGCGTGCATTTAGTTTTACTTGCATTTAAGAGCAGTTGGAGGCCACGGAAGGAGAGTTGTATGGCATTGAAGCTCGTCTGGAGGTTAGTTAACACAGTGTCAAAAGAAAAGCCAGATGTATACAGAATGGTGTCGTCTGCGTAGAGGTGGATCAGAGAATCACCAGCAGCAAGAGCGACATCATTGATGTATACAGAGAAAATAGTCGGCCCGAGGATTGAACCCTGTGGCACCCCCATAGAGACTGCCAGAGGTCCGGACAACTGAACTCTGTCTGAGAAGTAGTTTTCGAAGACCTTAGAAAGGCAGGATAGGATAGATGTAGGTCTGTAGCAGTTTGGGTCTAGAGTGTCTCCCCCTTTGAAGAGGGGGATGACCGCAGCAGCTTTTTAATCTTTGGGGATCTCAGACGATACGAAAGAGAGGTTGAACAGGCTAGTAATAGGGGTTGCAACAATTTAGGCGCATAATTTTAGAAAGAGAAGGTCCAGATTGTCTAGCCCGGCTGATTTGTAGGGGTCCAGATTTTGCAGCTCTTTCAGAACATCAGCTATCTGGATTTGGGAAGGAGAAATGGGGGAGGCTTGGACAAGTTGCTGTGGGGAGGTGCAGGGCTGTTGACCGGGGTAGGGGCAGCCAGGTGGAAAGCATGTCCAGCCGTAAAGAAATGCTTATTGAAATTCTCAATTATCGCGGATTTATTGGTGGTGACTGTGTTTCCTATCTTCAGTGCAGTGGGCAGCTGGGAGGAGGTGCTCTTATTCTCCATGGACTTTACAGTGTCCCAGAACTTTTTGGAGTTTGTGCTACAGGATGCAAATTTCTGTTTGAAAAGGCTAGCAATGATGATGGGTAGATGGTGATGGGTAGATGTAGATGGGTAGATGGTGATGAGTAGACTGTGATGGGTAGATGGTGATGGGTAGATGATGATTGGTAGATGGTGATGGGTAGAAGGTGGCGGGCATATGGTGACGGGTAGATATTGACGGGTAGATGTGATGGGTAGATGGCAATGTGTAGATGATGATGGATAGATGGTAGATATGGTGATGGGTAGATGATGATTGTCATGCCCTGATCTGTTTCACCTGTCCTTGTGATTGTCTCCACCCCCTCCAGGTGTCGCTGATCTTCCCCGGTGTATTTATCCCTGTGTTTCCTGTCTCTCTCTGCCAGTTCACCTTGTATGTTCAAGTAAACCAGCGTGTTTGTCCCGTGCTCCTGCTTTTTCTATTCTCTTTTTGCTAGTCCTCATGGTTTTGTCCCTTACCTGTTTCTGGACTCTGTACTCGCCTGCCTGACCGTTCTGCCTGCTTTGACCTCGAACCTGCCTGCCACACTGTATCTCCTGGACTCTGAACTGGTTTTGGCCTTTTGCTGGCCACGACCATTCTTTTACCTACCCTTTTGGATAATAATAAATATCAAAGACTCAAACCATCTGCCTCCCGTGTCTGCATCTGGGTCTCGCCTTGTGCCCTTATAGATGATATTTAGATGATGATGGGTAGATAGTGATGGGTAGACAGTGATGGGTAGATGATTATGGATAGATGTCATGGGTAGATGTTGATGGGTAGATGGTGATGGTGTTGTGTCTTTGGCTATGCCGGATTAAGTGATATGACATGCTATTCTATAAAATAATTTCGCTGTAATTAATATTACCTGATTAAGCTAATCAGGTAAATGTAATTAACTAGAAAGTCGTGGCATTACAAAATAATGTTTATAGACCTGTTATCTTCCGAATAAACTCTTAAAGACATAGTAATCTTTTACATCTGTAGCAGTCAATATTTAATTCTCACTTTATTCAGTCTCATCTGAAAGTTGCAAATTCTTGGTTATCTTCACGAACCCTGGCTAACAAGTTGAATCAGCAATTCAAAATTTGGTTTAATTATTTATTTACTAAATACCTAACTAATCACACAGAATTACATCTACACAGAATTTGATTACAAATTATGTCATAAAGGAAAACGTCCCTAGCGGCCGAACATATATGGCGGCTCGTTACACAAAGAAAGGGGGTTGGGTTTTGAATGAAAGAGCGGGAAGACAGAGAAACAAAATCTTTTTTGTTCCTATCGGGCTGTAGGCAGCTATGCAATCGTAAATGCAGTATCTTATGCATTCTAAATTACCACCCATTTGAAAAAGGAAAATGCAGTAAATATTTACTCTGAGCTGCGCTTCGGTAGATTGGTCGTAGATAGAAGGCCAGGTTGTCCAGCATGGCTCTCTTGTCCTCTGAAGAATGTCTAGTGCTGAACTGAAGCGTGGTAGAATGGATACTCTGTTCGTCCTCTCCTAGCCCACGTTTGCAGCTGCTGTTGCTAACGCAAAGGCTAGAGGTATCACTTCTTTAGTGAATAAGAGTTCAAAGTTCATACCAAGTTGCCATACTTTAAGCTCATGCTATATTCTGGCTGGTATAGTCAAAATTCATCCTTTCAGCATGTTGATCGTCATCTTCACGTAAAAATGTTATGCTAATTTTATTAGGTTCTTGTCGTTCAACCAGAGCTCACGCTGAGGTTGGCTTAGTTCTGTAGGTGATCTTTGTCCTTTCAACGTGGGGACTGCAAGTCCTCACGTCTTTGGAACAGAAAGTTGAATTTTCGTCAACGGGTTTATATAGTGGTGAAAGAAGGGCGTGTTTCATAGTTTACAACCAATGTCTGTTCACTTGGGCGGGGCCTCTGAGTGAGCAGAGTTTCTCTATGACAAACCGTTCTCTCATTTAAGAAGCTAAAATGACATTTAATCTTTTCACAAATAGTTTTATATTTAAACATTTAAATTGCACAACAATTCCATGTGATTCAGATAACTAGAATGTGTGGACTTTCCAAGATACGTTTATGTCATCCTGTCATTAGTAGTAATGTCTCAGACAACAACTGATCTGAGATCATATTCATTAAAACACATATTTTCAACTGGTTGGATTACAGAAATATGGTTCCGTTTCCCACCTTTCGGTGTTACCAGACTCTCTTTGTTACAAAGGCTTTACAAGAGTCAACTCTATAAAGTAGAGAGAGAGAAAAGGGGAAAGGTATTTAAGGGGGTCATAAACCTCCCCAACAGGCCAACGTTCTGACAACGGGTAGAAGTGATGGGTAGATGATGATGGGTAGATGCAGATGGGTAGATTGTGGTGGGTAGATGGTGATGGGTAGATATGATTGTACATAAGCATTTGTCTTTGTCTTTCCTTTGGTCATACCAGTTGTGAGCTGTTAAACATTATCAAGGTTTAATCTCTCTTCTATTTTTATGGTAGTCAGGCCAAATCTGAAACTGACTCTCTATCTGTGGCTGTACCATGAGCTCCAGTACCCCCCAAAACACACTCAATTTCCATGGATGAGTTTGAGTGGTGGGGGGGATCTGATGGTGCTGGGGTTGAGATGTATATTTGAGAGTGTACAGGGTTATGAATGGGATCCCAGGACAGTGTAGTGCAGCATGCAGACAGTACCTCTCGTTCTTCACCCAATTCTCTCCCCCCACTCTCTTCTCAATCCAATCCCCCCACCATCATAATCCTCTCCCCCCATCTCCGCCCACTGGTCGGTATGGTAACGGGGCCTTATTTAGCGGCCGGACCCTTCCGTGTCCGCTGCCGGCGATTTGTCCTTGTCTAATTACTGCTGCCGGCTGCTGCCCGCATGCACATGACTAATGGACAGAGGGCCGGGGATAGGGGAGGGAGGGGGGAGGAAGGAGGGAGACAGGGAGGCAGTGAGTAGAGCGGTTGGTGTGTGTGTGTGTGTGGGGGGGGGGGGGGGTGGACGAGCAGAGCGGCCAGTAGTGGTGATTTGTGGACCAGGCACTCTGTCATTGCCCTGGACCCATTTGTCTTCAAGAGGACTGGGGAGGGGAGAAGAGGGGTGGTGGGTGGGGGGGTGGCTCCCGGGCAGAAAATGGTTTAAAATGACTCCCATTTTCTAGCACTTTCATGCTTGGCTACAACAGTATGGCTTGCCCTGCCAGGGACAGGATGGAATGGGATGGGGTGGGGGTAGATGTGATGTAAGTTATGACAGAAGTCTTGATGGCTTGCTGCTACTCTTTCTTTTTTAGGCAGACTTGCTGGCTGGCCACACCCTCCCTCCTCTCAGAGAGACCGTATGATCAGTTCTCTCTGTCATGACAAGAGCAGTGTACAGAAGGGAAGTATAGATTCAACTGTCCTCTATTTCTAGGTTACATCTTATACACTACCCTGCCATACCAAAATACATATTATAAACTGGGTGGCTCGAGCCCTGAATGCTCATTGGCTGACAGCTGTGGTAAATAAGACCGTATACCACGGTATGACATAACATTCATTTTTACTCTAATTATGTTGGTAACCCACTTACAAAAACGTTAATGCACCTCAGGGGTTGGTGGTATACGTGTATGTGTCCAAGAACAAGCACGATGTTCTAACAACTGAGCTAGAGGACCATGCTCTACCAACTGAACTACAGAGGACCATGTTCTACCAACTGAACTACAGAGGACCACCTTACATTCTACTGCTGGCTTGTCTCTGAAGCTGTGCGCGGTTTGATCTGGTTGGGTCTGGTTCATTCTTGGATGGGAGACCGGGTAGTTGTATCTGATCGTTATTCAATGTATGAACCCTAAAGAATAAAACTTTGGTTGGATCTATTTTAGAGAGACGCGGCTGAATCACACCAATTGGGTGCATGCACAGTTCTGGAACCAGAGACTGGGAGAGGGGGAGGATGAGGGGGAGGTGGTGGAGGAGGATGGGGGGGGGGGGGGGGGGGTGGAGGAGGGGGAGACAGGCATTCTCCTCAGGCAGAGGAATTGGGTGCATGCACTGGCAACTTTGACTGATGGTCAAGCAATAAAAGAAGTTGTGTTGTGGGCAATTTGATGTAGCACAAGTAAAGCGCCAATATCCATTTATCATTTACCTATTTTTTATTATTAAAGATCGTTGTTTTTCACAGCCTTTATAAGTGTACATTCTCTGTGAGATGTTCCTGGTCTCTGCCCAGTACAGCCCCAGACCACTGCAGCCACCACGTTCTCCTGCTTTGGCCTTTATTAAAGCCCATCTACCCAGCAGAGCCTCCCTGGCCCCTAGCTACCCCCCGTACCCTCCCCACCAGCATGTAAAACCAACCACTGCCACCACCAGGGGTTAGCCCTGCTACCTCTCTATTGATTTTACACAGTTTTTATCTCCCCCTTTGCTCCTTTCTCCAGGTCTTTTTAAGTAAATAAACACCAGATTTGTCATGTTTGTGCAGGGAGGAGGAGGAGGGATGGAGGGGGGAGGAGGGGAGGTAGAGAGGGGGAAGCCAGGTCCGGGTTCGGACTGGGTCAGGCATGATTCATTCTGCCATCTCTCTCTCAGGCAGAGAGATCAGGGGAGGGGAGGGGTGGTGCTGCTGCTGAAAGGGAGTTGAGGTGGAGCCTGTGGAGCTTTCTCTCTGACCCCCCTCGCCCCTAACCCCCCTCCACACCCACCCCTGCCTTCCCTGGTCCGCCCTGGTCCTAAATCACAGTCTGTCAGTGTGTTGGCAGAACAATAGGCCTCAGCTCCAGTGGACTGGACACGATGGCTTTCCTCCGTCGTTAGTGTGAGCTACCCTACTGCCCTCCACTGGCCCCAGAGCACCAGAGGCCCCCACAGGGCCTCACAGAGACCCGCTGTACGAGCTTAGCCTGACAGGCTGGCTGCAAGAGAGGTGGACGGAGGAGGAAGCTACCTACTGGAACTAGCTGAATCTACAGTAGCTCTGTAGCAGGGTGACCAATGTGTTCACATACACTGAAATAACTGAATTCTGGTTGTGAGAGGAGAGAAGATAAATAAACTCAGTAGTGTAAAGGCTTTGGAGACATACTGTATGCAAAGATAGACCAGAGAGAGATAAGAAAAGAGAGATAGGCAGAGAGAGTTAGACAGAGAGAGATAGGCAGAGAGAAATAGGCAGAGAGAGCGGCACACAGAGATCGGAAGATAGAGATAGGAAGAGAGAGATAGGAAGAGAGAGATAGGCAGAACGAGATAGGCAGAGAGAGATGAAGAGAGAGATAGGCAGAACGAGATAGGCAGAGAGATATAGGCAGAGAGAGATAGGCAGAGAGAGTTAGGAAGAGAGAGATAGGCAGAGAGAGCGGCAGACAGAGATAGGAAGAGAGAGATAGGAAGAGAGAGATAGGCAGAACGAGATAGGCAGAGAGAGATGAAGAGAGAGATAGGCAGAACGAGATAGGAAGAGAGAGATAGGCAGAGAGAGATAGGCAGAGAGAGATAGGCAGAGAGAGATAGGCAGAGAGAGATTGGTGGAGAGAGATAGGTGGAGAGAGATAGGCAGACAGAGATAGGCAGAGAGGGATGAGAAGCCTACTGAAGCTATATCACTTTTTTTGTCCGTCGCCTATTACTTCCTTTATTGAAATTGTATGGGAAAAGGGTGTTGAGTGTTGCCAAAAGTCTGAGTAAATGGGGGACTAGAGGACTAGATTAGATGAGTGTTCAATATTGTTTTACCAGGTCCTGTATCCTGTCCCATTCTGAGTTTATCTCCATCTACACATTAGCACCTATGATCACTATCTGAAACCCACTCTCCCTCTCTCATCCCTCTCACCCTCCTCCATCCCTCCTTCCCTTCTCCTCTCTTATTTCCAGATTGTCTCCCCCTTCAACATTTCAAGAGAGCTCAATCTCTTAACTGAAGGCAGATCAATACGTCAGCCCCCCGACCCCCCTGCCCAGCAGTTATGATGATGTTGCCCTGGCCTGTGTTGCTGCTACAGCGCATTGAGCAGCGGATCGAACCATTGCTGTCAGGGGGGCTGACGGAAAGCATGAATCACTATTAGTGGAGCTGCTGTTTCGCCCCTGTCTGTATGTAAGTGTGTGTACATGTGTGTGTGCACTGCAGTAAATGCATCTTTCACACACACACACACACACACACACACACACACACACACACACACACACACACACACACACACACACACACACACACACACACACACACACACACACACACACACACACACACACACACACACACAGATGCAGAGTCCATAGACCTCGGACAATGTTTGATTTAAATCCAAATGAGAAGCGGAACTAAAGAAGAGATGGAGACAAGTGCCAGCCCTGCACACCCTCAACCCCCCCCCCCCCCCCACCTTTACCTCCAACACAGACACATACTTCTTTGTCTCACCTCACTCTATTAAGTGTCAATAGGCATTTGACCCACCCGGGAACCTGATCCAGCCCACACACCACCTCCCGCCTCGTTATCACAGAGTGAGCTCAGTCTGCTGGGCAGGGACAGGTTCCGGTTACCTCTCTAATCTCATTGGGAAGCTTTAGCCGCGGCTAGCGGATACCTGCGTGTCCAACAAGCAGCCGAGACGCTAATATTCTAATAGCCCCATGACTGGTGCTAGTGTTGTGTGTTTACGTGTGTGTGTGGATAAGTGTATGTGTTTGTCTGTATTTGTGTATGGGGAGAGTGAGCGGGTTGAAGCCCGGTCTGTGTGTGGCTAATATTTGAGTTTACAGGATGCAATTTGCCTTTAATACAGCCCTCCTAATGTAATTTGGCGTCCGTGTGCTGGGCTGTGCTGGGAGGTGTACATTTCTGCTGACTGCCTGTGTTTTGTGTTCATATGGACGAGAAGATCCAGTGCATTAGGCCTCCTTTTCACCGTTTAAACATGATGTGCATGGCGACGGAGGCCGGGGCATTACACAAACAAGGAAATATGTATTTGATTAAAATATATTTTATCTCTTTATTGATTAAAAGGGCCAGTTTGCTAATGGAATGTCTCCGCTCGCTCCCTTCTATAGGCTTTCCTGTTTCTCTGTCTCCTTCAAGGAAGGTAGCAGGGGGACATGCTATAGGAGATAGGGAGCACATTTTAGGAGAGGGTTTTTATTGGTGGAGAGATTGTAGGGGAGGGATAGCAGAATCTAACCGTAGACACTGTTTCGGGTTCATAGCAACTCTAAAGTCAACTGGACATACTGTTTGAATGAAGAGGTAGGTCTCGTAAAAACACGTTCCACATCTAGATGACAGATTCTATGAATGACTGTTTAGTTTAATAAGTGACTTCCTTCGTGTGTCTCTCTGGTGGCTCCTAGACATCGGGGTCACACCCTCACCACATCAGTCGGATCATCTCAACCCTCAGAGAGAGAGCAAGAGAGTGAGACGGACGTGGTGGTTGGAGATTGAGAGGAAAGTGGTTTAGTATGTGTGTGATGGAGAGGGTGTGTGTGTGTGTGTGTGTGTGTTTGATGGAAAGGGTGTGTGTGTGATGGAAAGGGTGTGTGTTTGATGGAAAGGGTGTATGTGTGATGGAGAGGGTGTGTGTGTGTGTGTGTGTGTGTGTGTGTGTGTGTGTGTGTGTGTGTGTGTGTGTGTGTGTGTGTGTGTGTGTGTGTGTGTGTGTGTGTGTGTGTGTGTGTGTGTGTGTGTGTGTGTGTGTGTGTGTGTGTGTGTGTGTGTGTGTGAGATAGAGCTGAGCCTGAGTGAGAACAGATGGAGATGTGCTCTTTAATTAACCCTGCAGAATCACAGGGCTGAGAACAGGCCCCGGCCCGTGAATAACACCCAGCGTGCCCACGGTGTGTGTGTTTGCACATACTGGAACTGTGTGTGTCTGTGTAATATGTGCGTGTGGTGCAGTGTGTGTGTGTGTCTGTGTAATATGTGCGTGTGGTGCAGTGTGTGTGTGTGGGGAGTTGTAGAACAGTCGGACCGTCGACCCTGCAGCCCCCCTCCCCTCCCTCAGAGCACAACGTTTTATTTCTCATTAGCAGCCAGCAAACTGCTGGGGGATGAAATTTGCTAACAGGAATTAAAAGTGCATTAACACATCTGAGAGATTCATTTCTGCTAATAGTTTTACTAGTGCTCTGACCTTTCAGTTCATTAGAGGACTGTACCAGGAAAGGAGGGAGGGAGGGAGGGAGGGAAAAAGGGAGGGAGGGATGGAGGGAGGGATGTGTGGATGGAGGGAGGGATGGAGGGAGGGATGCGTGGATGGAGGGAGGGATGGAGGGAGGGATGGAAAAAGGGAGGGAGGGAGGGATGGAGAGAGGGATGGAGGGAGGGATGGAGGGATGCGTGGATGGAGGGAGAGATGCGTGGATGGAGGGAGGGATGGAGGTAGGGATGGATGGAGGGAGAGATGGAAAAAGGGATGGAGGGAGGGATGGAGGGAGGGATGGATGGAGGGATGCGTGGATGAGGGAGGGATGGAGGGAGAGAGGGATGGAGGGAGGGATGGAGGGAGGGAGGGATGGAGGGAGGGATGGAGGGAGGGAGGGATGAGGGGATGGAGGGAGGGATGAGGGGATGGAGGGAGGGAGGGATGGAGGGATGGAGGGAGGGAGGGAGGGATGAGGGGATGGAGGGAGGGAGGGATGGAGGGAGGGATGAGGGGATGGAGGGATGAGGGGAGGAAGGGATGAGGGGATGGAGGGAGGGAGGGATGAGGGGATGGAGGGAGGGATGAGGGGATGGAGGGAGGGAGGGATGGAGGGATGGAGGGAGGGAGGGAGGGATGAGGGGATGGAGGGAGGGAGGGATGGAGGGAGGGATGAGGGGATGGAGGGATGAGGGGAGGAAGGGATGAGGGGATGGAGGGAGGGAGGGATGAGGGGAGGGAGGGAGGGATGAGGGATGAGAGGAGATAGGAGGGTTAGGGGCTAACTGTGTTAGGCTAGCGCAGGACACAAGGCTGGCCTTGTAAACTGTTGGAGCTGTGTGTGTCTTTCCTTTATTTTTATGTCTATCTTACAGGAAAGTGTAATTATAAATGCTTTAAAAACAACCCAAAACACACAGAAACACGCAGTAAAAAGTTTACAACAGATTATAGAATCACCAGTACTTGCTTTAAGCGATATCAATGCATTGTCATACTTAATATGGATTCATAGCTCATAGACAATTTCCTGTTCTAGATTCTGTCATTGTAAAATGACTGCTATAGGTGCTTTGGCATTAGCTCCAGTGGGGTGTTTCTACACAGTCATGTCTAACCTTCCTTCAGTTAACGAACATAATTTATTCATTTATTAATTTATTTATACCACATGCCTTTTCAGGTCTGTTAGTGCTCAAGTGTATCACTTACTGGGACAGTTAATTGTTTATGAACTTCACCCTCCCCCTCTCCCAAATGAAGAGAGAGCCAAGAAAAGAGAGTGGAGGGTGGTGAAGGGTTGGGGGGGGGGGGGGGGTGATGGAGCGAGGTACAGACAAAAAGAGTGAGAGAGAGGGAGAGAGAGAGATAAAAAGAGAGATGGCATTTGGCAGAGGGGAAAGGGTTAGAATAATGCATGTAATTTAGAAGTAGAGACGACACTCCACGTCCAGCCATCACTTTTAGCCCTGCTCTCCCAGATTGCCCAGCGTGGCGACACAGATAGATAGACACACATATAACCGGCTGAATTGACTTCACCAAACAGGGCAACTAAAAGGGAATTAATGTTGTTTTCTCCCACTTTTATTGGAAAGCAAGCGAGGCATGTAACAGTGTAATTTGCTTTGCCCTGTTCTCCTATAATTAGCACCGTACAGAAATGAAATAACATTGACGAGACGCTCAATAAGCCTGATCTATAGTGAAATGAATCCTGCTATCGACACGACGAACAAACAATACAATTAAGGGAAAACAGGACATAATAGAAGAGAAAGGAGAGAGAGAGGTAAGAGAGAGAGGAGAGAGGAAAGAGAGAGGAGAAAGGGAGGTAAGATAGAGAGGAAAGAGAGAGGAGAGAGAGAGGTAAGAGAGAGGAGAGAGAGGAGAGGGAAGAGAGAGGAGTGAGGAAAGAGAGAGGAGAGAGAGAGATAAGAGAGAGGTAAGAGAGAGGTAAGAGAGAGGGGAGGTAAGAGAGAGGAGAGAGAGGAGAGAGGAAAGAGAGAGGAGAGAGAGGAGAGAGAGGTAAGAGAGAGGAGAAAGGGGAAAGAGAGGAGAGAGGGGGGTAAGTGAGAGGAGAGAGAGGAGAGAGAGGAGGGAGAGAGGAGAGAGGATAGAGAGAGGAAAGAGAGAGAGAGAATGTATTGAGGAATAGGATGTGTTTTATCTGCCTGGGTTGACTATGCAGGATAATTAATTCATCCATAGTTAATGAAGGCCAGGCGAGGAACCAGGGATTAAACATGAAGCCATGGGGAGGATACAATTAGAGATACCCGCCTAGTGATTGTTTTCTTGTTGCTCTCTTTTGTTGTTTTACTTTGTTGACTGCCAGTGTTGTGTATTTACTGGCTATTTAAAATGAGCTGGAGCATGTGTGTTATTCCCTGCCTCCCTCCCTTGTCTGCAAACTACTTTACAGCACTTTTCTAGTCAGAAACCCACACAGCCAAAATGAATCCTTTCTGAGCCTTTTGGAGCCTTTTAATAGACTGCAGACTGGTCCCTCTAGTATTGATGACTGAATATTGAACCCGCTGCATTTCAATCAGACAAATATATACAGTAGAAGAGGAGTTGGCTAAAGCAGAAGCAGCCTGGTTTCTAATCCAGACACTTACAGGGGGATCTTTTCTGGAGTAGCATGACGTTGCCCCAAGGACACTAGGCCCTTGTTAAGATAAAGGTATAGGTAATCTGATCTTAGATCTGTGTCTATGGGTAACTACCCAGAGCAGGGGTACCAGTGCCAGTGACAGGGGGGGACCTGGCTGAACTTTCTGGCTGAGGTGTTTCCACTGTAGTCCCCGGCTGGCTACAGTCTCCGTCTCGCCCGGAGGCCTGGAGGGGAGCAGAGTCTGGGAGGCAGCGCAGAGCAGGGGGGAAGGGCTGCCGGAACGCTGCTGTAACCTAACGGAAGGCTGGAGCATCGGAGCGGCGGATGTGGAAGAAGGATGGTCTTTCAGGAATTACGAGCCATTAAATCAGAGGTGGGAAGACTCAAGGTTCCCCAAGACTGCTGCACAAGGAATCTGGGGCCGGAGAAATATTGTTTATGGTTTAAAAGCCCCAGCGATGGATTTATAAAAGAAACATTCATCATTGCAGGAAAACGGAACAAAACATTCTGGAAATAAATACTCACTCTATAGGTATACTTGTCACCCGGACAGCACAATAACAAGTGAATCTGGACGAAGATCCTTCATTCTCTGGCAGCTGGCCCCCAAACATGCCATGTCTGTCCAAGTTCAAGCCTCCCTTGGCCTCTCAGTGGCTGTGTGGCTCTGGATGTGTGTGTGTGTGTGTGTGTGTGTGGACACTCTTTGTCTGTACAGTGTTTGTGTGAATAATATGTGTTCCAACAAATAATTTTCCCCTCATCAATCTACATACAATACCCCATAATGACAAAGCAAAAACAGGTTTTTAGGAATTTTAGCAAAAGTATTCAAAATAAAAAACAGAAATACCTCTTTACATAAGTATTCAGACTATTTGCTATGAGACACAAAATTGACCTCAGGTGCATCCTGTTTCCATTGATCATCCTTGAGATGTTTCTACAACTTGATTGGAGTCCACCTGTGGTATGTTCAATTGATTGGACATGATTTGGAAAGGCACACACCTGTCTATATAAGGTCCCACAGTTGACAGTACATGTCAGAGCAAAAACCAAGCCATGAGGTCAACGGTATTGTCCATAGAGCTCCGAGACACGATTGTGTTGAGGCACAGATCCGGTGAAGGGTTTAAGGTCCCTAAGAACACAGTGGCCTCCATCACTCTTAAACGGAAGTTTGGAACCACCAAGACTCTTTCTAGAGCTGGCCTCCCGGCCAAACTGAGCAATGGGGGGGAGGGCCTTGGTCAGGGAGGTGACCAAGAACCCCATGGTCACTCTGACAGAGCTCTAGAGTTCCTCTGTGGAGATGGAAGAACCTTCCAGGAGGACAACCATTTCTGCAGCACTCCACCAATCAGGCCTTAATGGTAGAGTGGCTAGACAGAAGCCACTCCTCAGTAAAAGGCACATGACAGCCCACTAGGAGTTTGCCAAAAGGCACCTAAAGGACTCCCAGACCATGAGAAACAAGATTCTCTGGTCTGATGAAACCAAGATTGAACTCTTGGGCCTGAATGCCAAGTGTCACGTCTGGAGGAAACCTGGCACCATCCCTACGATGAAGCATGTTGGTGGAAGCATCATGCTGTGGGGATGTTGTTTAGCAGCAGGGACTGGGAGACTAGTCAGGATTGAGGGAAAGATGAATGGAGCAAAGTACAGAGAGATACTTGATGAAAACCTGCTCCAGAGCACTCAGGACCTCAGACTGGGGCAAAGGTTCACCTTCTAACAGGACAACTACCCTAAGCACACAGCCAAGACAATGCAGGAGTGGCCTTGAGTGGCCCAGCCAGAGCACGGACTTGAACCCAATCCAACATCTCTGGAGAGACCTGAAAATAGCTGTGCAGCAACGCTCCCCATCCAACCTGACAGAGCTTGAGAGGATCTGCGGAGGAGAATGAGAGAAACTCTACAAATACAGGAGTGCCAAACTTCTAGCGTCAAACCCAAGAAGAATCAAGTCTGTAATCACTGCCAAAGGGGCTTCAACAAAGTACCGAGTAAAGGGTCTGAATACCTATGTAAATGTGATATTTCAGTTTTTTATCGTTAATAAATTAGTCAACATTTCTAAAAACCTGTTTTTGCTTTGTTGTTATGGGGTGTTGTGTTTAGATTGAAGGGGGAAAAACAATGGCTGTAACGTAACAAAATGTGGAACAAGTCAAAGTGTCTGAATACTTTCTGAACGCACTCTACATATTTATGTTAGTTTATAAAATATCCCCCTCTATTTCCCCCTCTTCCCCCCTCTATTACCCCTCTCTCCTCCTCTATTACCCCTCTCTCTGCCTCTATTACTCCTCTCTCCTCCTCTATTTCTCCTCTCTCCTCTTCTATTACCCCTCTCTCCTCCTCTATTACCCCTCTCTCCTCCTCTATTACCCCTCTCTCTGCCTCTATTACCCCTCTCTCTGCCTCTATTACCCCTCTCTCCTCCTCTATTACCCCTCTCTCCTCCTCTATTACCCCTCTCTCCTCCTCTATTACCCCTCTCTCCTCCTCTATTACCCCTCTCTCTGCCTCTATTACCCCTCTCTCCTCCTCTATTACCCCTCTCTCTGCCTCTATTTCCCCCTCTACCCCCCTCCATTACCCCTCTCTCCTCCTCTATTACCCCTCTCTCTGCCTCTATTTCCCCCTCTACCCCCCTCTATTACCCCTCTCTCTGCCTCTATTTACCCCTCTCTCCTCCTCTATTACCCCTCTCTCTGCCTCTATTTCCCCCTCTTCCCCCCTCTATTACCCCTCTCTCCTCCTCTATTACCCCTCTCTCTGCCTCTATTTCCCCCTCTACCCCCCTCTATTACCCCTCTCTCCTCGTCTATTACCCCTCTCTCCTCTATTTCCCCCTCTTCCCCCCTCTATTACCCCTCTCTCCTCCTCTATTACCCCTCTCTCCTCCTCTATTACCCCTCTCTCCTCTATTTCCCCCTCTTCCCCCCTCTATTACCCCTCTCTCCTCCTCTATTACCCCTCTCTCCTCTATTTCCCCCTCTACCCCCCTCTATTACCCCTCTCTCCTCCTCTATTACCCCTCTCTCCTCTATTTCCCCCTCTTCCCCCCTCTATTACCCCTCTCTCTGCTTCCATTACCCCTCTCTCCTCCTCTATTACCCCTCTCTCCTCCTCTATTTCTCCTCTCTCCTCCTCTATTACCCCTCTCTCTGCCTCTATTACCCCTCTCTCTGCCTCTATTACCCCTCTCTCCTCCTCTATTACCCCTCTCTCCTCCTCTATTACCCCTCTCTCCTCCTCTATTACCTCTCTCTCCTCCTCTATTACCCCTCTCTCCTCTTCTATTAACCCTCTCTCCTCCTCTATTTCTCCTCTCTCCTCCTCTATTACCCCTCTCTCCTCCTCAGTTCCCCCTCTCTCCTCCTCTATTACCCCTCTCTCCTCCTCTATTACCCCTCTCTCCTCCTCTATTACCCCTCTCTCTGCCTCTATTACTCCTCTCTCCTCCTCTATTTCTCCTCTCTCCTCTTCTATTACCCCTCTCTCCTCCTCTATTACCCCTCTCTCCTCCTCTATTACCCCTCTCTCTGCCTCTATTACCCCTCTCTCTGCCTCTATTACCCCTCTCTCCTCCTCTATTACCCCTCTCTCCTCCTCTATTACCCCTCTCTCCTCCTCTATTACCCCTCTCTCCTCCTCTATTACCCCTCTCTCTGCCTCTATTACCCCTCTCTCCTCCTCTATTACCCCTCTCTCTGCCTCTATTTCCCCCTCTACCCCCCTCTATTACCCCTCTCTCCTCCTCTATTACCCCTCTCTCTGCCTCTATTTCCCCCTCTACCCCCCTCTATTACCCCTCTCTCTGCCTCTATTTACCCCTCTCTCCTCCTCTATTACCCCTCTCTCTGCCTCTATTTCCCCCTCTTCCCCCCTCTATTACCCCTCTCTCCTCCTCTATTACCCCTCTCTCTGCCTCTATTTCCCCCTCTACCCCCCTCTATTACCCCTCTCTCCTCGTCTATTACCCCTCTCTCCTCTATTTCCCCCTCTTCCCCCCTCTATTACCCCTCTCTCCTCCTCTATTACCCCTCTCTCCTCCTCTATTACCCCTCTCTCCTCTATTTTCCCCTCTTCCCCCCTCTATTACCCCTCTCTCCTCCTCTATTACCCCTCTCTCCTCCTCTATTACCCCTCTCTCCTCTATTTCCCCCTCTACCCCCCTCTATTACCCCTCTCTCCTCCTCTATTACCCCTCTCTCCTCTATTTCCCCCTCTTCCCCCCTCTATTACCCCTCTCTCTGCCTCCATTACCCCTCTCTCCTCCTCTATTACCCCTCTCTCCTCCTCTATTTCTCCTCTCTCCTCCTCTATTACCCCTCTCTCTGCCTCTATTACCCCTCTCTCCTCCTCTATTACCCCTCTCTCCTCCTCTATTACCCCTCTCTCCTCCTCTATTACCCCTCTCTCCTCCTCTATTACCTCTCTCTCCTCCTCTATTACCCCTCTCTCCTCTTCTATTAACCCTCTCTCCTCCTCTATTTCTCCTCTCTCCTCCTCTATTACCCCTCTCTCCTCCTCTATTCCCCCTCTCTCCTCCTCTATTACCCCTCTCTCCTCCTCTATTACCCCTCTCTCCTCCTCTATTACCCCTCTCTCCTCCTCTATTACCCCCCTCTCCTCCTCTATTTCTCCTCTCTCATCCTCTATTACCCCTCTCTCTGCCTCTATTACCCCTCTCTCCTCCTCTATTACCCCTCTATTACCCCTCTCTCCTCCTCTATTACCCCTCTCTCCTCCTCTATTACCCCTCTCTCTGCCTCTATTACCCCTCTCTCCTCCTCTATTTCTCCTCTCTCTTCCTCTATTACCCCTCTCTCCTCCTCTATTACCCCTCTCTCCTCCTCTATTACCCCTCTCTCCTCCTCTATTACCCCTCTCTCCTCCTCTATTACCCCTCTCTCCTCCTCTATTACCCCTCTCTCCTCCTCTATTTCCCTCTCTCTGCCTCTATTACCCCTCTCTCCTCCTCTATTACCCCTCTCTCCTCCTCTATTACCCCTCTCTCCTCCTCTATTACCCCTCTCTCCTCCTCCTCTATTTCTCCTCTCTCCTTCTCTATTACCCCTCTCTCCTCCTTTATTTCTCCTCTCTCCTCCTCTATTACCCCTCTCTCTGCCTCTATTAACCCTCTCTCCCCCTGTCTTTCTCCTCTCTCCTCCTCTATTACCCCTCTCTCCTCCTCTATTACCCCTCTCTCTGCCTCTATTACCCCTCTCTCCTCCTCTATTACCCCTCTCTCCTCCTCTATTACCCCTCTCTCCTCCTCTATTACCCCTCTATCCTCCTCTATTACCCCTCTCTCCTCCTCTATTACCCCTCTCTCCTCCTCTATTACCCCTCTCTCCTCCTCTATTACCCCTCTCTCCTCTATTTCTCCTCTCTCCTCCTCTATTACCCCTCTCTCTCCCTCTATTACCCCTCTCTCCTCCTCTATTACCCCTCTCTCCTCCTCTATTACCCCTCTCTCCTCTTCTATTACCCCTCTCTCTGCCTCTATTACCCCTCTCTCTGCCTCTATTACCCCTCTCTCCTCCTCTATTACCCCTCTCTCCTCCTCTATTACCCCTCTCTCCTCCTCTATTACCCCTCTCTCCTCCTCTATTACCCCTCTCTCCTCCTCTATTACCCCTCTCTCCTCCTCTATTACCCCTCTCTCCTCCTCTATTACCCCTCTCTCCTCCTCTATTACCCCTCTCTCCTCCTCTATTTCTCCTCTCTCCTCCTCTATTACCCCTCTCTCCTCCTCTATTTCTCCTCTCTCCTCCTCTATTACCCCTCTCTCTGCCTCTATTAACCCTCTCTCCCCCTCTATTTCTCCTCTCTCCTCCTCTATTACCCCTCTCTCCTCCTCTATTACCCCTCTCTCTGCCTCTATTACCCCTCTCTCCTCCTCTATTACCCCTCTCTCCTCCTCTATTACCCCTCTCTCCTCCTCTATTACCCATCTCTCCTCCTCTATTACCCCTCTCTCCTCCTCTATTTCTCCTCTCTCCTCCTCTATTACCCCTCTCTCCTCCTCTATTTCTCCTCTCTCCTCCTCTATTACCCCTCTCTCCTCTTCTATTACCCCTTTCTCCTCCTCTACTTCTCCTCTCTCCTCCTCTACTTCTCCTCTCTCCTCCTCTATTTCTCCTCTCTCCTCCTCTATTACCCCTCTCTCCTCCTCTATTACCCCTCTCTCCTCCTCTATTACCCCTCTCTCCTCCTCTATTACCCCTCTCTCCTCCTCTATTACCCCTCTCTCCTCCTCTATTACCCCTCTCTCCTCCTCTATTACCCCTCTCTCCTCCTCTATTACCCCTCTATCCTCCTCTATTACCCCTCTCTCCTCCTCTATTTCTCCTCTCTCCTCCTCTATTACCCCTCTCTCCTCCTCTATTACCCCTCTTCTCCACTTCTATTACACCTCTCTCCTCCTCTATTTCTCCTCTCTCCTCCTCTATTTCTCCTCTCTCCTCCTCTATTACCGCTCTCTCCTCTTCTATTACCCCTCTCTCCTCCTCTAATACCCCTCTCTCCTCCTCTATTACCCCTCTCTCCTCCTCTATTTCTCCTCTCTCCTCCTCTATTACCCCTCTCTCCTCCTCTATTACCCCTCTCTCCTCCTCTATTTCTCCTCTCTCCTCCTCTATTACCCCTCTCTCCTCTTCTATTACCCCTCTCTCTGCCTCTATTACCCCTCTCTCCTCCTCTATTACCCCTCTCTCCTCCTCTATTACCCCTCTCTCCTCCTCTATTACCCCTCTCTCCTCCTCTATTACCCCTCTCTCCTCCTCTATTACCCCTCTCTCTGCCTCTATTACCCCTCTCTCTGCCTCTATTACCCCTCTCTCCTCCTCTATTACCCCTCTCTCCTCATCTATTACCCCTCTCTCCTCCTCTATTACCCCTCTCTCCTCCTCTATTTCTCCTCTCTCTGCCTCTATTAACCCTCTCTCCCCCTCTATTTCTCCTCTCTCCTCCTCTATTACCCCTCTCTCCTCCTCTATTACCCCTCTCTCTGCCTCTATTACCCCTCTCTCCTCCTCTATTACCCCTCTCTCCTCCTCTATTACCCCTCTCTCCTCCTCTATTACCCCTCTCTCCTCCTCTATTACCCCTCTCTCCTCCTCTATTACCCCTCTCTCCTCCTCTATTACCCCTCTCTCCTCCTCTATTTCTCCTTTCTCCTCCTCTATTACCCCTCTCTCCTCCTCTATTACCCCTCTCTCCTCCTCTATTACCCCTCTCTCCTCCTCTATTACCCCTCTCTCCTCCTCTATTACCCCTCTCTCCTCCTCTATTACCCCTCTCTCCTCCTCTATTACCCCTCTCTCCTCCTCTATTTCTCCTCTCTCCTCCTCTATTACCCCTCTCTCCTCCTCTATTACCCCTCTCTCCTCTTCTATTACCCCTCTCTCCTCCTCTATTACCCCACTCTCTGCCTCTATTTCCCCCTCTACCCCCCTCTATTACCCCTCTCTCCTCGTCTATTACCCCTCTCTCCTCTATTTCCCCCTCTTCCCCCCTCTATTACCCCTCTCTCCTCCTCTATTACCCCTCTCTCCTCCTCTATTACCCCTCTCTCCTCTATTTCCCCCTCTTCCCCCCTCTATTACCCCTCTCTCCTCCTCTATTACCCCTCTCTCCTCCTCTATTACCCCTCTCTCCTTTATTTCCCCCTCTACCCCCCTCTATTACCCCTCTCTCCTCCTCTATTACCCCTCTCTCCTCTATTTCCCCCTCTTCCCCCCTCTATTACCCCTCTCTCTGCCTCCATTACCTCTCTCTCCTCCTCTATTACCCCTCTCTCCTCCTCTATTTCTCCTCTCTCCTCCTCTATTACCCCTCTCTCTGCCTCTATTACCCCTCTCTCTGCCTCTATTACCCCTCTCTCCTCCTCTATTACCCCTCTCTCCTCCTCTATTACCCCTCTCTCCTCCTCTATTACCTCTCTCTCCTCCTCTATTACCCCTCCCTCCTCTTCTATTAACCCTCTCTCCTCCTCTATTTCTCCTCTCTCCTCCTCTATTACCCATCTCTCCTCCTCTATTCCCCCTCTCTCCTCCTCTATTACCCCTCTCTCCTCCTCTATTACCCCTCTCTCCTCCTCTATTACCCCCCTCTCCTCCTCTATTTCTCCTCTCTCCTCCTCTATTACCCCTCTCTCCTCCTCTATTACCCCTCTCTCCTCCTCTATTACCCCTCTCTCCTCCTCTATTACCCCTCTCTCCTCCTCTATTACCCCTCTCTCTGCCTCTATTACCCCTCTCTCCTCCTCTATTTCTCCTCTCTCTTCCTCTATTACCCCTCTCTCCTCCTCTATTACCCCTCTCTCCTCCTCTATTACCCCTCTCTCCTCCTCTATTACCCCTCTCTCCTCCTCTATTACCCCTCTCTCTGCCTCTATTACCCCTCTCTCTGCCTCTATTACCCCTCTCTCCTCCTCTATTACCCCTCTCTCCTCCTCTATTACCCCTCTCTCCTCCTCTATTACCCCTCTCTCCTCCTCTATTTCTCCTCTCTCCTTCTCTATTACCCCTCTCTCCTCCTTTATTTCTCCTCTCTCCTCCTCTATTACCCCTCTCTCTGCCTCTATTAACCCTCTCTCCCCCTGTCTTTCTCCTCTCTCCTCCTCTATTACCCCTATCTCCTCCTCTATTACCCCTCTCTCTGCCTCTATTACCCCTCTCTCCTCTTCTATTAACCCTCTCTCCTCCTCTATTTCTCCTCTCTCCTCCTCTATTACCCCTCTCTCCTCCTCTATTCCCCCTCTCTCCTCCTCTATTACCCCTCTCTCCTCCTCTATTACCCCTCTCTCCTCCTCTATTACCCCTCTCTCCTCCTCTATTACCCCCCTCTCCTCCTCTATTTCTCCTCTCTCATCCTCTATTACCCCTCTCTCTGCCTCTATTACCCCTCTCTCCTCCTCTATTACCCCTCTATTACCCCTCTCTCCTCCTCTATTACCCCTCTCTCCTCCTCTATTACCCCTCTCTCTGCCTCTATTACCCCTCTCTCCTCCTCTATTTCTCCTCTCTCTTCCTCTATTACCCCTCTCTCCTCCTCTATTACCCCTCTCTCCTCCTCTATTACCCCTCTCTCCTCCTCTATTACCCCTCTCTCCTCCTCTATTACCCCTCTCTCCTCCTCTATTACCCCTCTCTCCTCCTCTATTTCCCTCTCTCTGCCTCTATTACCCCTCTCTCCTCCTCTATTACCCCTCTCTCCTCCTCTATTACCCCTCTCTCCTCCTCTATTACCCCTCTCTCCTCCTCCTCTATTTCTCCTCTCTCCTTCTCTATTACCCCTCTCTCCTCCTTTATTTCTCCTCTCTCCTCCTCTATTACCCCTCTCTCTGCCTCTATTAACCCTCTCTCCCCCTGTCTTTCTCCTCTCTCCTCCTCTATTACCCCTCTCTCCTCCTCTATTACCCCTCTCTCTGCCTCTATTACCCCTCTCTCCTCCTCTATTACCCCTCTCTCCTCCTCTATTACCCCTCTCTCCTCCTCTATTACCCCTCTATCCTCCTCTATTACCCCTCTCTCCTCCTCTATTACCCCTCTCTCCTCCTCTATTACCCCTCTCTCCTCCTCTATTACCCCTCTCTCCTCTATTTCTCCTCTCTCCTCCTCTATTACCCCTCTCTCTCCCTCTATTACCCCTCTCTCCTCCTCTATTACCCCTCTCTCCTCCTCTATTACCCCTCTCTCCTCTTCTATTACCCCTCTCTCTGCCTCTATTACCCCTCTCTCTGCCTCTATTACCCCTCTCTCCTCCTCTATTACCCCTCTCTCCTCCTCTATTACCCCTCTCTCCTCCTCTATTACCCCTCTCTCCTCCTCTATTACCCCTCTCTCCTCCTCTATTACCCCTCTCTCCTCCTCTATTACCCCTCTCTCCTCCTCTATTACCCCTCTCTCCTCCTCTATTACCTCTCTCTCCTCCTCTATTTCTCCTCTCTCCTCCTCTATTACCCCTCTCTCCTCCTCTATTTCTCCTCTCTCCTCCTCTATTACCCCTCTCTCTGCCTCTATTAACCCTCTCTCCCCCTCTATTTCTCCTCTCTCCTCCTCTATTACCCCTCTCTCCTCCTCTATTACCCCTCTCTCTGCCTCTATTACCCCTCTCTCCTCCTCTATTACCCCTCTCTCCTCCTCTATTACCCCTCTCTCCTCCTCTATTACCCATCTCTCCTCCTCTATTACCCCTCTCTCCTCCTCTATTTCTCCTCTCTCCTCCTCTATTACCCCTCTCTCCTCCTCTATTTCTCCTCTCTCCTCCTCTATTACCCCTCTCTCCTCTTCTATTACCCCTTTCTCCTCCTCTACTTCTCCTCTCTCCTCCTCTACTTCTCCTCTCTCCTCCTCTATTTCTCCTCTCTCCTCCTCTATTACCCCTCTCTCCTCCTCTATTACCCCTCTCTCCTCCTCTATTACCCCTCTCTCCTCCTCTATTACCCCTCTCTCCTCCTCTATTACCCCTCTCTCCTCCTCTATTACCCCTCTCTCCTCCTCTATTACCCCTCTCTCCTCCTCTATTACCCCTCTATCCTCCTCTATTACCCCTCTCTCCTCCTCTATTTCTCCTCTCTCCTCCTCTATTACCCCTCTCTCCTCCTCTATTACCCCTCTTCTCCACTTCTATTACACCTCTCTCCTCCTCTATTTCTCCTCTCTCCTCCTCTATTTCTCCTCTCTCCTCCTCTATTACCGCTCTCTCCTCTTCTATTACCCCTCTCTCCTCCTCTAATACCCCTCTCTCCTCCTCTATTACCCCTCTCTCCTCCTCTATTTCTCCTCTCTCCTCCTCTATTACCCCTCTCTCCTCCTCTATTACCCCTCTCTCCTCCTCTATTTCTCCTCTCTCCTCCTCTATTACCCCTCTCTCCTCTTCTATTACCCCTCTCTCTGCCTCTATTACCCCTCTCTCCTCCTCTATTACCCCTCTCTCCTCCTCTATTACCCCTCTCTCCTCCTCTATTACCCCTCTCTCCTCCTCTATTACCCCTCTCTCCTCCTCTATTACCCCTCTCTCTGCCTCTATTACCCCTCTCTCTGCCTCTATTACCCCTCTCTCCTCCTCTATTACCCCTCTCTCCTCATCTATTACCCCTCTCTCCTCCTCTATTACCCCTCTCTCCTCCTCTATTTCTCCTCTCTCTGCCTCTATTAACCCTCTCTCCCCCTCTATTTCTCCTCTCTCCTCCTCTATTACCCCTCTCTCCTCCTCTATTACCCCTCTCTCTGCCTCTATTACCCCTCTCTCCTCCTCTATTACCCCTCTCTCCTCCTCTATTACCCCTCTCTCCTCCTTTATTACCCCTCTCTCCTCCTCTATTACCCCTCTCTCCTCCTCTATTACCCCTCTCTCCTCCTCTATTACCCCTCTCTCCTCCTCTATTTCTCCTTTCTCCTCCTCTATTACCCCTCTCTCCTCCTCTATTACCCCTCTCTCCTCCTCTATTACCCCTCTCTCCTCCTCTATTACCCCTCTCTCCTCCTCTATTACCCCTCTCTCCTCCTCTATTACCCCTCTCTCCTCCTCTATTACCCCTCTCTCCTCCTCTATTTCTCCTCTCTCCTCCTCTATTACCCCTCTCTCCTCCTCTATTACCCCTCTCTCCTCTTCTATTACCCCTCTCTCCTCCTCTATTACCCCACTCTCTGCCTCTATTTCCCCCTCTACCCCCCTCTATTACCCCTCTCTCCTCGTCTATTACCCCTCTCTCCTCTATTTCCCCCTCTTCCCCCCTCTATTACCCCTCTCTCCTCCTCTATTACCCCTCTCTCCTCCTCTATTACCCCTCTCTCCTCTATTTCCCCCTCTTCCCCCCTCTATTACCCCTCTCTCCTCCTCTATTACCCCTCTCTCCTCCTCTATTACCCCTCTCTCCTTTATTTCCCCCTCTACCCCCCTCTATTACCCCTCTCTCCTCCTCTATTACCCCTCTCTCCTCTATTTCCCCCTCTTCCCCCCTCTATTACCCCTCTCTCTGCCTCCATTACCTCTCTCTCCTCCTCTATTACCCCTCTCTCCTCCTCTATTTCTCCTCTCTCCTCCTCTATTACCCCTCTCTCTGCCTCTATTACCCCTCTCTCTGCCTCTATTACCCCTCTCTCCTCCTCTATTACCCCTCTCTCCTCCTCTATTACCCCTCTCTCCTCCTCTATTACCTCTCTCTCCTCCTCTATTACCCCTCCCTCCTCTTCTATTAACCCTCTCTCCTCCTCTATTTCTCCTCTCTCCTCCTCTATTACCCATCTCTCCTCCTCTATTCCCCCTCTCTCCTCCTCTATTACCCCTCTCTCCTCCTCTATTACCCCTCTCTCCTCCTCTATTACCCCCCTCTCCTCCTCTATTTCTCCTCTCTCCTCCTCTATTACCCCTCTCTCCTCCTCTATTACCCCTCTCTCCTCCTCTATTACCCCTCTCTCCTCCTCTATTACCCCTCTCTCCTCCTCTATTACCCCTCTCTCTGCCTCTATTACCCCTCTCTCCTCCTCTATTTCTCCTCTCTCTTCCTCTATTACCCCTCTCTCCTCCTCTATTACCCCTCTCTCCTCCTCTATTACCCCTCTCTCCTCCTCTATTACCCCTCTCTCCTCCTCTATTACCCCTCTCTCTGCCTCTATTACCCCTCTCTCTGCCTCTATTACCCCTCTCTCCTCCTCTATTACCCCTCTCTCCTCCTCTATTACCCCTCTCTCCTCCTCTATTACCCCTCTCTCCTCCTCTATTTCTCCTCTCTCCTTCTCTATTACCCCTCTCTCCTCCTTTATTTCTCCTCTCTCCTCCTCTATTACCCCTCTCTCTGCCTCTATTAACCCTCTCTCCCCCTGTCTTTCTCCTCTCTCCTCCTCTATTACCCCTATCTCCTCCTCTATTACCCCTCTCTCTGCCTCTATTACCCCTCTCTCCTCCTCTATTACCCCTCTCTCCTCCTCTATTACCCCTCTCTCCTCCTCTATTACCCCTCTATCCTCCTCTATTACCCCTCTCTCCTCCTCTATTACCCCTCTCTCCTCCTCTATTACCCCTCTCTCCTCCTCTATTACCCCTCTCTCCTCCTCTATTTCTCCTCTCTCCTCCTCTATTACCCCTCTCTCCTCCTCTATTACCCCTCTCTCCTCCTCTATTTCTCCTCTCTCCTCCTCTATTACCCCTCTCTCCTCTTCTATTACCCCTCTCTCCTCCTCTATTTCTCCTCTCTCCTCCTCTATTTCTCCTCTCTCCTCCTCTATTACCCCTCTCTCCTCCTCTATTACCCCTCTCTCCTCCTCTATTTCTCCTCTCTCCTCCTCTATTACCCCTCTCTCCTCTTCTATTACCCCTCTCTCTGCCTCCATTACCCCTCTCTCCTCCTTTATTACCCCTCTCTCCTCCTCTATTTCTCCTCTCTCCTCCTCTATTACCCCTCTCTCCTCCTCTATTACCCCTCTCTCCTCCTCTATTTCTCCTCTCTCCTCCTCTATTACCCCTCTCTCCTCTTCTATTACCCCTCTCTCTGCCTCCATTACCCCTCTCTCCTCCTCTATTACCCCTCTCTCCTCCTCTATTTTTCCTCTCTCCTCCTCTATTACCCCTCTCTCTGCCTCTATTACCCCTCTCTCCTCCTCTATTACCCCTCTCTCCTCCTCTATTTCTCCTTTCTCCTCCTCTATTACCCCTCTCTCCTCCTCTATTACCCCTCTATCTGCCTCTATTACCCCTCTCTCTGCCTCTATTACCCCTCTCTCTGCCTCTATTACCCCTCTCTCCTCCTCTATTACCCCTCTCTCCTCCTCTATTACCCTTCTCTCACCCTCTATTACCCCTCTCTCCTCCTCTATTACCCCTCTCTCCTCCTCTATTTCTCCTCTCTCCTCCTCTATTACCCCTCTCTCTCCCTCTATTACCCCTCTCTCCTCCTCTATTACCCCTCTCTCCTCCTCTATTACCCCTCTCTCCTCTTCTATTACCCCTCTCTCCTCCTCTATTTCTCCTCTCTCCTCCTCTATTACCCCTCTCTCCTCCTCTATTACCCCTCTCTCCTCCTCTATTACCCCTCTCTCCTCCTCTATTACCCCTCTCTCCTCCTCTATTACCCCTCTCTCCTCCTCTATTACCCCTCTCTCCTCCTCTATTACCCCTCTCTCCTCCTCTATTACCCCTCTCTCCTCCTCTATTACCCCTCTCTCCTCCTCTATTTCTCCTCTCTCCTCCTCTATTACCCCTCTCTCCTCCTCTATTTCTCCTCTCTCCTCCTCTATTACCCCTCTCTCTGCCTCTATTAACCCTCTCTCCCCCTCTATTTCTCCTCTCTCCTCCTCTATTACCCCTCTCTCCTCCTCTATTACCCCTCTCTCTGCCTCTATTACCCCTCTCTCCTCCTCTATTACCCCTCTCTCCTCCTCTATTACCCCTCTCTCCTCCTCTATTACCCATCTCTCCTCCTCTATTACCCCTCTCTCCTCCTCTATTTCTCCTCTCTCCTCCTCTATTACCCCTCTCTCCTCCTCTATTTCTCCTCTCTCCTCCTCTATTACCCCTCTCTCCTCTTCTATTACCCCTTTCTCCTCCTCTACTTCTCCTCTCTCCTCCTCTACTTCTCCTCTCTCCTCCTCTATTTCTCCTCTCTCCTCCTCTATTACCCCTCTCTCCTCCTCTATTACCCCTCTCTCCTCCTCTATTACCCCTCTCTCCTCCTCTATTACCCCTCTCTCCTCCTCTATTACCCCTCTCTCCTCCTCTATTACCCCTCTCTCCTCCTCTATTACCCCTCTCTCCTCCTCTATTACCCCTCTCTCCTCCTCTATTACCCCTTTCTCCTCCTCTATTTCTCCTCTCTCCTCCTCCATTACCCCTCTCTCCTCCTCTATTACCTCTCTCTCCTCTTCTATTACACCTCTCTCCTCCTCTATTTCTCCTCTCTCCTCCTCTATTTCTCCTCTCTCCTCCTCTATTACCGCTCTCTCCTCTTCTATTACCCCTCTCTCCTCCTCTATTACCCCTCTCTCCTCCTCTATTACCCCTCTCTCCTCCTCTATTACCACTCTCTCCTCCTCTATTTCTCCTCTCTCCTCCTCTATTACCCCTCTCTCTCCCTCTATTACCCCTCTCTCCTCCTCTATTACCCCTCTCTCCTCCTCTATTACCCCTCTCTCCTCTTCTATTACCCCTCTCTCTGCCTCTATTACCCCTCTCTCTGCCTCTATTACCCCTCTCTCCTCCTCTATTACCCCTCTCTCCTCCTCTATTACCCCTCTCTCCTCCTCTATTACCCCTCTCTCCTCCTCTATTACCCCTCTCTCCTCCTCTATTACCCCTCTCTCCTCCTCTATTACCCCTCTCTCCTCCTCTATTACCCCTCTCTCCTCCTCTATTACCCCTCTCTCCTCCTCTATTTCTCCTCTCTCCTCCTCTATTACCCCTCTCTCCTCCTCTATTTCTCCTCTCTCCTCCTCTATTACCCCTCTCTCTGCCTCTATTAACCCTCTCTCCCCCTCTATTTCTCCTCTCTCCTCCTCTATTACCCCTCTCTCCTCCTCTATTACCCCTCTCTCTGCCTCTATTACCCCTCTCTCCTCCTCTATTACCCCTCTCTCCTCCTCTATTACCCCTCTCTCCTCCTCTATTACCCATCTCTCCTCCTCTATTACCCCTCTCTCCTCCTCTATTTCTCCTCTCTCCTCCTCTATTACCCCTCTCTCCTCCTCTATTTCTTCTCTCTCCTCCTCTATTACCCCTCTCTCCTCTTCTATTACCCCTTTCTCCTCCTCTACTTCTCCTCTCTCCTCCTCTACTTCTCCTCTCTCCTCCTCTATTTCTCCTCTCTCCTCCTCTATTACCCCTCTCTCCTCCTCTATTACCCCTCTCTCCTCCTCTATTACCCCTCTCTCCTCCTCTATTACCCCTCTCTCCTCCTCTATTACCCCTCTCTCCTCCTCTATTACCCCTCTCTCCTCCTCTATTACCCCTCTCTCCTCCTCTATTACCCCTCTCTCCTCCTCTATTACCCCTCTCTCCTCCTCTATTTCTCCTCTCTCCTCCTCTATTACCCCTCTCTCCTCCTCTATTACCCCTCTCTCCTCTTCTATTACACCTCTCTCCTCCTCTATTTCTCCTCTCTCCTCCTCTATTTCTCCTCTCTCCTCCTCTATTACCGCTCTCTCCTCTTCTATTACCCCTCTCTCCTCCTCTAATACCCCTCTCTCCTCCTCTATTACCCCTCTCTCCTCCTCTATTTCTCCTCTCTCCTCCTCTATTACCCCTCTCTCCTCCTCTATTACCCCTCTCTCCTCCTCTATTTCTCCTCTCTCCTCCTCTATTACCCCTCTCTCCTCTTCTATTACCCCTCTCTCTGCCTCTATTACCCCTCTCTCCTCCTCTATTACCCCTCTCTCCTCCTCTATTACCCCTCTCTCCTCCTCTATTACCCCTCTCTCCTCCTCTATTACCCCTCTCTCTGCCTCTATTACCCCTCTCTCTGCCTCTATTACCCCTCTCTCCTCCTCTATTACCCCTCTCTCCTCATCTATTACCCCTCTCTCCTCCTCTATTACCCCTCTCTCCTCCTCTATTTCTCCTCTCTCTGCCTCTATTAACCCTCTCTCCCCCTCTATTTCTCCTCTCTCCTCCTCTATTACCCCTCTCTCCTCCTCTATTACCCCTCTCTCTGCCTCTATTACCCCTCTCTCCTCCTCTATTACCCCTCTCTCCTCCTCTATTACCCCTCTCTCCTCCTCTATTACCCCTCTCTCCTCCTCTATTACCCCTCTCTCCTCCTCTATTACCCCTCTCTCCTCCTCTATTACCCCTCTCTCCTCCTCTATTTCTCCTTTCTCCTCCTCTATTACCCCTCTCTCCTCCTCTATTACCCCTCTCTCCTCCTCTATTACCCCTCTCTCCTCCTCTATTACCCCTCTCTCCTCCTCTATTACCCCTCTCTCCTCCTCTATTACCCCTCTCTCCTCCTCTATTACCCCTCTCTCCTCCTCTATTTCTCCTCTCTCCTCCTCTATTACCCCTCTCTCCTCCTCTATTACCCCTCTCTCCTCTTCTATTACCCCTCTCTCCTCCTCTATTACCCCACTCTCTGCCTCTATTTCCCCCTCTACCCCCCTCTATTACCCCTCTCTCCTCGTCTATTACCCCTCTCTCCTCTATTTCCCCCTCTTCCCCCCTCTATTACCCCTCTCTCCTCCTCTATTACCCCTCTCTACTCCTCTATTACCCCTCTCTCCTCTATTCCCCCTCTTCCCCCCTCTATTACCCCTCTCTCCTCCTCTATTACCCCTCTCTCCTCCTCTATTACCCCTCTCTCCTTTATTTCCCCCTCTACCCCCCTCTATTACCCCTCTCTCCTCCTCTATTACCCCTCTCTCCTCTATTTCCCCCTCTTCCCCCCTCTATTACCCCTCTCTCTGCCTCCATTACCTCTCTCTCCTCCTCTATTACCCCTCTCTCCTCCTCTATTTCTCCTCTCTCCTCCTCTATTACCCCTCTCTCTGCCTCTATTACCCCTCTCTCTGCCTCTATTACCCCTCTCTCCTCCTCTATTACCCCTCTCTCCTCCTCTATTACCCCTCTCTCCTCCTCTATTACCTCTCTCTCCTCCTCTATTACCCCTCTCTCCTCTTCTATTAACCCTCTCTCCTCCTCTATTTCTCCTCTCTCCTCCTCTATTACCCATCTCTCCTCCTCTATTCCCCCTCTCTCCTCCTCTATTACCCCTCTCTCCTCCTCTATTACCCCTCTCTCCTCCTCTATTACCCCCCTCTCCTCCTCTATTTCTCCTCTCTCCTCCTCTATTACCCCTCTCTCTGCCTCTATTACCCCTCTCTCCTCCTCTATTACCCCTCTCTCCTCCTCTATTACCCCTCTCTCCTCCTCTATTACCCCTCTCTCCTCCTCTATTACCCCTCTCTCTGCCTCTATTACCCCTCTCTCCTCCTCTATTTCTCCTCTCTCTTCCTCTATTACCCCTCTCTCCTCCTCTATTACCCCTCTCTCCTCCTCTATTACCCCTCTCTCCTCCTCTATTACCCCTCTCTCCTCCTCTATTACCCCTCTCTCCTCCTCTATTACCCCTCTCTCTGCCTCTATTACCCCTCTCTCTGCCTCTATTACCCCTCTCTCCTCCTCTATTACCCCTCTCTCCTCCTCTATTACCCCTCTCTCCTCCTCTATTACCCCTCTCTCCTCCTCTATTTCTCCTCTCTCCTTCTCTATTACCCCTCTCTCCTCCTTTATTTCTCCTCTCTCCTCCTCTATTACCCCTCTCTCTGCCTCTATTAACCCTCTCTCCCCCTGTCTTTCTCCTCTCTCCTCCTCTATTACCCCTCTCTCCTCCTCTATTACCCCTCTCTCCTCCTCTATTACCCCTCTCTCCTCCTCTATTACCCCTCTATCCTCCTCTATTACCCCTCTCTCCTCCTCTATTACCCATCTCTCCTCCTCTATTACCCCTCTCTCCTCCTCTATTACCCCTCTCTCCTCCTCTATTTCTCCTCTCTCCTCCTCTATTACCCCTCTCTCCTCCTCTATTACCCCTCTCTCCTCCTCTATTTCTCCTCTCTCCTCCTCTATTACCCCTCTCTCCTCTTCTATTACCCCTCTCTCCTCCTCTATTTCTCCTCTCTCCTCCTCTATTTCTCCTCTCTCCTCCTCTATTACCCCTCTCTCCTCCTCTATTACCCCTCTCTCCTCCTCTATTTCTCCTCTCTCCTCCTCTATTACCCCTCTCTCCTCTTCTATTACCCCTCTCTCTGCCTCCATTACCCCTCTCTCCTCCTTTATTACCCCTCTCTCCTCCTCTATTTCTCCTCTCTCCTCCTCTATTACCCCTCTCTCCTCCTCTATTACCCCTCTCTCCTCCTCTATTTCTCCTCTCTCCTCCTCTATTACCCCTCTATCTGCCTCTATTACCCCTCTCTCTGCCTCTATTACCCCTCTCTCTGCCTCTATTACCCCTCTCTCCTCCTCTATTACCCCTCTCTCCTCCTCTATTACCCTTCTCTCACCCTCTATTACCCCTCTCTCCTCCTCTATTACCCCTCTCTCCTCCTCTATTTCTCCTCTCTCCTCCTCTATTACCCCTCTCTCTCCCTCTATTACCCCTCTCTCTCCCTCTATTACCCCTCTCTCCTCCTCTATTACCCCTCTCTCCTCCTCTATTACCCCTCTCTCCTCTTCTATTACCCCTCTCTCCTCCTCTATTTCTCCTCTCTCCTCCTCTATTACCCCTCTCTCCTCCTCTATTACCCCTCTCTCCTCCTCTATTACCCCTCTCTCCTCCTCTATTACCCCTCTCTCCTCCTCTATTACCCCTCTCTCCTCCTCTATTACCCCTCTCTCCTCCTCTATTACCCCTCTCTCCTCCTCTATTACCCCTCTCTCCTCCTCTATTTCTCCTCTCTCCTCCTCTATTACCCCTCTCTCCTCCTCTATTTCTCCTCTCTCCTCCTCTATTACCCCTCTCTCTGCCTCTATTAACCCTCTCTCCCCCTCTATTTCTCCTCTCTCCTCCTCTATTACCCCTCTCTCCTCCTCTATTACCCCTCTCTCTGCCTCTATTACCCCACTCTCCTCCTCTATTACCCCTCTCTCCTCCTCTATTACCCCTCTCTCCTCCTCTATTACCCATCTCTCCTCCTCTATTACCCCTCTCTCCTCCTCTATTTCTCCTCTCTCCTCCTCTATTACCCCTCTCTCCTCCTCTATTTCTCCTCTCTCCTCCTCTATTACCCCTCTCTCCTCTTCTATTACCCCTTTCTCCTCCTCTACTTCTCCTCTCTCCTCCTCTACTTCTCCTCTCTCCTCCTCTATTTCTCCTCTCTCCTCCTCTATTACCCCTCTCTCCTCCTCTATTACCCCTCTCTCCTCCTCTATTACCCCTCTCTCCTCCTCTATTACCCCTCTCTCCTCCTCTATTACCCCTCTCTCCTCCTCTATTACCCCTCTCTCCTCCTCTATTACCCCTCTCTCCTCCTCTATTACCCCTCTCTCCTCCTCTATTACCCCTCTCTCCTCCTCTATTACCCCTCTCTCCTCCTCTATTTCTCCTCTCTCCTCCTCCATTACCCCTCTCTCCTCCTCTATTACCTCTCTCTCCTCTTCTATTACACCTCTCTCCTCCTCTATTTCTCCTCTCTCCTCCTCTATTTCTCCTCTCTCCTCCTCTATTACCGCTCTCTCCTCTTCTATTACCCCTCTCTCCTCCTCTAATACCCCTCTCTCCTCCTCTATTACCCCTCTCTCCTCCTCTATTTCTCCTCTCTCCTCCTCTATTACCCCTCTCTCCTCCTCTATTACCCCTCTCTCCTCCTCTATTTCTCCTCTCTCCTCCTCTATTACCCCTCTCTCCTCTTCTATTACCCCTCTCTCTGCCTCTATTACCCCTCTCTCCTCCTCTATTACCCCTCTCTCCTCCTCTATTACCCCTCTCTCCTCCTCTATAACCCCTCTCTCCTCCTCTATTACCCCTCTCTCCTCCTCTATTACCCCTCTCTCCTCCTCTATTACCCCTCTCTCTGCCTCTATTACCCCTCTCTCTGCCTCTATTACCCCTCTCTCCTCCTCTATTACCCCTCTCTCCTCATCTATTACCCCTCTCTCCTCCTCTATTACCCCTCTCTCCTCCTCTATTTCTCCTCTCTCTGCCTCTATTAACCCTCTCTCCCCCTCTATTTCTCCTCTCTCCTCCTCTATTACCCCTCTCTCCTCCTCTATTTTCCCTCTCTCTGCCTCTATTACCCCTCTCTCCTCCTCTATTACCCCTCTCTCCTCCTCTATTACCCCTCTCTCCTCCTCTATTACCCCTCTCTCCTCCTCTATTACCCCTCTCTCCTCCTCTATTACCCCTCTCTCCTCCTCTATTACCCCTCTCTCCTCCTCTATTACCCCTCTCTCCTCCTCTATTTCTCCTTTCTCCTCCTCTATTACCCCTCTCTCCTCCTCTATTACCCCTCTCTCCTCTTCTATTACCCCTTTCTCCTCCTCTATTTCTCCTCTCTCCTCCTCTATTTCTCCTCTCTCCTCCTCTATTACCCCTCTCTCCTCTTCTATTACCCCTCTCTCCTCCTCTAATACCCCTCTCTCCTCCTCTATTACCCCTCTCTCCTCCTCTATTTCTCCTCTCTCCTCCTCTATTACCCCTCTCTCCTCCTCTATTTCTCCTCTCTCCTCCTCTATTACCCCTCTCTCCTCTTCTATTACCCCTCTCTCCGCCTCCATTACCCCTCTCTCCTCCTCTATTACCCCTCTCTCCTCCTCTATTTCTCCTCTCTCCTCCTCTATTACCCCTCTCTCCTCCTCTATTACCCCTCTCTCTGCCTCTATTACCCCTCTCTCCTCCTCTATTACCCCTCTCTCCTCCTCTATTACCTCTCTCTCGTCCTCTATTACCCCTCTCTCCTCCTCTATTTCCCCTCTCTCCTCCTCTATTACCCCTCTCTCCTTCTCTATTACCCCTCTCTCCTCCTCTATTACCCCTCTCTCCTCCTCTATTACCCCTCTCTCTCCCTCTATTACCCCTCTCTCCTCCTCTATTTCTCCTCTCTCCTCCTCTACTTCTCCTCTCTCCTCCTCTATTTCTCCTCTCTCCTCCTCTATTACCCCTCTCTCCTCCTCTATTTCTCCTCTCTCCTCTTCTATTACCCCTCTCTCCTCCTCTATTACCCCTCTCTCCTCCTCTATTACCCCTCTCTCTGCCTCTATTACCCCTCTCTCCTCCTCTATTACCCCTCTCTCCTCCTCTATTACCCCTCTCTCCTCCTCTGTTACCCCTCTCTCCTCCTCTATTACCCCTCTCTCCTCCTCTATTACCCCTCTCTCCTCCTCTATTACCTCTCTCTCCTCCTCTATTACCCCTCTCTCCTCCTCTATTACCCCTCTCTCTTCCTCTATTACCCCTCTCTCCCCCTCTATTACCCCTCTCTCTTCCTCTATTACCCCTCTCTCTGCCTCTATTACCGCTCTCTCCCCCTCTTTTTCTCCTCTCTCCCCCTCTATTTCCCCTCTCTCCCCCTCTTTTCTCCATATTTTCCCTTTCTCTCCCCTCTATTACCCCTCTCTATCCCTCTATTTCCCTCTTTTTCCCCCCTCTTTTCCCTGTCTTTCCCCTCTTTTTATTTAACCTTTATTTAACTAGGCAAGTCAGTTAAGAACAAATGATTATCTACAATGACGGCCCCCTCTTTCCCCCTCTCTTTCCCTTCCCTTCCCTTTCTCCTCTCCTTCCCTCTCTTTCCCATCTCTCCACCTCTCTTTCCCATCTCTCCCCCCTCTCTTCCTCCTCTCCTCCCCTCTCTTCCCCCTCTCTTTCCCATCTCTCCCATTCTTTCCCCCCTCTATACTATTCTGTCTGTCTATCCTCTAAGCCACTTGGGATTTATTTACTAAGCGTTTGCCCTGGAGCAAAGTTTACACCTGAGGAAAAATGAATAAAATCTCAATTAATGATTAAGAAAAGATGAATGTATCTCTTCATACTATACCTGTTTACATTGTCTCTAGGTTTTCTTGCTATTTCCCTTTCCACTCGTCCACCAGACATACTTCTAAGCTGTCTCTCTAAATGATCTTTAAACTCTAGTAAACACTATTAACTGTATTGCTTCCTGCTGCATGCTCCATATCAGAAGGCAAGAGGGTTTTAGTTCAGGAACATTTTACAGGAAGGTGATGCTTTTTGGTCAATGCCGCGACCTTGAGACAACGTGAAAAATCCATGTGTCTGGCACAGTGCTGTCTGGGTTGCTGAAAGAGGTGAATATGGCAGCCAGGTCACCCATGATACAAGTCAGTATTCGACGTCCATTCATGTCTGGGGACGTCGGGAGAAGACCTGGAAATCGGCCACTAGGGGCAACAGTGAGCTCTGTTACCTTCAAGTAAGTTTTGGTTTTGCTAAGGCATTGTGGACGGTGATGGCAGATGAGTGTAAGCATCTGCCTCTGGTTCCAAAGGTTGCAAATTCAAATCCAGCTATAAAAAGTTATATTTGTTTTAAGCCTATCCCAAACCTTAACCCTTACCTTTAACCAGTCATAGTTAACGCCTGACCTTAAGAATTTGGAGTTAATGCCTAAACTTAACCTTAAACAGTTCTAAATTTGACGTTTGGAATAACTTCGAAGTCTGACGTTTGAGAAATATGAATGATTGTCTAATTCTGACGTGAGACTGTGAGAGCTGGTATGAAGATGGATGGTTAACAATGTGATGGTGTCAGAAGGCAACACGTAACACATGTTACCTCCAGAATATTTAAGACATTCATTTTTGAGTGTCTCAAATATATTGAATAATTACAGTGGTATGGGCTAGATCATTTGACATTGTTTGAGATAGCCGCAAAGCAGCAAAACTTGTGCATGAATTTGGTGCATTGATATAGTCGTCCCACAGCATAGATTGCAATGCATTGTTAATAAACGATAATTAAAAACAGTTTTTCCATCTCGTTCTCTGCTCTTCAAGACAGCTTCTATCACAGACTTCTGGGACCACAGGGTCAATGAACAGGCGTTTGTGAAGGTAGCAACTGGTTCATCTGTTAGATAGAACATATTGATGCATATTGATGGATGGAGATTAGATCAATAATGACACTCTCTGTCACACTCTGACTCTCAGGAGGTTAGAAGGTTACAGGAGGTGTTGGGGGAGCGGCAATAGAACATGAGAGAATATCAAGAGGGACGAAGACAGTACGGCAACGGGATGGGAGAATTTTTTTCCCCCAAAGGGTATGACATAAATAAGAGGGTTGAAAGTGTGTGAGGTACAGAGGTGAGTGAGAGTGAAAATGAGGGGTGTCTGGGTGTACAAGGCAGAGAGGTGAGTGAGAGTGGAAAGGGGGAGTGTCTGGGTGTACGAGGCAGAGAGGTGAGTGAGAGAGGAAAGGAGGAGTGTCTGGGTGTACGAGGCAGAGAGTTATATCTTCTCGTTGAGTGTGTCTTCATGGCGCGTACAGGCAGTCAGCAGCCAGGTGTTTGTGTTTGTGTGTGTGTGTTTGATGGATGGTCTGGCGGGGCAAGGCCACGGATAAGAGTGCAAACAAACTGGGTAATAAATGAGAGAGACAGAGCAGCGGTGATGGGCCTTGCTCCCCAGCCTCTGATGCATGCTAACCAGGCCCCACAGCCATCTATAATGGAGGAATGACACTACGATGAAGAGACAATGTTCAGAGGAGGAGAGGAAGAGAGAAGAATATTAGAGAGGAAGAGAGAGGATCGGAGGAGAGAGGAGAGGAGGAGACGAGCGAGGAGGAGAGGCAAGGAGCCGACGAGTGAGAAGTGGAGAGGAGGAGACGAGCGAGGAGTGGAGAAGAGAGGAGGTGACGAGCGAGGAGGAGACGAGGAGACGAGCGAGGAGGAGAGGCGAGGAGGACACGAGCGAGGAGGAGACGCGAGGAGGAGACAAGCAAGGTGAGGAAGGGAGAGGAGAGAGGAGAGGAGGAGATGAGCGAGGAGGAGTGGAATGGAGAGAGGAGAGGAAAGATGACAGCAAAGGAGAGAATAGGAGGTTGAAAATAAGAAGAGAAGAAAAGAGGTGGAGCGGAGAAGAGGTGGAGTGGAGAAGAGGTGGAGAGGAGAAGAGGTGGAGAGGAGAAGAGGTGGAGAGGAGTGAGGTGGAGAGGAGAAGAGGTGGAGAGGAGTGAGGTGGAGAGGAGAAGAGGTGGAGAGGAGAAGAGGTGGAGAGGAGTGAGGTGGAGAGGAGTGAGGTGGAGAGGAGAAGAGGTGGAGAGGAGAAGAGGTGGAGAGGAGTGAGGTGGAGAGGAGAAGAGGTGGAGAGGAGTGAGGTGAAGAGGAGAAGAGGTGGAGAGGAGTGAGGTGGAGAGGAGTGAGGTGGAGAGGAGAAGAGGTGGAGAGGAGTGAGGAGAAGAGGTGGAGAGGAGTGAGGTGGAGAGGAGTGAGGTGGAGAGGAGTGAGGTGGAGAGGAGTAGAGGTGGAGAGGAGAAGAGGTGGAGAGGAGAAGAGGTGGAGAGGAGAAGAGGTGGAGAGGAGTGAGGTGGAGAAGAGGTGGAGAGGAGAAGAGGTGGAGAGGAGTGAGGTGGAGAGGAGAAGAGGTGGAGAGGAGAAGAGGTGGAGAGGAGTGAGGTGGAGAAGAGGTGGAGAGGAGAAGAGGTGGAGAGGAGTGAGGTGGAGAGGAGAAGAGGTGGAGAGGAGAAGAGGTGGAGAGGAGTGAGGTGAAGAGGAGAAGAGGTGGAGAGGAGTGAGGTGGAGAGGAGAAGAGGTGGAGAGGAGTGAGGAGAAGAGGTGGAGAGGAGTGAGGTGGAGAAGAGGTGGAGAGGAGAAGAGGTGGAGAGGAGTGAGGTGGAGAGGAGAAGAGGTGGAGAGGAGAAGAGGTGGAGAGGAGTGAGGTGGAGAGGAGTGAGGTGAAGAGGAGAAGAACACACACACACACACACACACACACACACACACACAGACACAGACACAGACACAGACACGCACACGCACACGCACACGCACAATCACACACACACACACACACACACACACACACACACACACACACACACACACACACACACACACACACACACACACACACACACACACTGAGGGAGCAGGGAAGAGAGAGAGGAGAGGAAGAGGGAAGAGAGGGAAGAGAGGGAAGAGAGGGAGCAGGGAAGAGGGAAGAGGGAGCAGGGAAGAGGGAACAGGGGAAGAGAGGGAGCAGGGAAGAGAGAGAGTAGGGAAGAGGAAGCAGGAGAGGGAGCTGGGAAGAGGGAGCAGGGAAGAGCAGGGAAGAGAGAGGGAGTAGGGAAGAGAGGGAGCTGGGCAGAGGGAGCAGGAGAGGGAGCTGGGAAGAGGGAGCAGGGAAGATAGAGGGAGTAGGGAAGAGAGGGAGCAGGGAAGAGAGGGAGCAGGGAAGAGAGGGAGCAGGGAAGAGCGGGAGCAGGGAAGAGAGGGAACAGGGGAGAGAGTGACTAGGGGAGAGAGGGATAAGGGGAGAGGGGAGAGAAGGAGCAAGGAAGAGAGGGAGCAGGGGGGAGAGGGACTAGGGGATAGAGGGACCAGGGAAGAGGGGAGAGAGGGAGCAAGGAAGAGAGGGACGAGGGAAGAGAGGGACCAGGGGAGAGAGGGATCAGGGAAGAGGGGAGAGAGGGAGCAGGGAAGAGAGGGAGCAGGGAAGAGAGAGGGGAGGGAAGAGGGAGAAGGGAAGAGAGAGAGTAGGGAAGAGGGAACAGAGAAGAGATGGAACAGGGGAGAGAGGGACCAGGGGAGAGGGGAGAGAGGGAGCAAGGAAGAGAGGGAGCAGGGGGGAGAGGGACCAGGGGAGAGAGGGATCAGGGGAGAGGGGAGAGAGGGAGCAAGGAAGAGAGGGAGCAGGGGGGAGAGGGACCAGGGGAGCGAGGGACCAGGGGAGAGGGGAGAGAGGGAGCAAGGAAGAGAGGGAGCAAGGGGGAGAGGGACCAGGGGAGAGAGGGATCAGGGGAGAGAGGGAGCAAGGGAGAAAGGGATCAGGGGAGAGAGGGACCAGGGGAGAGGGAGCAGGGAGAGGGAGCAGGGAAGAGGGAGCAGGGAAGAGGGAGCAGGGAAGAGAGAGAGCAGGGAAGAGAGAGAGCAGGGAAGAGAGAGAGTAGGGAAGAGGGAGCAGGGAAGAGGGAGCAGGGAAGAGAGGGAGCAGGGAAGAGAGGGAGCAGGGAAGAGAGGGAGTAGGGAAGAGAGGGAGTAGGGAAGAGAGAGAGTAGGGAAGAGAGGGAGTAGGGAAGAGAGAGAGTAGGGAAGAGGGAGCAGGGAAGAGAGAGAGTAGGGAAGAGGGAGCAGGGAAGAGGGAGCAGGGAAGAGAGAGAGCAGGGAAGAGAGAGAGCAGGGAAGAGAGGGAGCAGGGAAGAGAGAGTAGGGAAGAGGGAGTAGGGAAGAGGGAGCATGGAAGAGAGAGTAGGGAAGAGGGAGTAGGGAAGAGGGAGCAGGGAAGAGAGAGAACAGAGAAGAGAGGGAACAGGGAAGAGAGGGACTAGGGGAGATAGGGATCAGGGGAGAGGGGAGAGAGGGAGCAGGGAAGAGAGGGAGCAGGGAAGAGAGGGAGCAGGGAAGAGCGGGAGCAGGGAAGAGAGGGAACAGGGGAGAGAGTGACTAGGGGAGAGAGGGATAAGGGGAGAGGGGAGAGAAGGAGCAAGGAAGAGAGGGAGCAGGGGGGAGAGGGACTAGGGGATAGAGGTACCAGGGAAGAGGGGAGAGAGGGAGCAAGGAAGAGAGGGACGAAGGAAGAGAGGGACCAGGGGAGAGAGGGATCAGGGAAGAGGGGAGAGAGGGAGCAGGGAAGAGAGGGAGCAGGGAAGAGAGAGGGGAGGGAAGAGGGAGAAGGGAAGAGAGAGAGTAGGGAAGAGGGAACAGAGAAGAGATGGAACAGGGGAGAGAGGGACCAGGGGAGAGGGGAGAGAGGGAGCAAGGAAGAGAGGGAGCAGGGGGGAGAGGGACCAGGGGAGAGAGGGATCAGGGGAGAGGGGAGAGAGGGAGCAAGGAAGAGAGGGAGCAGGGGGGAGAGGGACCAGGGGAGCGAGGGACCAGGGGAGAGGGGAGAGAGGGAGCAAGGAAGAGAGGGAGCAAGGGGGAGAGGGACCAGGGGAGAGAGGGATCAGGGGAGAGAGGGAGCAAGGGAGAAAGGGATCAGGGGAGAGAGGGACCAGGGGAGAGGGAGCAGGGAGAGGGAGCAGGGAAGAGGGAGCAGGGAAGAGGGAGCAGGGAAGAGAGAGAGCAGGGAAGAGAGAGAGCAGGGAAGAGAGAGAGTAGGGAAGAGAGAGAGAGTAGGGAAGAGAGAGAGTAGGGAAGAGGGAGCAGGGAAGAGGGAGCAGGGAAGAGAGGGAGCAGGGAAGAGAGGGAGTAGGGAAGAGAGGGAGTAGGGAAGAGAGGGAGTAGGGAAGAGAGAGAGAGTAGGGAAGAGGGAGCAGGGAAGAGGGAGCAGGGAAGAGAGGGAGCAGGGAAGAGAGGGAGTAGGGAAGAGAGGGAGTAGGGAAGAGAGAGAGAGTAGGGAAGAGAGAGAGTAGGGAAGAGGGAGCAGGGAAGAGAGAGAGTAGGGAAGAGGGAGCAGGGAAGAGGGAGCAGGGAAGAGGGAGCAGGGAAGAGGGAGCAGGGAAGAGGGAGCAGGGAAGAGAGGGAGCAGGGAAGAGAGGGAGCAGGGAAGAGAGAGTAGGGAAGAGGGAGCAGGGAAGAGGGAGCAGGGAAGAGAGGGAGCAGGGAAGAGAGAGTAGGGAAGAGGGAGTAGGGAAGAGGGAGCATGGAAGAGAGAGTAGGGAAGAGGGAGTAGGGAAGAGGGAGCAGGGAAGAGAGAGAACAGAGAAGAGAGGGAACAGGGAAGAGAGGGACTAGGGGAGATAGGGATCAGGGGAGAGGGGAGAGAGGGAGCAGGGAAGAGAAGGAACAGGGAAGTGAGGAAACAGAGAAGAGAGGAAACAGAGAGAGAGGGACCAGGGGAGAGAGGGATCAGGGGAGAGAGGGACCAGGGGAGAGAGGGATCAGGGGAGAGAGGGACCAGGGGAGAGAGGGACCAGGGGAGAGAGGGATCAGGGGAGAGAGGGACCAGGGGAGAGAGGGACCAGGGGAGAGAGGGACCAGGGGAGAGAGGGACCAGGGGAGAGAGGGATCAGGGGAGAGAGGGATCAGGGGAGAGAGGGACCAGGGGAGAGAGGGACCAGGGGAGAGAGGGATCAGGGGAGAGGGAAGAGAGGGAGCAGGGGAGAGAGGGAGCAGGGGAGAGAGGGATTAGGGGAGAGGGGAGAGAGGGAGCAAGGGAGAGAGGGAGCAGGGAAGAGAGGGACCAGGGGAGAGAGTAGGAAAAGGGTGATCAAAAGAAAAAGGACAAGGTTGGGGACTAGTTGATGTTGTAAGGAGACTCTTTCAGGACGAGGGCATTACAGGGTAAAACTCTTTTTCTCTCTGTGTGTGTGTCTGTGCTTGCGCATGTGTGTCTGCGTGTGTGTGTGTGTTTATGTTATGTGTCATAGGGCTAAATCGGGAAGTGTAATCTTTCACTGTTGTCACTGCTGGTATTCTGTGTGCCACCCAGACACTCTGGGGCAGGGGGGGGGGGTGTGTGTGTGTGTGTGTGTGTGTGTGTGTGTGTGTGTGTGTGTGTGTGTGTGTGTGTGTGTGTGTGTGTGTGTGTGTGTGTGTGTGTGTGTGTGTGTGTGTGTGTGTGTGTGTGTGTGTGTATTTGTTTATGAGAGTCTTCGAGGCAGGACTTGTTTGTGTATTTGTACAATATGGGCGGGGCGGGGCGGGGCGGGGGCAGGGCTGGGTTGCAGCTGTAGAAGAGGAATTGGGGCCTGCACCTGCTCTGAGATAATTAATGTGGAGGAGGAGGTCCCAAAATAAGTCAGCCACCCTCTCTCTCAGCCTCAACACCACTTTTCTGTTTAGGGTCAAAATCCCTTCACTCTGCACTGGATTAATCATGAGCACACACACACACACGCACACACACACACACACACACACACACACACACACACACACACACACACACACACACACACACACACACACACACACACACACACACACACACACACACACACACACACACACACACACACACACACACACACACACACACACACACACACACACACACACACACACACACACACACACACACACACACACACACAGACACAGACACAGACACAGACACAGACACAGACACAGACACAGACACAGACACGCACACGCACACGCACAATCACACACACACACACACACACACACACACACACACACACACACACACACACACACACACACACACACACACACACACACACACACACACACACACACACACACAGACACAGACACAGACACAGACACAGACACAGACACACTCACACACTTACACTCACACGGAAGCTGCTAGGGTTGTTTCTTTATTTGTTGTCCCCTCCTCCCGGTGCTGTTCCTGCGATGCCATATCTTTCAGGACAAATAAACAACAGCAGAATGTCATAATTAGCCCCTCCCTCAGCTCTACGGTGATGAATAGGTGAACCTTTACTTTTCATTAGTCATTCTGGCTGGCATTGTCGGAGATGGAGAGGGTGTGATAAGGTGTGTTTGTGTGTTTGTGTGTGTGTGTGTGTGTGTGTGTTTGCGTGTGCATGTGTGTGTGCATGTTGTACCATTGTTGTAGATGGATAGTGTTTGAGGGAGAAGGGCAAGAGGTCAGCTTAGGGATGGGCTTACGGCTGAGTGTGTGTGTGTGTGTGTGTGTGTGTGTGTGTGTGTGTGTGTGTGTGTGTGTGTGTGTGTGTGTGTGTGTGTGTGTGTGTGTGTGTGTGTGTGTGTGTGTGTGTGTTTTGTATGTTCGTAATGTGAAAGTGCAGGAATCGACTTTGGCATAGGCTTGATTGTGTATATTTGGGTTGTGGGCATCTGTTGAGTTGTCGGACGCTGTTCTAGCAGAGGGCAGATCTACACTGTCAACTTTGTCTTTGGTATCACAGGTACTTGTTGCTGTTCTATCACAGATCTGTGTTCTGTCCTATCTCTCATTTCTCTGTTCTAGCACAGTGTAGATCTATGTTCTGTCCAGTCATATCGCTCGTGTAACTGTTCTAGCACAGTGTAGATCTATGTTCTGTCCTATCTCTCGTGTTGCTGTTCTAGCCCAGGGTAGATCTATGTTCTGTCTAGTTCTATCTCTCATGTAGCTGTTCTAGCACAGGGTAGATCTATGTTCTGTCCAGTCCTATCGCTCATGTTGCTGTTCTAGCACATGGTAGATCTATGTTCTGTCCAGTCCTATCTCTTGTGTTGCTGTTCTAGCACAGTGTAGATGTATGTTCTGTCCAGTCCTATCGCTCATGTTGCTGTTCTAGCACAGGGTAGATCTACAGTGGGGCAGAAAAGTATTTAGTCAGCCACCAATTGTGCAAGTTCTCCCACTTAAAAATATGAGAGAGGCCTGTAATTTTCATCATAGGTACACTTCAACTATGACAGACAAAATGAGGGAAAAAAATCCAGAAAATCACATTGGTAGGATTTTTAATGAATTTATTTGCAAATTATGGTGGAGAATAAGTATTTGGTCACCTACAAACAAGCAAGATTTCTGGCTCTCACAGACCTGTAACTTATTCTTTAAGAGGCTCCTCTGTCCTCCACTCGTTACCTGTATTAATGGCACCTGTTTGAACTTGTTATCAGTATTAAAGACACCTGTCCACAACCTCAAACAGTCACACTCCAAACTCCACTATGGCCAAGACCAAAGAGCTGTCAAAGGACACCAGAAACAAAATTGTAGACCTGCACCAGGCTGGGAAGACTGAATCTGCAATAGGTAAGCAGCTTGGTTTGAAGAAATCAACTGTGGGAGCAATTATTAGGAAATGGAAGACATACAAGACCACTGATAATCTCCCTCGATCTGGGGCTCCACGCAAGATCTCACCCCGTGGGGTCAAAATGATCACAAGAACGGTGAGCAAAAATCCCAGAACCACACAGGGGGACCTAGTGAATGACCTGCAGAGAGCTGGGACCAAAGTAACAAAGTCTACCAT